>NC_026502.1:785454-1109474 GCF_000182925.2 Neurospora crassa OR74A | reverse complement strand
TAATATATTTCTCTAAAGTAATAATAGTATAGGAATTAGGGGGGGCGTTTAATAGAATACCCTTATTTATAATTTCTATTGTTAACTCTAATACCTTTCTAATTAAATTTTTACAGAAGGTAAATACCTATAGCCTTTTAATATATATAATAAACGCCTTTATAATTACCTTCTAGAGAATAGGGTATTCCTTATAGTTATACGTATAATACCCCTTCTTCCTATACGGCTTATAATAAACGAATAATTTATTATTATTAAACAAATAATTTACTTTGCTAAAGTAATCTCCTTTATATTTAATTTCGCTATAACGGGCGTAAATATTATTTTAATAATAAAATCTTACTATATATCCAATTCCTTAATATTTAAAGTATTATTAAATGCTACTTAAGGTTTAGAATAATTCGTATAGATATATACCGCCGTCCCAAAGGAAGAAATTATCTTAGAAGAAGTATATTACTAATATAATAGTAATTTCTATAAGGAATAAACTTCTACTTTCTCTATTCCTTTTCTTTTATAACTGAATTCTAATAATAAATACCTCCGGGTTCCTCTCCTTTACTACATTCGAAATAGCTTCCGCTATAATATGATTATCAATATTATTCTAAGGTACGCCTCGAATTAATATATTTATAGTATTTATAGTAGTAAAAGTATTAGGGCTGAAAACTTCTTTAGCCTATATTTAGTTTCGCTAATACTAAATATATATAGGTTTATCGAATATAATTACATAATTTCTAATTATTTATATTCTAATAGCTATATAGACTACTAAACCGGGTTTCTTCTTACTTAAATAAATAATTAAGGTCGTCTTCGTATTTTTATTCGAATAGTTTATAAATTCGGCGGTAATTATCGCTCCCTTAATAGTAAATTACTACTCAAGGTTAGAGGGAATAAACTTTTTAATAATAATAAATAATTATTAGAAAGTAGTATTAATTTTGTTCGGGCTAATTTTTACTATAATATTAGCCTAATACTTCAACGCTTCTTAAGTACCTTTTTTAATTTTTTTTAAAATATCCTTCTTTAGGTTATTAAAATCCTTTTTAGTAATAAACTAATTGATTCCAACTTTGCTAACCTCGGGTTATATAGACCTACTTTTTCTAATACGTACCTTCGTAAATTCGAGAAGTAGCTCTTAAATTTAATAATAGTCTTTAATTAAAACGGTATTATAATCCGTAAATTTATTTACTCTAATAATAAACTTCTTTAATATTTTATTATCTTTATCCGTTTTATCCGAGGTTTTCATAGTAAGTACGGCTTTAGAATCGTTATATATTGAGATTTCCGCGAGCGGGTTGTAGATATTATTTTTGAGTCCGCGAGTATTGCTATTAATAGCTATTAGTAACGACAATATAACGCTATCGCTGCGTTCGTTGTAGGATATTGTGAGGGACGTAAACGACCCTCCTAAGTCGATTGCCGTTGTTAATTTTCGTTTTGGAGCACTCCTCGACTAGAAATCGGCGTTTCCGGTTTCAAAGCAGTTTTGCTAATTATATAATAGGATACTAATAATCCTAATTATTTTAAATATAATTTATAAAGATTTTTAAGAATATTTACACTTTTTAATTTATATATTCTAACCCGCTATTAGTCTAGAGGTGAAATATTGTACTTAATTACTATTCTACTCTAAAGAAATTATAAAAGTATTTCTAAAAACTATTAGTTTAATTAAGGCCTTTATTATTAATAATAAATTAAGATTAATTATAATAGTATATAAAGTATTATAGAAATATTTTAACGACTACTCCTACTTCAATAATAAATATAGACTCTAAAATTACCACTTTATTAAACTAGTCTTTGATAACCAAAAGGTTAATACAACCTCATAAAGGTAGTAGATTAGTAATAAGTCTATTTAAATATCTGTAAAAAACTAATTTAGGATCGGTAATAGTCTTAACAACCCTCTCTTTTAATTTCTTTAATATTTTACCCTTCTATAAGTATTATAATTAATTATAAATTAATAAATATAAATACTTACTAATAGTTAATAGAAATCTCTATTAATAGTATAAATAGTACTTTTTCTCCTTAGGTAATTAAGAGTAATTAAATTGTATATCCTTTAAATAAAGTATATATATATAGGACATTTCTTTCCAAATCTACTAGCAATATTGGGAGAATAGCTACTTCTATAATAGCCAGGGTACTAGGGACTTAAATGCGCCCTTAATAATATAACCTTCCTGAATTATCGATCAAATATTCGTCTAACTATACTTTTAAGCCTTGAACTATAACGGGTAGGCTTTAGTTGCTATTAGTAATTGTTTAGAAGATATTTTAATAAATTGTATTTTATTATACTACCTTCTTATAGACTTATTATAAATCCAGATTCTCAAATACCTTTATACCCTCCCCTATAGCTATAGAAGAGGCTATTATACGAATATAATTCTTAAGAACCTCCTAAAGGATTAATTATATTTCCCTCGCTTCCGTATCCCTTTCGTTAAGTCTATCCTAATCCTGCTGTAATAAAATATTAAATACTATAGTAAATTTATTTAAATAATACTAAATTTCAAAATTAAACTTCGAAAGGAGTTTAACCCAACGCGCCTAGCACTCAAAGAACTTTTACCTCTTTATAAAGTATTTAAAGTTCCAATAATTAATTATGATAATAAACTTCTTATAATTCTTAAATTCTATTAATTATTCCTCCAAATACCTAATAATCGCTAATATCTTTTTATTATAAATAGGGTAATTATATTCTACTAATATAAACTTCCAGGAGTAATATACTTGATACCGGAATGGTATCGCCGATGGCATCACATGTCAGATCACCTGACTAGATGGTATAGCCCGGTCGGTCGGGTTTATTCAATTGAATGAACCGCTCCTACGGGAGCCCACCCACATTGTGGGTCCTATAGATTAGATAAGGCTTGCGTGCCTTAGGTTATTTGACTGTACGCAAGCTTCCTGCTCGGGATTCTTCCTGGAGCATTACTTTATATATATTCAATTAGATACTTATTATTGTTACAACGTTCAAATACCCTCTCAACGGTATTAAATAGTAGCTGCAACTTTGATTGCTTGATTTGAACCATACTATTATCGCCGACCGGCCTTATTCAAGAAGGTACTAGGCGACGTCGCTCCGAGCGACAGTAAAATCGCTCTTTGAAGCGATATAAAATCGCTTCTCTCTTCTAATAAAGATAGGAAGTATCTAGAGGTACGTAAGACGAATTTGGGTATTCTTGCGATTTTACTATTATTCCGATTTAAGAGAGCGTATTATTTATTTAGTTAATATAATCTACCCCCCTCTTCCTTAATAATGCGACGAATTTAGGTAATTGCGAAGTTAATAATCTATACTCCTCTACCCCGTACGGCGAATTTGGGTAACTGTGTATTACTACCTAGATCCTAAATTTATTTAAATGCTAAGGGTTTCCCCCATTACCGAACTTAGGTATATAGTAGTATCCGTTCTATTCTAATTCCTATTTACGTACTTTCTATACTTCTAAATACCGGTTGTTATTGTAAGACTATATTTGAATTCGTATTTATTTAACGTACTTTAAGTAATTCGGGAGCCCTTTCGCTATACCCGGCTCTTTCGTCGAATCCGACGGCCCTATACTAGGAGTTCGAAATATTCTCCCTACTTCCGAAGTTAGTTCGAGTCTACTTAATACCCGTAGACGACCTTACAATTACAATAGCCTAGCTGATACGTTAGATATTTAAAACGAATATATTTGTAATATAAACGCTAATATTGAGTATATCGAAAGCGAGGCTAATTTCTACTAACTTAATTACGAACTTAACAAATTATTTGTAATTTCTACTATTAAACCCCGAAGTAAACTATTACTAATTAATATTTATATTCCCCCCGTCGCGGACCTTCGGCGCGAATTTCAATACCCCTCTATAAATTAGCTTCACTATAAAATAATAAAAAATCCGGCTTCCGCGCTGCAATTAAGGTTGGGATACGAATCTAGAACTATAAGTCTACCCTACAGCGACCCTAATAAGGCTCTCCCGGTAAGGCTAACTAAATTCGGTAATAATAAGGAATTAATTAAATATTTAAGTACTAAATTCGATAGGTAAATTGACGCTCTATTTAATTAAATTATATTATAATCGGTTAATATCTAAGATTCTTTAGATAAGGATTATAAGAAAATTAATAATTTATTTGCTAGGGAATTTACCCGTATTAGAGATATATTGGTCGGATAATTAATTAATATATAGAAGATAATTAACGAATTGGATAAATAGAATGAAGCGATATACAATTTATAGCGTCGTAATATTAACGGCGACTTCTAAACCGCTTTAAATAATTAAATTAATACTTAGAAGAAGCATTTTAAATTATTATTAAATAGTATTATTAAGAAGTTCGCTAATTAGTAAAAGGAAATAACTAAGATTATTATAGATAATATTATTAAACAAATTAATAGTATTCGTACTAAAGTAACTAAGGAAATCTAGGAAGAGGTACTTAAAGGATTGTCTAATAATCCTTATACTCCTCTTAGCCTATTTCGAGTCTAGCCGGAGGAAGACTAAAGTCCTTCAGCTCCTACCAAACCGACGACCAAAATAACCACCTATAAAGCCGATAATATTTTTAGTATATTATTTAAAGTTATAATATATAACTATCTAATTAAAATAATCGCTAGGGATAAAGTATACCCTAAGGGTAAACCCTAGGCCTTTTAAGCCTCTATAGAAAGTATACTTAAGGAAGCCCCTTATAAAGTATTATTTCCAACAAATCCTTTCCAAAAGTACACTTTATTTACTAGAGCTAATTAGAATATTAATAAAATTATTAAACTAAAAATAATTACTACCCTACTTAGAATAAGGGCGACCGTTAATATAACCCGGATTTAATCCATACCCCCTTAAAGTACTAGCTAGCCCCTAATTTAATCTAACTTTAAAGGAGTATCGGCCCTACCCCCTACTAAGGCTTGGATATTATATTAATTTTGAAGATTTAGTATTAATTCCTATAGCCCAACTATTAATTCTCCCACTAAGCCCATCGTTATTATAAATAATATCCCACCCGAATAGATATTAAGTAACGCTAATACTATTTATAGTAATAATAGTTTACTTTATTCCGGAAATAGCGGGGGAGAATTATTGAACTTACTAGACCCCCTACGTAACAACGGAAGTAGCGGTAACAGTCGCTCACCCTATATTCCTACCAGTCGTTAATTATATTTATATTTAGGTAGAGGCGAACCTTCAAATTCTTTCGGAGGAGGAGGCGGTCTATCGGATTATAATAGTGGACGACGCCGTAGATTTAATAACGGTAACGAAGATAAGGACTTTAAGAAGGTTAAATGGGAAAATATTAGAAACTTCGACCCCGATAGCTATAACCCTAAGGACTAAAGTATTATTAATAATAGTAAATATACTATGTATACCGACGTTTATACTTTCCGAAAATAAATATTATCTTTTATTACCGATGTGAAATAGAGATACCTAATAAGTAGAATAAATAAACAATTTATATACTTATTCTACACCTATTTGGTAGGAATAGCTTACATTTGGTGGACGGTAGAGGTAAATAGTAATACAAAGCTTAGTTAGAAAGAAAAGGGGATTTACAAATTATTAAATTGTTTAATCGGTCGTTTCTCTCTAGATTTAATTATAGTTATTACTAAATTCACTAGAGGTAGGTTCTACTTTTAGGAAATTATTAATAATTACAATACCCTTACTTATTATATTTAAAAATAAATACGCTTCGCTAAGGTAATAGGTACTTTAATTAAAGATAATAAGAATTAGTACGGCGTAATAATATAAATCTAATCGAGTATAAATCTTTGAGTAAAGTAATTTTTAAGAGTATCTATCGAAGGCGAATTATTAGCCAACTATATACAATTAATCGCCACCTCTCGGGCTATATTAATTTCCGTAGCTAAATAAAAAATAGGGGGAGGTAGCCGCTAGAATACTAATTTCTACTCCCGTAGTAAATTTAATAGTAATTACGATTATAGTTAGGACTATAACTGCAACCGGAATTAGGACCGTTACTATAACCTAAGCCGAAACCGCAGTTGTAATTAGAATTAAGACTGTAATTACAACCGTAATTAGAGTTATAATTATAATTGCAGCCGCGATACTTATTGTAATAAAGCTAAAAACTAAGGTTAAAACCGGTATTGCAATCCGAGTTGCAATTGCGACCTTGTTTACGATAGGAAGGTATATGACCGTGCCTATTACGCGAAAGAGAGTAAAATAAATGAAGATTCGGACTCCGACGAGAATTGTATAAATAATATAATAGTATATATAGTCTTGGAATTATTAAAAAAGTGTTGTAAATACTTTAAGTATTTTAAGACTTAGAAAGGTAAGGAGAAATATTGAGACTATTGTAAATTACTACTAGTGGTTAGAATTGAGAAATTTAAAACCCTATTACTTCTAGCGCCCGAATAATAGACTTATAATTATTATAAAAAATAATATAAATTGCGCAACGTACTTTTTAAGCATTTTAAAAAATGTAAGCTGGTAGTAGAAGGAAAGTTGAAGGGAGAAAAGCTAACCTCTGTTCCCCGGGTTATACCGACCCCTATTAGAATAATTACCCTAATAAAAATTAGTAAAGTATATATAATAACGATTATTGCTAATATTAATAATAGTTTTATCTCTAACTATACTTATATGAGGGCTAATGCTAGATTAAACTTAGCCGGCGGCCCCGTTGAAGTATATATAGACCTTAGTATTAGTAGAACCCTAATTGGAAGGAAGTTTCTTAAGATATTGGAGTATACTACTAAGGTTCGGAATGCTAAAGTGAAGGGAGTAGGGGGAAAGTTAATTCGTATTTCCGAATGGGTTACTTTTAAGATTTATTTCGAAGGCTTTAATAAGAAGGGGAACCCTATATTAATGAAGTTTATAAAGGGGGTATAGGTGATTGAGGAGTTGGAGCCGAATGTTCTATTTAGTAATGATTTCCTTTATTTATACGCTACTAATATGGACTATAAGTTTAAAACTATTATATTTCAGAATTTTAATAATTTTTGGGTCGACTTTATTGCGTAGGTCAATTTAAAGCCTTGCCTCTATAAGGTTACGACTATAAAAAAGATTACTATTATACCCGGCTAGTCTAGATATATTCCTATTCAGTATAAGGTATTCCTTAAAGGACGAAATTTTATACTAAATTCCAAATATATAGTAGCCGCTAATATAGTAGTGAATTCGAAATCTCCCTCTATAATATTCGTTAGTAATACTATTAATAGCGTATTGGTTATCCCGAAGAAATTTTACGTAAGTAATATTACCGAAGCTACCGATAGCGGCTATTTCGTATTATTGGAGAGGATAATAGTTAATTTAGCTATTATAATGTAAATAGAGATATTATTCAATTATAAATTCGAAATCCTTACTATTAGGATATTTAATATTGTTAATAAGGCTAATTGTAATATTGAATTCCTAGGTTATAAGGAACCCCCGGGTAAGTACGATTATATTAATGATATAACGGATAAGGAGATTCTAGCCGAATTTAAAGCGGAATTCGAAGACGAAAATATAGTATACGAAATTACTAAAATATTAAACGGAATAATAGATATTGAGAAGTTACTATTAAAACTGAACGTTAAAAAGTATTTAATATTAGGATTTAAGACTTCTAAGAACTTACCCGAGAAGATTATTAATAGAGGTATTTATATATACGCTTAGAACTTAGCCCTTATATGTAAAATCGAGAGTATTATTAATAAGTACCCTTCCTTGTAGGAAGAGGGAGGAATTATCTCTATAGAAGAGGATAATATAATATATATACTATTAGTAAAGGGATAGTAGAATTAGTATATTCGCGCCCGGTTATACCCTTTGAATAAAAAGGATAGGGAAGTTCTAGACTAAATCTTTAAGTCTCTATATAAATAAGGAAAAATAGATTAGGTTAATTATACTACGCCCTTTACCTACCTTGTATTTGTAGTTTAATGTACTATTAAGGGGTAGTAGAAGGGTTGTATTGTAATAGACCTTCGTATATTTAATAAGGTTACCGTTCTAGATAATTATTTATTGCTGTTATAATCCGAAGTTATTGTATCCCTTAAGGGTAAGAAATTTATTATTATTATCGATGCTACCGCTTTTTTATATTAATTTAGTATATAGCTATAGTACTAGAACCGGTTTACCCTAATTAGCCTACGGGGATTGGAGTAGCCCAATATTACCCTAATAGGTTATTGAAACTCTCTAATATACGTATAGAGGTTTATAAATTAGTTGTTAGCTATACTCGCTATATTTTATTGTACGTTTATTAATAATATTATAATTTTCTTAGATATAGAAGAAGATTACTTGTGCTATTTAAAATAAGTATTTAATTTATTCGCTTTTAAGAATATTACCCTATCCCCGAAGAAATCCTTTATTGTTTACTTAAATATAGAGTTGCTTAGCTTTAAGGTAGATGCATTAGGATTATTTATAATAAACGAGAGAATAGCAGCCTTCCGAAATCTAGAATTCCCTAATACTTTGAAATTATTAGAATAATATATTAGTATATCCGGATTTATCCGATAATTTATTCCTTATTACGCTAGGCTAGCCGAGCCTTTATAGGAGAGAAAAGTCGCTCTATTAACGGAGGGACGTAAATCTAGCGCTATAATTGTAAGGAACTTAGTAAAGCGAGTTAGCTACTATATGAAAACTACGTACGACCCTACGGAAGTAGAGAAATAAGCGTTTAATATAGTTTAAAAGGCTATTTGTAAAGATATAAAATTATATTATTTGGATTCCGATAAATAAGCGTTTCTATAAATCGATAGTTCTTTAGAAAGAGGGTACGGAGTAATAATATACTACTTAAAGGAAGGATACGTCTGGGCCTCTGGTAGTCCGATCCTAGCTAATTAAATCTTTCCTATTATATTTTTAAATAAAATTCTTAGTAAAGCCGAGATGCGATATAGCCCGTCCGAAATAGAGGTTGCTTACTTAATTTAGGTAGTTAAACGACTATATATATTTCTCTATTCCTATAATTAGCCCGTTATTATACTTATAGATTATATAATAATTAAGGGTATTTGTAAGTAGACTATCTTCGATACTTCGTTTATAGATAAAGGAAATTGATGTTTAATTAATACTTCTATTTACTTATCTCAGTACAACCTCTAAATATATTATATTATAGGAAGGTTTAATTTTATACTTAATATATTAAGTTAGTTACCTTCTAAGGGTGATGAGTAAGGGCGGTTGGATAAGATACCCGTTTTAGATAATATTTAGTTCGTAGGAATTTATTTCTTTAGAGTAGAAGTATAAATAGACCTAATTACGAAAGTATAATTTAAGGAAGCTTACGATAAAGATACTAAATTCGGTGTAATTATAATGGAATTAAAAACCTATACGGGTACTATTGAGGTTAATAGTATTATTTTATATACCGGCTACCTCTTTGAGATTGTAGAAGGATTAATATACAATATTAACCTAGTTAATAAGAAGAGAAGACTATACGTCCTTAAAGGTATAGTCCTAATAATATTGAGTATAGTATACAATAAGAAGTACTACTTTAGTAGAGACTGTATGACCTACGATCTTAAAGACTATATTATTATTAGAAAGACGTATGAAATCAAAGAATACTTTCAATATTATCTAGTATACTAACTCAACCGTACCGATAGGGAAGCTACTATTGGCAATTACCAATTAATTAACTTAGAGTATATACTACCTATAAGAACTATCGCTATAAATTTTATTATAGACCTTCCTAAGGTGGTAGCATCCGGTACCCTATAGTATTTACCCGGCTATAACTTCTTTAATATACTAATATTTATATTTTACTATTTATTTAAGAGGTTTAGACTAATACTCGGATATTTTATTTATATTATTGAAGATTGGGGTAAAGTATTAGTAAGAGATCTACTGCTGGGCGATTAAGGATTTCCTTAAGGAATTATATTTAATTAAGATAGGAAGTTTATTTCCCGACTTTGGAAAGGAATGTGGGCTACCTTGGGAACGAAGTTATTAATAACGACTGTATACTACCTATAGGGTAATGGGATGGCCGAACGTTATAATTAGGATATAGAGATTGTTATTTACTTTTATTATTTTATATAATTAGAATCTAATTAGGTAGAGATACTATTTAATTTTTAGTAGAATATAAATAGCGCTTATTCGGAGCCGATTAAATTATTGTTATATAAATAATTATTTGGTTTTAAACTTCTTGGTCTATTGGATCTTATTATTGCTAAAGACGTTCCTAAGGTAATTAAGAATTACCTTATATTATAAAACGGTCTAAGAGAAGACGTATAATTAGTTATAGTATTCGTAATAGCTAAGGTAAAGAAGAAATACGATAATTAATACTAATAGTTCGCTTTTAAAGTAGGCGATAAAGTCTTTCTTAAACTATATAAAAGTTATTATTTGCCCGGACGGCTGTTACGAAAATTCTTATAGTAACGCGTAGGACCCTTTATTATTATTAAATATATTAGCGAATTGGCTTACTAATTGGACCTACTACCCGAGATAACTATTTATTTAGTAATTTTAGTAGTGCACTTGAAGCGAGCCCCTTAAGGATTAGATCCTTTTAATTATATTTAATCTCCGCCGGGCCCCGTTAAAGATAATTAATAAGATTCTAATGACGAGGACGGAGAGTACGAAATAGACGTGATTTTGAATTATACGGAAGATAAGAAAAATAGGGAATGGAAGTATTTAGTAAAATAGATTGGCTATAGTTATTATTGCAATAAGTATTTACCCGAAAAGGAAATGGGAAATACTTAGAAATTGGTTATAGAGTATTGGGAAAGACTGGGAGGATTATAAAAGGGTAAGTTAAAGGTTGTATTGCGAAGGGGAAGGAAGGTTTATTTCGAGTAAGATAAGGAGGAATTACCTGTATGCGAGGCTCTTACTTATAGTAGGAATTTGAAGCTAAGAAGGAAGTAAATGAGGATATTTATATATATATATTAGTTATACTACTGAGGATAGTAGTGGTTCGTTTTTGCAGCCGGGATTTAATACCGGAATAATATCGCCGATGGTATTATATGTTAGATTACTTGATTAGATGGTATAGCCCGGTCGGTCGGGTTTATTCAATTGAATGAACCGCTCCTACGGGAGCCCACCTACATTGTGGGTCTTGTAGATTAGATAAGGCTTGTGTGCCTTAGGTTATTTGATTGCACGTAAGCTTCCTGCTCGGGATTCTTCCTGGAGCATCACTTTATATATATTCAATCAGACACCTATTATTATTACAACGTTCAAATACCCTCTCAACGGTATTAATACTATTATAGTCTTCTTATTATCCTTCTCCTATATAAAGATATTGCTAAGCCTATAACTGTTATAATCCGCTTCTAAGAATATGGGAAGGTTGGAATCCTATTATATAAAAATAAAGGCTTTAGTAAATAATTTCTTTAATTATTCGATTATAAAATCGTATTTAATAATTTACTTAAAGGGGACCCCCTTCCTTATAAACGCTATTAATACTCCCACTACTATAGAGAAGTCTTTAATAAATATTTAATAATAGTTTATAAAGCCAAAAAAACTCCTTACCCTTTTCTAAAACGTTAGAGCTTCCTAATCCGTAATCGCCTCGATCTTCTTGAAGTCTACTTAAATACCTACGCCTACAATAACTATAAAACCGAAGTAATTTATACTTTTAATAGCGAATTCGTATTTCTTAGGGTTTAGGTGGAATTTAACTACCGTTAACTATTTTATTATTTTATAAACTTCTTTCTAAATAGTCTTTCTTCAATCTAAAGGAGAAGACTAATATATTTTTTATATAAATTAAAACGAAATTATTAAAGTAATTACTAAAGATACTATTAATATACTATGAGACGGTCGCTAGAGCCCTTAATAACCCGAAGGGTATCATAAATTATTTAAAAAGGCCGTATTGAATATGGAAGGCCGTTTTCCCTTCTTCTTCCTTAGTTATATAAATTTTATAGAACGCCTATACTATATTTATTTTAGTAAACTACTTTATTTTGATTAAAATATAGAAAGTTCCTTTAGTTAAGGGTAGCGGGTAATAATTAATTTTTGTAATAGTATTCAAAGTTCGGTAATTGCAATAGAATTGTAATCCCCTACTTAATTTTTAATAAGAAGAACTAATATTATAGCTAAAGAATTACTAATATAAATAAACCTCTTATTAAGAAAGTTTTTAAGTATTTTCTTCAATACTAAAAATTCATCCCTTAATATATTATAAAATAATTTATAGGAAAATAATATTTCTTTACTATATTCGTCTTTCTTTACTTCTACCTTATAATCAATACCGGAATAGTATAGGTTTACTTTATCAACCTCCAGAAATTTCTATACATAGAATAAATTATATATATTAATAAGAATCCTCTTCTTTTGTTTCTCGTTAATTAAAACCATCTTAAATTTAAAAGCTTTCTTTATATTTTATGAGCTAATAATAAATATTACTACTTCCGCTACTTCTCTACCACTTTTCTTCTTAATCTAGTTTAAAATAGCTATAAAGGTAGTAGCTAAATAATAAATAACTTCTTTAATCTCTATAGTACGAGGGGAAGACCCTTCGGGCGTATATCCTAAATATAGGATCCAATATCCGGCTACTCTATACTAAAATCTATATTTATATAGGACCGAATGAACTTTTATTACAATTAATTACAATTTTCCCAATATTACTAGGAATTTTGATTTAAGGACTACGTAAGTATAAATAATTAATTCGTAATATTTACCTTAAAATAAATGATACCCTTAATCTCTATACCCTCCATTTCGGTAGAAGCGCCTCTAACCTATCTCTAGAGAATTGGAATTACTAGAATCTTTAATTTCTCAATTACTCTTTTATTAATAGCAATATAATACTAATAACTTTTATTAATAAAAGTATAAAATTAATTTTTATCATTAATAGTAATAAGGATCTTAATAATGTTTATTTTTATAGGACCTAAAAAATTCGAAACTCCCGCCTCCTTACTTAATATTCCTATTTACTCCTATACCCAATTTTATATAGGAGCTATTCTTTTCCCAACCCCTCTAAAGAAGAATCTTCTGTATTTTCTAATAATAAATCGATTTAAAATTTAGTAGTTCTAATACTAACTCCATTAGGACGTTAAACCAGTCTATATATACAACTGCTAATTATATACCTATTAACTCCGTAATATAAATAAAGTTTAATTGAATATTACTTACCGTATTCCTCCTATAAGATTTATTTAATATACTTAGTGTCCTTATTATAATTCTTACTCTTAATTTTAATAACGCCTATTATTATAAATATATCACTATTAGTATCTTTAGAAGGTAGGTTTACAGCTTACTCTCGTCGGAGGAAAGACCTTTAGTAGTAATTAATAGCCCCTTTACTACTTCTATTAAACTTATAAAAAGCTTAATTCACTTCAAACCTCTAAGTAATATCTTTCAATCCCTTTATATATCAATTATAAATTTAAAATATATAAATTAAAATTAATTAATTATATAAAGTATTAAATATAGAGGTGGCTAATTAAGCGAATTAGAATTCGTTCTCCTATATTAAACCGTCCGCCTTCGTAAGGTTCTCTTTAAAAATTAGAAAGAAATCGGTAAAACTCTAATTCTCATATTGATAAATAGTTCGTAAACGAATTAATCCGAATTATTTCCTATTTTTACTACCGAAGATTAACTTTAAGTAATTAAATTAATTAATAAAATAGTAAGAATTATTAGTGTAATTATTACGCCAAAAAGCCTCTACTTGAATTATTTTATTATTAAAGAATACGTTAAATAGTATTAATTATTCTAATTTATTACTAGAAATTACTTTAACTACTCTCTTTTCTTCGTATATAAAATGCAAATATATAAAGAATAGGGAGAAAATTGAAGTAAATCCGTCCTATTGTAATTATTAGATATTTTTATATTTAATATTAGGAGTAGCAATAAAAGTAACTTCTTAAATAATACCGATTATAATACTAGGAGTAGTAATAACTATATGAGTAATTATTTAAGTGGGCGTTTAAAGGTTATTTTATACCCCCTAAATTATAGGCGATGTACTAACGGCGGTCTTAATGGCTTCGGCGAATATTATATTTATAAAAATACTTCTAATAAAATCGTCTCTCTCTCTTTTTGTTCGCTAAGCTTCAACCTATCGCACTTCTTCTTCTACGCTCGATATAGCGTACTACTACCCTTACTACTATAGTAACAATATATTTTAATCTATCAATTCTATTAATTAATAGAATCTAATACAATAGGAATAGTATGGTTAATACGGGTACTAGTCGTATAGCTTAATTAAAGTTCTATAAAGGAGGAAAAGATCTATTAAGAACGCGGATCCACCGGCGCAGAGGTTTTCATCGGGGCTGCGCGCTCTACACCACTGTATTTAATAATAGCTCTAGTCTCAGAGACTAAAGTCTATAACCCGGGCGCTAGCCCCATAATACATGTTTCCCTATAAAATAACACTCGCTTTTCTTTTTTTTCTCTTTACCTAGTTATCTAGTCTAGAAAGAAGAAGAGAGTCTACATTCGTTCTCAACGCTCATACTCTCAATCAATATTATACTACACTATAATTACATTCTCCTTAACTATATATATTTATATCCAATTATCTGTCTTTCTCAATGACTCGTCGCGCTACACTTTATTATCAATAATAATAACAATATTCAACTCTAGCTCTTCTCAAAAGCTGAACCAGCTAGTAGGTGAGCATTTAAATACATTGTATATAAGTTCCTCGAAGTATCAGAATTCTAGATTTGATAAGCACAAATAGCAAGATCCAGAGCCTAGAACTCTCAGTACTACCACCTGTAATCTAGATCCAGCAGCGAACGTAGAACTAGGTTTTGTTTATTTACAATCTAATATGGAGAGCAATACAGTCCGATGCTGGTTTATTTATTAGCTGTGTCAGTAGAGTACACTAGACACTCCTAGTAGTACAAAACACATAGTGCACTAAATAAATCTATTTCGAATAGTTTCAATGCTTATACTCATTAATCAATAAGCATCAGCTGGATATGGTTTGACATTTTGGATGTTAGAGATGGCGTATCCATTAATAACATCATGTATTAGTTAGCTATGAAGGTGCATAGGAAAGTTGACACGAGGGTTTGAACCAACAAATAAACTAGTACTGCACTGTATATCTAATTGCGAGAGGCATTCAAAGCTGAGAACGCTTAATAAGATAGTTCTTTCCACCATTGTATACTTGTTGTTACAAAATATCCGTTTTCGTTAGTCTCTAGCAAGTCCTTTAAATTGAGATCCAAAGAAATATGCAGTTTATATATTAATTGAGCCAATTGAGGTGCTTGTTTCTATTTATTGTCGGTATAGCTGTCAAAGATTCTGAACTAAACGGCACCTCAACTATCGAACGTCGTGGCGGAGGAGTCATCCGGGACTTGAGTGAGGTAATACTGTGTTGGGCCTAGGCAGCTGGTCTGCCTCGTTCAAATATAGTGAACTGATGACTCGGTAGGAACAATTGCAGAACTTCCAGTCATTTGCAAAGAGTAGTAACGGATGTTATCACTTGCTGCACTTTCGACTCCTTGCTTGCTTTGAACGTTCTTGGTCATACGAGCGATAGTTCAGCTGTTCTCCCCGACTTGCCATTGACCAGAAACCTAAGAAAGGCGTCCGATAGATGCTTCAATCTGAAGTGGCCTGGAATGCTCCAGCCATGTTTAACAAACAATTGAATACAATGGGCCTGAACGGCCCCCACACTCAGGGAGATGCTAACTGGGAACTTCATCCCTATACTAGGTAGGTATTATTCGATGCCAATATGTAGAGGTAACTAGGGTGCTAGTTGTAACCTTGGCCCTGGGGGCCAGAAGAAAACCAAGATATATATTCCTAACTAGACCAAAATTATCTAGCTTGACTCGTCTTTTGCCGCTACCGAGATCCTGAGACGAGGTCCTTCGCCCATCAAGGGTGTTCTCTTCGGGCATCAAATAGAACTATCGTGGAATCAATCCTAAATGTGCGGAAAGTGACTGCCGCAATCAGGTCTGATGATATATTTATCGAGTAGTCGGGTAAATGCAGACCGTTTATTGCGGCATTCGTTGTTCCGATCCTAATTTGTTGACGTCTAGTGATGCAAGGAGTGACTGCCGATGCGAGAAGATTGGTAGTACACAACCAGAACACCAAGTTTGTAGTGATGATCACTGCGTGGAGCAAAGTATTACCGAGGATGCGGCTTTCAACAGTCTGAGTACAGAGCGAGTGTCCCAGTGGCCCGGGGTGGGGTTTCAGGTGAACAGGGACAATATCTGGTCCGGAGAGATGGATGGTGTAGCGTCAAGGGCCGAGTACAAACAGTGGTTGTCTTGATTTACTTAAAGCTATGCAATACAGTATTCGAGTTTCATAAACCAAGGCCGAGTAT
Source organism: Neurospora crassa OR74A (assembly GCF_000182925.2). Taxonomy (NCBI): domain Eukaryota; kingdom Fungi; phylum Ascomycota; class Sordariomycetes; order Sordariales; family Sordariaceae; genus Neurospora; species Neurospora crassa. The sequence continues at coordinate 1,092,778 of NC_026502.1, read as the reverse complement.
TTTCCTCCTCCTTTGGGTTCCTTATCCACTCATTGAAAAGCCCATATCAGACAACTTTTAGCAGGTAAAGACACTCGGTCCAGGGTTCTTGTACGAGGTAGGTACGGGATAGTTGATGTTGATCAGAATACCGGGATCGGAAGCCTTGTAGGCCCCAGGAAATGAGACTTTGTAGTTAGCACCGGGTTCAGTGCTGCCGCCACCGGTGATGCTGAGCTGAGCGCATGAAATGTAGAACTGGGCAGCTCCTGAGCTCTGAGCGACGTGCAGTCCAATGTGCTCGGCACGGAGGAGATAGCTGCCGGACTTGATGCAACTGGGAATTTTGACGGGGAAAGAGCTCTTGCCTGTATGGATCAAGATGTAGTGTCAGTATCTGGACAAGGATGTGTGGCTGTTCTCTATCGTGATGAGTCGTGCACTCTTACCATTGCTAGACCATGTGAGTTGTGAGCCAAATGTGGGTTGCTCGTGATAGATCTTGAACCAAACAGCACCTTCTCCGGTCCAACTGTTAATATCCTGGCCGTCCGGAACTCTGGCCAGGTAGAACTGCATTGGCCCCGGGTGGTAGACGCTGGGAGCTGCGCCGTATGTGATGGTGGTGCCAGCGGCGACACTGAGAGTTGACTGGGCAGGGCTGTGGGTGGACTGGAAGCACCGAATTTGCTGCGAGTTCACATTGTCGACAAAGCCATTGTTCTGCCAATTATCCGCCCTGCGAACATACTGCCAGTCGGCAGTTGTTCCGCTGTTTGCCCACACCTTGGGAAATGTGTAGTGGGCGCTAGTGCCGAGTGCGGCGGCGAGGAGGAGAGAGATCGAGGGAAGCATAATGGGCCAGTGAAATTCCGTATTCAACAAGATCCTGAAGTCAAGACTTGGGTGCTGGACCTTTCATCCAAGTTATCGAAAGTTGGGAATGAAGCCCCTTTTGAACATCTATATCATTCCCTGATACCCGGTCAGGCGACGCAGGTCGTCAATGCACATCACTCTTTGCATATTTCAATGGCAAGCCATAACCTCATCGAGCTCCTTCCGTGACCCGATGCGGCATGAAAGTACTTGGCGGAGGCTGCCGTTCCATGGTCTTCAGGTTGGGATAGCTGGATGGCCGCCTTGTCCCGGCCGGATAAAGTCATGGTCGACCATTCGGAGGGTCACAGAGGATTCGAACACTATAAGACATACAACGGGAGTTGAGAAGCCTCCTCCATTCTCAGATTTCCGTATGCTTGGAGGCGTTGCGGGGTGTGCGTATGAAGCCTGCAAGATGTCAGCGGATTTTCGACTTGTTTGGTTCTCAGAGTCGTAGCCCGAGATCTTAAAAAAATGTCAAAGGTTTGGTTCGGTGCGATGCATCCGTTATCCCTTCTGGGCAAGTCGATTGTTGACAGTGCCGAGTCTCGCAAGGCACAAAATGCCGGCCGCGCTTGACGTTGTTTATACCCCTGAATAAGAGCTTGGACCGAGTATCGACGGGATCATTCAGTCTTCTTTTAAGGAAGCCGTATCGCCGCTGATAAAACCAAATATCTTGGTGGCAAGTGCGGTTGGGGTTGCCGCCTCGTTCGGAAAACAACATGTTGTTGACTTGACACATGTCATTGGATGACGCTGGGTGGAGTTAGTGCCGTGCATGCATTCGTGCGCTAGATTAGAGCGCACCGGGGCGACGACCCCAAACTCCTTCCTTCTTTGGCATCAAGAATGACACCTTATCTAGGTAGGCGGCGCCCGCGCGGATCATGGCGTGCAACTCGGGGCAAGAATGGAGGGAGCCCACCTCAGCCACGACCAGGAACTCAGATGTTTCTGTGTAAACCTACCTAGGTATCTATACGTTTCCTGCTCGATAACCAAAGTAACCACCCCGCATCCTCTGTGCTACCTGCAAAGTTCTCCTTTCGTCCATCGCCATAATGCCAGTTCAAGAGTCCATAATCCCAACGCCATCCGGAAAGATGTCCAAGACCGGTCCAATTAGTCTACAAGTCCTTCGGGACAACACCAGAGAGATAGGGGAGAGCTATGCGCAGATTGTTGATGCTTTGGAGGCTGCGTTTAACATCAATGATGATGCTCTCATTCCCCAGGCTGCCAAACGCCTCGCAGACCAGCTTGACAGCACTATACCCACATGCGACGACCCTGCGGACATGGAATCGGAGGTTGAGGACGCTCGGTATAACGTATACACCACCTTGTTGGCAGCAGTGCAATTAGTACCCGCCGGCCATGAAGCGCATCACCGGCTGGCTTTGGTTTTACATGATTTGGCTGGCCTGGATGGACATCCTGTTAGTTCTGTTACGGATCTATCCGGAAGGGTTGAGTTGCTGACACTGATTCTGTAGGCATGGCAGCGCTTGGACGGCTTCGCCATCTGCAACCGAGATGCATGGCAAGGTAGGCAAATAAGAAGATTTCATGCAATTCAAGCTAGGAGCCTGACAGGTTGAGATCCATGGTTGCTAACACCAGTTAGATCCAACCCTCAACTTGGAATCTGCCACCGATGCAGAGGTCCACGAACGATGGTGCAACCTCAACGCATTCCTAGCGATCTTGCTCAGCACGGGCGCAATTAACTGGCGGGAATTGCCCATATGGGAACTTCGCGATGGTCTGGAGGAGAGCGTGGAGGAGCTCTCCCAGGAAGGCAAGGACACACGGGTTGTGGTTGCCACCTTGTGGATCAAGCATGCTGGAAAGTTCATCTGGGAACATTCCCTTTCAGGCAAGCCGGAAAACTTGGATGAGACTGATTCAAGAATGCTTAGAGCTGGAGAGCTATATCAAGGCCAGCCGGGGTATTCGCGAGACCGATGGGACTTTTGGAAGAGGCGTCTTGGGGAACTACGGAGCCATGTGAGCGAGTCGCGAAGCTCTGCTATTGACGAAGCCATTGAGACCATGACAGAATTGGAGAGCAAGAGCTGAATAACCTGGTGAGGAACATAACGGCTTTTGAGGGAGATTGGGCCAAGGACCTATGTCCGCTTCTATAATGTATTTGCCGGGGTCTATAGCTCGAGACGTCCGCAACCCACAATGTAAGGTGGTTAAGTGGTGCACAGTAGAGAGATCGGAAAAGATAAACTCGTTAAAATACAAATAGCTTCAAAAGAGAGAACTCAATCTGTGCGGCAATCACAAAGTTTCTATTTGGTGATTTGGCGGCACATCGACAAGCAGTCATGTACAGAGGATAGTGCTGCAATCTTCCTTTCAAGACCCCTCTATAGAATCCAAAATATTTTGTTGCTCCTAACAAGGCCTCATGGCGCAACGGTAGCGCGTTCGACTCCAGATCGAAAGGTTATCCGTTCAAATCGGGTTGGGGTCAATCATCATTGTTTTTGTGATCTTCTCTATTTTTTTGTTCTGTCGTCCATATTTTTTTTTATTTTCCCAAGTACAATCACGTGGTCGCACAGTGGTTAGTTATCCCTTGTTCGCATCCCAATGAGGATTGCGAAGGAGTTATACTACATTGTCTCGACTGTAGGACCTCATTTCAGGTTGTTGGGTGGAATTGGTCGAGCAACAACATACCTAGACCACTCAAACTGTACAGGCACCCCAATGCTTGTTAACCGGTATTCCTTGATATTGCAACATCAACTTACGGATGCAACGTGTAGCCACGAGCGATGAGTTTTGACTCATCTCAATGGCTCTTGCAGATGTGAACTTTGCGGCTCCTTCCGAAAATTGAGACTGAATCAATCAGACGATGACATTTAATAATTTGAGCCTGACTTGCTTGCCCTTACCTCCCTTCCATGCGCTGCTTGGTATCAATCCGAGATATGCACCTATCCAGCCCGTACACCAAGAAAAAGATAGAAAAACAAAGAAAAGAAAAAAGTTGCCAACTGTAAGAGGAGAAATAACGATAGACGATTCCGTCGTTGCGGATGGATCGAGAAACATACAACATAACGCCGCCTCATGCAACTACTTGATTCCATGTTCTGTCTCACAACTTGTTATGCAGTTATCCCTCCAGCTGCTTGTATAGTTCCTGTTATCCCATCATCTGCCTCCACCATTGGTGAACTTAAATCATCGGAATATCCGTTCACCGATGTCACCGCCCGGTCAGCGACGGCCGGCGATCCCGCTGTCTTTGGCGCCTGCGCTTCCGCCAGCCTCTTTATCTGCTGTTGCATCTCCTCTCGTCTCTTCTCCCTGGCCAGACTCATTTCTCTCTCCAAGTCAACGGCCTTCGCCCTTCTTGCCTCCACCTCATCTCTCTGCACCACCCTCCTCAGCGCCTCAGAAGCCTGTATCAATCCATCAATACTGATCGCATGATTGGTCATCTGATGGTTGATGTAGCTGTAGATGTGTGCCGCCGAGTCACAGGCAAGCAGCTGGCGTTCATTCAGCTTGAGCAAAGCCAGTGCAACCTGAAACAGAAACACGCCGCCGTCATGGGTGCACAGTAGTACGTCCCAGACGCGGAAGAGAGCCTCAGCAGACAGGCAGTCTGTGAAAACAGACAGGAACCACTGAAACGTCATGGTCTCGAGGGTAATGCCAAGCTCTTCAAAGTGAGCACTGAGCTTGGGGAGAACCTCAGACACATATTGGCGCAGGACCTGCTGGTCGGCCCTGGAGGCGAGAAGGCTATGGTCAAAGTAGTTGGGCGGCAGGATATTCTCAACAATGGATACCAGGATCCAGAAGGCGTCCTCGGCACATGGGGTGATGAGAAGGAGGTTAGCGACGACGAGGTTCATGCCCTGGCAGTAACCCACATCTGGATTGCGTCGGGCGTACGCAAGTAGTACCTCGTTGAGCTTGTTGACCCCTGGACCTTTGCGGAAGAAGATGTTATCCGTAAGGGTGCGAGTGATGTCGGCCTTGATTTGTGCCACGACCTGCGGATCGTCCTGGTCCCCTGCCTGGTTGACAAGGTCATCATAATAACCCGGAATACGCAAAGCTTTGGCCCCGCAACATTCGGACCAGATTTTGGACCGGTAGGCGACAGGAATACCACCAAGTATGAGTTGCCTAAACTCATTGGCCTTGGCACGTCCAACTTTGCCTTGAATACCCAAACTTGCAACGCCAATCAGCTCACCATCTCCTAATCTCGTTTCAGGCATTACTGCTTCGGCCCTTTGAAACCTAGCCTCGGCGGCAGCGGCGGCAGCAGCAGCGGCAGCCTCCCCGTCTCGTTTTCTTTCCGCCCGTACTTTACGAAGGAAATCGTTCCATCGCACAGTCTTTTCCCTCTGAAGTGTATCGTGGAGCTGATTGAGGTTCTGCAACAGCAGCCTAACTGGTTCCGCATCCTCTTTCGCCATGCTCGCCGACGACGATTGTTGCTCCCCTTCGTCTGGGGAGGGTTGATCCTCATTCTCCAGCAATGCGATAGCGGCGATGGCAGGAGTAGCTGACGGAACGAACCCACGCTCCTCCGACGTTATCAAGCCAGGCGATTTGGGTGCTTCGGGCACTTCACCACCTTCCATCAGCTCGAAGCCTGGCACAGTAATCAACGGGGTGTGAGAGAGGAGCTCGGTTGGGAATGTTGCGATCTTGAGGTAATCCTGCCACTTTCTGGGCTTAGAATCATCCCGTTGCTCCTCAGCCGAAGGAGATTCCGGCCCGGCCTCATTCGCTGTGTCTCCTCTGCCACTAGAGCTCTCGTCTAACATGGCCGGGGATAACCTGTTCCGCCCAGTGCTGAGCATCTCGGTACGGCTGGGCTGCTTGGCATGACGCGCCATTCTGGTGGCCTCTCTCTGCCGCTTTTTCCTCCGCTGGTCATAGATGAAGCCAAAGCGGTCAGTGAGAAATTCGGACCCAAGATGGTTGTTGTATATGTGTGTCAGCGTTGGCGGCTGAACCTCGGGTGGAAGAATGGTGTCCATCTCGACCGGACCATAACTCTGCTGGCGGGACACGAGGTCTCTCGAGGGGCTGGACCCCATGGTATCCCATCGGTCCTGCTGCTGGTATCGCTGGGGTACGTCAAGAGGTTTAGTGGGGCCGGTAGCGCGACGCATGGCCATGAACGATCTAGGGCCTGTTTGGGCGCCCGAGACTGTACGGCCTGAGAGGGAGCTTGCGGCGCGGCTCGATGTAGATGGGGTTCTCATGGAGCCCCCAGGTTGCAGTACGGTGCTGGCACGGCCGCGCATGTCACCGTTACGTCCCGTGGTTGCACCACCCGCGACCAGCCGTAACGCAAGACTGGCCAGCGACGATTTCCGCGACTCATTCGCAGAGTTGATACTGGATGCCCTACTAGAGCTCCGCACAGAGTCTGTCGAGTCCGTCTCGGGCGGGTTGAACAGACCGTCGGCCAGCGTCGGGCGGCGCTGCTCTGGCCCCAAGCCACTACATCTCAGGACCGTCTTGGAGGTTTCCGTAGCACTTGCACCGGTCACGCTGCTCGGCCGACCTGAATTCTTTCCCGCCGCCCCAGTACCCCACAGAAAGTCTTTCCAGCCTTTGGTCATACCCTTTGTGGTTCCAGTATCGGCTGCAGGGGGCACCGATATGGTGGTAGCGCGTATAGTTGCGTCATTGAGGCCTGTGCTCGCGCCGACGGCTCTGAGATCGTGGGCCATGGCTTCGTTCATGAGGTCCGATAATCCGCCGCCAGCGGTCCCCCTTCTGGCCAGATTTGTCTGTTTGGCATCCTGCTCGATTGTGCGCAGGCGCGTCTCCAGGTCCAGGGTGGACAGACCGCATTCCAAGATAAGCTTCCGCAAGGCGCGTTCTCGGTCGTCGGCACGTCGCCGCAAAGTGGCGATCTGAGCATCGCGCTCTGCCAAATCCCGGGATATCTGTCGGACGAGGTTGACAGCGCCATGGCGAGCAATCAGGCGCTCAATGTGGGCATTATCAGCGTGGTGCAGGGAGCCAGGGATCTTGTTGGCGGTAAGAGGTACATCTTGGAAGAGTGCGTCGCGTGTGTCCGGCTCGGATTCAGCCGTGATCAAGTTTTCGACAGTAGAGGCAGGCCGTATCCGTTGTGGCTGTGGAGCTTCGGGGGTCTGGCGCGGGTCGCGGTCGTTGCCCACGGAGTCGGCGACGGAAACGGGATCGGACAGCTTGCGCGAGTGACGTGAAGGCGAGATGGAGGGTGAGAGGGAGGAAGGGTTGAGCTCGAAGAAGGACAGCTCCTGGCGAGGCGACTCGGGCGAGAAGGAGGGGAACGATGTAAGCGACTTGTCGGACGGGGCGATGGAAGACGCACAACTCGACGGGTATGATGTCAACCTCTTGCGGGCGCGGGCAGTGCTGGAGGCCCGGGAACGATGGCTCCGGGTGGTTGAGAGGACGGACTGTTGCGACACGGAGCGCTCAAGAGGAGCCACGGCGGCAGCGGGAGCGATGACCGCAGCTGGAGTGGTTGGGGTCGGCGTAGTGTCCTCCATGTCTTCCAGTTGGTCGAACCAGGACAAGGGCAGCGCACCTCATGTCATGGCCTTCCTCGGTCGACTTGATAGTGTGCGCCAGTCGTAAGCGTCTCTAGATTCGAAAGAGGATGGAAATAGGTAGCTGGTGGTGTCTGGCCGGAGAGGTAGCTGTAATCATGTCCGGTCGAGCTGTCCAAACAACTGAGCTGAACCAGCAATGAATATCTAGGTATGGTAGAAGTCAGGGAAGGAGACGACGGGAGGAAGACGACAGCTCTCGAAGGGTCTGGGCTGAGGTGCCCGGCAGAGTGCCGCGACAGGCCGTGATGTACCAACACGAGCAAAAGAATAATCGAACCAGGGCTGAGAGGGGTGTCGACACGCCCACATCCACTCGGATGGATTGCTGTACACTAGTGTAATATGGTGTATGTATGTACCTGGGACACGTGGAGTATACCCCGCCTGAGGCTGGCTGTAGGTAGAGATACCCACGTTCACCCAGGAGCCCACGGTCATTCTAACGCTCATGTAGGCCTACAAATGTACAGGTACATCCAGTGTCCTGTTTTGAGGATGTGAAGTAGATGCATGAATGGTTTTGACGCCCTTCATTGCGGTCCAACTGTTTGGATTACATTGCACAGTACGTGCCATTTTCCATTCGAGTGCCTTTCCTACATAGTTGTCCGAAATGTCAGTGGGCGTTTGACGGCCTTCCACTCCGTGGACACACGTGTTTTCTGGCACCGGATGTCCAGGGAAAAGCAGAAATGGCGAAAAGACAGGATTGGGGCAGGGAGAAAGAGTGACACGTAATAATATACTGCACGGCTCTTTTAAGATTTTGAGATACCTCCAGCGAGATGATATTCTTTCCAGATTTACATCCACAACAGCCCCTGTTGTCGGTGTTGTTGTTGTTGTTGTTGTTGTTGTTGTTGTCCCTTTTGATTTGAGCGTCACTGCACTGCAAACTCACGGGACAATCTGGCAAAGAAATTTGTACCCAAAAAAAAAGAAAAAGAAATTGAAAAAAAAAGGAAAAAAAAAAAGAGAGATCTACAGGCAAAGTCCGATCTCTTTCCTGTTCCTTGATGCTTGGTCTGTTTTCGTTCCTGGCAACTTACAATGCTTGTCTCTTTGGTGCCTTGATTTCCTGCATTAGCACTGTTTCAAGTTCTTCTCGTAAAACTGACATCAATCTTTACGTACAAGTAATCCCGTCATGCAGTATAGATAGGTATGTATCGCTTTTCCGAAGCCAATCAACCTTTCTCGCCTGTGCCGAATGCTTTCACTCCATCTAGACCTTCCCTGCCGGCCGATTTGATTTTTTGATTTTTGGCCCTTGTTACAATGAAAAAGAATGGAATCAAGGGTGAAGCATCATATATCAAGATGGGTATCCTTTTGTGCTTTGCTCTGCTGTGCTAAAAACCCTGCCCCGGCGCCCAGTATCCTGTCCGCCTGTGACATGTTTCCTGTACGCCTTTTCTTTGCCCGTTTACGTACCTATAATCTTGTATCCTGTGTGCCGCTTTCGTATGTACTACCACCCGATCATGGATGGAGCACTGTCCGCCTTCAGAACAATCCGCCATCTTCTTCGTGCAACGTTGACACGGCCGCAAAGTTGCCTGTTCTTCCCGGCCCTCCCGTCATCGCAACCCCTATCGGTCCAAGATCACCACCTCTGGCGTCACGAATGACCACGGTAGAGGACATGGTAGAAATAGCCATCGGCCTCAGCGGTAGTCTAGGCGGCGGGCTTACTCCGCCTTTCGAGATGAATCTGGAGCCCCTTACGGGTAACAGCGATCCAGCCGCATGACCAAAATTATCAACAATCGCGCTGGTCAGTTTCCTTCCGCCCTCGTTTCCGCTTCCATTTGCACCATTTCCACTTCCGTTGCCGTAACCGTATCCGTACCCATTATCGCTCCAGCTCCCCCAACTGCCACGGTCTTTGCCCGAGTATTCCCCAGTAGCGCGATGGTTGCCAGATTCCCGTTCATCCCTTGGCGATGAGATAGCCCGCACTTGGTTCCACATTCGGCTCACACTGCTGCCGCTCATGGCCAAGGATGATGTATGTGATAGCGGCGAAATGGGCGCCGACGGTGCTGATGGAACCGATCGATTCATTCTTGAACCAAAGGGAAAGGATGCTGGTTTCACCAAGTCGGGTATCTCCAGTGGCTCCTCATGTGGTCGTGGAGGGCGTGTTGGTGATGTGGGCGGCGGAGAAGTGGTTCCAGACAAGGAAAATGCTTCGTTCCGTAAAGATGACGGTCCTGTTGTCGAACCTGCCCCGAAACTACTCAAACTTCCCCGGCTTTCGGGCGCACCAAAGCCATGCATCTCAAACAAGGCCGGGGGCGGTGGACCAGGAAGACTGCCAGTAGTGCCGTAAACCCTTGGCATGCCCTCGTACCGTGGTACGAGCTTGTTCGTCGTAGGTGATGTTATCGGTGATGATGGAAACATGACGTTGGAGTTGCCGCCGCCATGGCTGTGTGCCGGGGTGAGCGGCGTCAGGGGCGGAGATGGCGACTGGTTGTGGCCCGAACGTAGGATCGAAGGGAGCAGCCTGCGGTCCCGGAGGCGGAGAGGGGGTATCAGCGGCCTGGAATCATAGCTGGACGCAATTAGCGGCGTTGGCCGACCTCTAGGAGCAACTCCGTTATCGAACCTCGAACGAGACTGTCCCCGAACGTCATCTAAGCCGCACCGGTGCTTTTTTCGTCTGTGCAGGCACAAAAAGGCCAAAGCAACCATAATGATGAACCCAGTAACCGAACAAACCGAAATTGCGGCCTTGACCCCCATGGATAGCCCGCCTTTGAGTGTTGTAGTCCCATTGTTTACCCCAAAAGACTCGGCAACCGTGGGTCGGGCTGGTGTTGCTGATAGCCATGATGGGTCCGTTATAAGAGAGATATCGCCAGTTGTTGTTAGAGTTGCTGAGGACGTTGAGAGGGACAAAGGCGCAGTTGCGCTTCTGAACGTTGTGCTTCCAGAAGTTGAGGGGATGGAAATCGGTTCTTGAACCACCAGTGGAGATGGGGCCGACACGGGGTTGATTTTGAAGCCTGTTTGTGCACAAGGCCCAGCTCCTCCCTTGCTAGTTTGGCAGACGAAGCCCCTGGGTGGTGGTCCTGGATCTAATACCGAGTGAAATCCAACGCTGCCATCTCACGTTAGCATGGCAAGTACCCTCGAGCTCATGACGACCAGCTAGAAATGTTCACTCACTCCTGGCAGCTGTTGATGATCAGGTCGACGTTTGCTGGTTGTCCTACTTAGCCCGAGCCACTGACGATTACTTCTCCGGCTACCACTCACGGTCTTGCTGCAGCCCCCCCGTCTGGTTTATCCAGACGCCGCAAAACGTTGTGTCGCACCAATATAATGCCCAAAATCGAGAGCTGGGTGTCGTGGTCGTTAGATCGTTGCAAATGTATTTCCAGCCCTCGGGGGTTTCGTGGTCGATCGATACCGTCCTTAGAAACTGGTCCCTGCAAGATTGCAAACACTGTTTCGCTTCTGCTGTTGGTGAATCGCCTCGCATCTCGATCGCTTCCATATAGCACCCGCATTCCTCATCGCCGCTTGAGCCCCCCATAACTTTCGCAGCTACCACCAAGGCCATCTACTTGTGCTCAGGATGTGTACGAAGCCGAGCTTGAAGCCAATGGTAAAGTCAAATGCATAGGACTTGGCTTCTTCACCATAACTGCATGGCCAGACACCGATATGATAGGTTTATCGCGTGAGGATGTGTCCAAAGTGAATAGAGATAAAAGTGCTCAACTGGTACCAGAGGGCCCGCTTAGCCAAAAGAAGCATGTGATCAAGAAAAGTGTTGATAACTGATCAACGGGAACAACAACCAGCTCGCTTGCTCAACCGATAAATGACGTTTTTTTGAGTAGAAAATAAGAAAGTGAGCTGAAGGTCTTGAGATTCCCGCGGGAACAGGTGTGAAGTTCTGCGCGAGACTATATATCCGACCCGAACAGCTTTCTCATTAGGGTCATGTGTTCTATAAGCAATAGGAGAGGCCCATGATGTTGAGGAACGGGAACACAACATCGCACGAGTCACTACGGGAGGGGCTGCTAGACATGTACACTATGTAGAGTGAAGGAAGAGTGAGAGTGCGAGACAAAAGGACAGGTTGAGGAAGGAAGACTGGCGCTGGAACAAATGAAGCATCAGCCGGAAGAGAGGGAGATGCTCATCACCTGGGAAAGGAGTGTTTTCGTGTTACACCGTTACTGCGCGTCTCCGTAGTCCGACGAGAATAGTCTCGTATGAGGACCGGGAAGGGGTTAGGTTGTCTTGCCACTAGAGGTTTGGAGCCTGCAGGCATCCGCTGGGCTTCGCAAAGAGAAGGATTTCCCTGTCGAGTCCTCACCCACGGTTGCACAAGCCTTGTAGTACGCATGAGAGTGCGAGAAAAAGGTTACCTTCGGGGGCAAAGGGGAGCTTAGGTGGTAGTCCGTCATTTCGTTTTCCAGCGCGGTTGAAGATGTTGAAACTAATTTTGTCTCTTTCCAAAGCTTGACCAGTAAAGCAAACTGGATAGTCCGTTTAGTCGGACGGTGTACGATTCAAGCCGACCTGGAAGGCTGCCTGAAAGCTTTTTTTTCAAGAATTCTTTTTCCCTTTTCTTTATTTTATTCTTATAAAGAGGTACAAATTTTTTTAAAACTTTTTTTTACTTTTATTTTATTTTTAATTTTTTTTTGCGACGGCAGCACTGGCTGGAAATGTCTGCCTTGATCATGAGCCAGCCACTCCCGCTAGCACAGCTAGTTCATCAGCCGAGAGAAGCCATAGGGTTGGTATAACGTCATATATGACACCCCTATTGCATGCATTGCCAGGCAGAGGTACCGGGTCGTGGATCCAAGATCGGGATAGATAGCCGTTGTAGGAAGGTATTCACAGCACAACAGCCTCATGGAGTCCGCAATTGATAAACTAAGCTGCTCTGCGCTGAACATGGCTGTTACATGCGTGTCGTATAGTCTGGCTTTCACGAGGTTATGTATAGGGCCAGGTTGCAAGAGGGAAGGGACGGACTGGGGCCCGCGTTTCTGGATACCCAATGGAATCCACGGTAAGGTGACAGGATATAAGTCCTATACAGCCATAGTGAAACAGCTGTGAGAGAGACTTGTGAGATGGTCATGCCATCGCACCTTTGTGTTGTGTAGTTGCGTGTAATCCAACAGGGCTTGGGACAGACTGTGAGACTTTTGGGGTGTTTGCTTTTGAATTCTCTTTCCAGCTGGCTTGGCGTGCTTAAAGCTCTGGTACATCTTGCACGTGGATTGAGGAATGGTCTCACGGCTGTCTTTTGGCATGCCGGTTCCCTTCCAAGATTGCACCGCAATTGCCAGCATCGCCGGCGATTAGCCCCCTTGCAATGCACCCATCCCAAATAAGCGCACAAGAACATAGCGAGAAGCCGTACTTGGGCGCGGCAGGGGCATCTGTCTCAGCCATTGGCTGTTGCCAAACAGGTGCCTGAAGGTTGATTCATATGGAATTTCCAATCAAGTCCTTCTCGAAAACCCAGGCCCTAGGTTCGGCGGAGGTAGTTCAAGGGTCGGAGATGGAAGAAGGTCACTATCCGCCAATGACACCATTTGGAGGAGGCTTCGTATATTCGCCGAGTCCCTATCAGCCTCCGACTGGAAGAACCTTCGCCCGTCAATCCATGATCGTTGGTGACCGTGCTACTGATGCGATAGCCAGTCAGAAATACGACCAGGAGTAAAAAGACACGAGCAAGGCAAAGCCATACCCCATCGCGGCCATGAAGTTTTTGAACAGCTGTGAAGGCGCGTCCAGTACGAATACATTGAAAAAGATCCGTAAATGGCGTCAGCTCAAGAGCCGAAATTAGTTGTTGGTTCGACCATGCCTCGTGTTCCTGGTCCCAGACTGAAGCCCAGCTTTCGCGGCCAGTGGAAATAGTTGTGAGGGCCACGTCTTGAGCAGAGAAAGAGAACTGCTGAAGTAGACTCGGAATAGGGCTTTCGTATCTGTGCCTCTCCTCTGTTTTCACCAGATGTTCGGCTCGAAAACGGTCAGCCAGTCGGGGCGTGGAGATATGCCATGCTCGGGTGTTGACTGATGCAGTGTGTGACCACGATGCTCAGCCGGGCGCGGCATCGTGGTCGAAACGAACTTTGTTGTTCAGCTTCGATACGTGTTGACGTCTCAAAGAATCCTCGAGTGCGGCAGTTACCAATTTCCCAGACCATGGCCGTAGTAACAATGCGTGGACTCGTCATGGCATGGTTGCTGAGGCCATCGATTCCTTCACCGCGGAAGTAGCGGAAGGGGCATGCCAGTCCGTCAGCCATGACAAAGAACTTGCAACCGAAGTTGAACTGCAATGTTGCGGACTAGACGTGATAAAAGCCCAGACATTGGACTATGATGTTCTGATGTGCCATTGTAAAGAGAAGGATCTAAAGGGAAAGGGAACAGACGCGACGGGAAGTGTGTCATCCGTTCTTGGACATTCGTCGGCGGTCGAGCCAATACAAAACTGGCGGCAAATTGAACCTCGGCCCGCCCCCGGATTTGTTAGTGCCCGCTAGGCTTGGTTTCCCCGCGCTCAACCGGCAATGTCTCATCAGTGAGATGATAGATGTAGACACAGCGTTTGTGTCCCAAAATTGATTTTGTTCCCAACTCTTGAATGCGGTCTTCTGTCATGTCTTGAAGATAACACTAGCTCACGAACCCAAAGAAAAAGAAGCGCACTTGAACTTTGAGGATTCGAAGAAAACCCACCATGTCCGAGTTCGCAAAGCAACGTATCCAGGCGATTGGTAACCATCTTGCTGCCAATAAAGCCATCCCACCCGTTATCAAGATGGCTGGGGACTCGAATGGACCTAGAGTAACTGGCAAAGTGGTTATCATCACCGGTAAGTCGACTTGTACTTGCTGTAGGCCGCTTGCTTTTCGTGGGTTGAAGCTAACGGTTCTCAAGGGGCAAACTCCGTTCTCGGTATTGGCCGAGCATCTGCTCACCAGTTTGCCCAGAACGGGGCAAAGGCAGTCTACATCTGCGACTACGATGATTCCAATCTCGAAGAGCACAAGCGCGAGATCGAAACACTATATTCCAGCGCGAATGTACACACGCGACAGTTTGATGCCGCCGATGAAAAAGCCATCAGCGAGGTTGTCAAGGATGCTCTGGACCGGTACGGACGGCTCGATGTCTTCTTTGCCAATGCCGGAATTCTTGGCCCTCATACCAAGTTCTCCGACGTTGAAGCTGATGAGTTTATGGAGACGATGCGGGTCAACGCGCTCGGGTAGGACGCCTGGTTTTCTTTCCGTCCGAACTGCCCTTTCTTGTCTGGTTGATCTCGTAGAGCATCGCTAACCATGCGTACCATCAAAGCCCCTTTCTTGCCGCCAAATACGCGGCGCCGGCCATGCAAAAAACATCAGCGGAGAAGCAAAAGTCCTCCGGCAGCATTATCATGACAGCTTCGGTAGCCGGTTTGCGGTCCAACGCCGGTGGGACACCATACTCTGCTTCAAAGGCAGCCGTCGTCAGCATGGCACAAACCATTGCCTACCAACTGGTCGGGACCAACATCCGGGTCAACGCTCTCTGCCCCGGCCTGATCGAGACGGCTATGACGGCGCCCGTATTCGACAGCGCACGAGCTCGGGGTACCGAAGGTAAGATTGGACAGCTCAACCCTCTCAGGAGGGGTGGACACGCTGACGAGATTGCGCGTGTGGCCTTGTTCCTGGGAAGTGATGAGAGTAGCTATGTCAACGCGCAAGCATGGGCGGTGGATGGTGGTCTAAGTTCTGGCCATCCTTATGTGCCCGGCAAGATTGCGTAGACCACTGGGACAGTATCATAACTAGAGTCAGTGTGACCTTGACCGAGAAGGAATCACATACTTTTGCAGTATTTGGCATCCCTTGCTTGGGCAAACAGTGTGATGATGTGTTTTCGACAAGGGCGTACTGTAGTCGTTGCCCAAAACCGCGGGCGGTCGAAAAGGGGGCAACTTCACCCTCCAGGTTGTAAAGTCTTCACCGACTGGGTATAACGGCATTGCCATGCACGCACTGATGTAGAATAGTGTGTACCGTCCTTTTGGAGTCTTGGATAGAGCATCTCCAGGCCAAACCCTCCCGCCTTTAGCTGACTTCCTTGCCCGGGCACCTCTACTCTAGACCGGAAAGAGATCTCTCGCGAGTACATACAAACAGCAGGCACATGGCCCATGAAATTGAGAGAGAATCTGGTGGGAAATACAATGCAGCTCATTGAAATTGTCCCACAACAAGACTGACCAGGTTCAGTGTTTGTAAGAGCATGGGCGCCGAGGCAAGGAGACGTGGGGGGAAAGTCTCAGGAGAAGTTGGGGAAACGCGGGTAGCTGGGGACTACTATGTACAGTTCATAACAGCTGACGATACAGTGATGCTGTACAGTGGGATGGCCCTCCTCTGACCAATCGCGAATCCTCCACTGTCAGGATCTACGGTTCCTATAGAGGCGGGTTATATCTAGACTACCCCCCTTCCCTATATCTAGACTATTTAACCGTATTGAGCACACATTTCACATAAAATCGATAAATCCCATATTTCGTGACTTTTCAACCGCCAAGCCACTAGAACCCTCCCTACACCCCCATAATCGACTGCCGGGACTAGCCCGGCATTTCAAATAGCGTTGTAATATACTACAATTACAGTATAACTCGCCCTGTAAAATACCCTATAAATCTACGGTCGCTAGCGTATATATCAGTAAAATTAATCCCGCACTATACTTTATACTCGATTGTACTCGATTACCTATGCTAGTATACATCTGAGCCAGCCTTATAAATTACCCTATAAGGCACCCTACTTGCAATTATAGCTATACTCCCCCCCCTACCTCTACTTTCTAACGAAGATAATAATTATATATTTAATACCCTTATCGCCGCTAATGAGACTACTGATAATAATTTTATTGAGTAGATATTTGAGAACCGCCCGAAGTTATATAATCCTTAAATTACTGTACCGATTGAATAGTTATTCGAAGATTAGGATATAGCGAAGCACTTCCTTTAAATCTTTATCTAAAATAATAGCTTCGCTGTTATAGTTATTTCCTCTAGCAACCGCCGTATTTATTTTGTATATACTAAGTTCGGGAAGTTTAAGCCAATAGGTATTAGGATGAGGAAGACTAATATAATAAAGTGTAACTATCCTTTTAAAGCGGTTATTAAATTAAAGAAAATTCCTATTTCTCTAGAGTTTACTAATCCTTATTATAATTACCCGCTATAGATTAAGGTATTTACTTACCCTTTAATGCGCAAGTTAACCTTAGAAGTAGAGGAATTTGTATAGTAATTCTATTAATAAGGATTTATTAAAAAACTGCTTTAAAACCGGAAACGCCGATTTCTAATCGAAGAGTGCTCCAAAACGAAAACTAACAACGGTAATCAATTTAGAAGGGTCGTTTATATCCCTCACAATATCTTACAACGAACGCAGCGATAGCGTTATATCGTCATTACCAATAGCCATCGATAGCGGTGCTCGTGGATTCGAAAATAGTATCTATAACCCGCTTGTAGAAATCTCAATATATAATAATCCTAAAGCCGTACTTATTACGAAGACCTCGGATAAAACGGAAGAAGATAATAAAATATTGAAGAAGTTTATTATTAAAGCGAATAAATCTACGGACTACAATATTATTTCGACCGAAGATTATCGTTGGGTTCGAAAGTTACTTCTCAAATTCGTAAAGGTATATATTAGAAAAAGTAGGTCTATGCGACCCAAGGTTAATAAGGTTAGAACCGATTAGTTTATTATTAGGAAGGATTTTAATAATTTAAAGAAAGATATTTTGAAGGAGATTAAGAAGGGCGTTTAAGAAGTATTAAAGTATTAGGCCGATATTATAGCGAAAGTTAGCCCGAATAAAATTAATACTACCTTCTAATAATTACTTACTATTATTAAGAAGTTTATTCCCTTTAACTTCGAACGGTAGTTTATTATTAAAGGAATAACAATTACCGCCGAATTTATAAACCGTTCGAACGAAGATACGAAAACGACCTTAGCTATTTACTTAGGTAAGAAGAAACCCGGCTTAGTAGTTTGTATAGCTATTAGGATACTAATAACCGGAGATTATATAATTATATTTAATAAGCTTATATATATTTAGTATTAGCGAAATTAAGTATAGGTTAAAGAAATTTTCGGCCCTAATACTTTTATTACTATAAATACTATAAATATACTAATTCGGGGCGTACTTTAGAATAATATTAATAATTATACTATAGTAGAAGTTATTTTAAATGTAGTAAAGGAGAGGAACTTAAAGGTATCTATTATTAGAGTTTGGCTATAGAAGAGAAGAAATGGAGAGAGTAGAAGTTTGCTCCTTATAGAAGTTGTTATTATATTAGTAGTATACTTCCTCTAGAATAATTTCTTTTTTTAGGATAGCGGCGTATATTTATATAAATTATTTTAAACTTCGAATAACGTTTAATAATACTTTAAATATTAGGGAATTGAATATATAGTAAGATTTTACTATTAAAATAATATTTACGCTTATTGTAATAAAATTAAATATAAAGGAGACTACTTTAGCGAAGTAAATTATCCGTTTAACAATAATAAATTATTTATTTATTGTAAATTATATAGGAAGAAGGGGTATTATACGTATAATTACAAAGAATACCCTATTCTCTAGAAAGTAATTATAAAAGCGTTTATTATGTACGTTAAAAGGTTATAGGCGTTTACCCCTTATAAAAATTTAGCTAGAAAGGTATTGGAGTTAACGATGGAGATTGTAGATGAGGGCGTCCTACTAAACGCTCCTCCCAACTCCTATATTATTATTACTTTAGAGAGATATATTAGAGGAGGTGTAAAGAGGGGACGGTTAAGAAAATTAATCGGCCTATTTAGCCGGCTAAAGTCTATAACCCCGTAGGGTCTAATAAATAAATACTATATATATTTATAAAGTATAGGGGGAAGTTGGCTATATAGCGGTAATAGCGCCTATACGATTATAGCCCCCCTTAGGGAAGTAATACCCTTATCCTCTACTAAAGGATTAGAAGGAACTCTATCCTAGGGTAATTAATAATCTAATTAAAAATATTCTATTAGAATATAAGGAAATCGTATAAAAGGGGAAAATTTTTATTCGAATAAGAGGAGATTTACAATATTATAGCGATTTAGGAATTGGGTAGAAATTTAAATAGGGATATTTATTGTCCTAGAGGCGGAAGGTATTTCGGGGTTAATTATTCGGAGAAGGGAAGGGCGGTAATATATATAAATAAGAAATAGAATTTAAAAGATTTAGACTTTTAAATTAGAAGGGATTGGATTATAATTATATTTAAGAATTTAAGAGATTTAATAACTATTTATTCTATTTATTTTCCTATTCTTATATAGGGAATATTAGAGTATTAATAGGGGTTACTACTCTTCGAATTTATTAAAGCCGGATTTCTAGTAGGAAATTTAATTGCTATTAGGGACTTTAACCTCTACTATTCTAATTAGGATTTAAAGAATAGGATTAGCTTAAGGGCTATTCACTTTCTTATATAAGTATAACGTTGGAGATTTAATTTATTTACCCCCCGTAGTAAGCCGATTAAATTTAGGAATGCAATACGAGGAGAGAGGGATAGGATAATCGATTATATATAACTATTACCTAGGGTCGAAGTTAAATATTAGGGAGTATAGCGGTGCGAGTAAATTGGCTCGGACTATTGCCCTTAGGAAATTTAAGTTTAAATAGGAAGAAAAAATAAAAAAGTTAAAAAAAAAGGAAGATATAGTTAGAGTTTTATAAATACGGAGAAAGTGAAGGAAGCGTTAGAAAAACGGATATTAGTCCTAGAAAGGATTAATATAGTAGAGGACTTTAAATTCGCTTTTCGTAGGTTCGATGGAAAATTTATAAGTATTATAGAGGAATTTATTTTATATTAGAAGAAAAGTCGAGGGAAGAGAGCGAATTAGTAGACGTTAGGATGTAAAATAGTTATAAAAGAAGCGTAGAAGATATATTAGGAGTAGTTTAAGTGCCGAATAATATTAAATTAGAGGGAATTTATTAAAGTTATAATAAAAAAGAAGAGGATTATTATAAAAACTTAATAGGTTATATAGCGCAATAGTATTACTAAAGTTTCGAAGAACTTAAATCGATTCTAACTATTAAAATAATAGGCCTAAATTTAAAATTACTAATTAATAGATCTACCTAAATTATTAGCCCTTTAAATTTACGAAGGGGTAGTAGAAATTAGAAATTATAATAATAAGGTTAAAATTTTTACCAATTGCTTTTTCCCGAAGGTAGAGGTCCTAACAAATTATTTACTAAATTGAATTAAATTACTAAAAGGTATTAACTCAATAATTATTAGTAATTTAATTAACGAAGAGGACGTTTAGGACGTATTTTCCCGGATAGTACTTAATAAAGCCCCTAAGGTCGATTGGTATTTAAATAGATTTTTGAAACTATATAGGTAATTATTCCAATAGGCTATAGTATATTTAATATCCGCTAGCTTCCAGTTCGGCTACTTCCTATAATAGTTTAAAAATACGAAAATTATTATTTTTAAGAAGCTTAGAAAGAGCGCCGCCTAATAAAAGTTAGTAGGCGTATAGAGATTAATATCGTTATTTAATAATATAGGAAAAATTTTCGAAGTATTTATAGTTAAGAGATTTACGTAAGTAGCTAAAGAGTTTAATCTCCTACTAGAGGGTTAAATAAATAATTGGGTAGGCTATTCAATAGAATTTATAATCTAGGTAGTTACTAATATAATATATATAGTTTAAAAATTTAGAATTGTAATGTTTTTTATACTTTTTAATTTAAAAGGAGCGTTTAATAGAATTAATTATAGGTAGCTTTTATATATTCTATAGGAAATATAGTTCTTAATATAAATTATTAGGTAGGTAGCGAATTTCGTTACTAATAGGAGGGGTTCCCTCTTCTTTAATAATAAAATATTTTACTTTTATATAATTACTACTAGCGTATTACAAGGCTCCCCCCTCTCTCTTATTCTATTTATTCTCTTTATTACTTTATTATATTGGAAGTTAGTAGTAATTCTAAATATAATTATAATTAGTTTCGTAAATAATATTAATATTATAGTAATAGCCTATATTATTAAAGAGAATTGTCGGATATTATAAGTAGCGTAGGAAGTATATTTAAAATAGGTAGGGGCGAGAGGTATAGAATTTGAAGTAATTAAGACGGAACTAATGTATTTTATACGGACGAGGGTATTAAGGACGGAAACTCTCTAATTTAGGGATATTGTACTTTAATTAACGGAATTAATATAATTCCTAGGGGTATGGCTAGACTATAAATTTAATTATAGGGCTTACGCGGAAGTAGTAAAAAAAAAAATAATAACTTAAATAAATGTATTTACGAGATTAATAGCGAAGATATAAGATTGCTCCTTTACTTAGGTAAGGGAAATATATACTAAATATATTTGTAGTACTATTATATATAGAGCCTCAATATTCTACTAACTAACCGAAGTTAATAGGAAACTACGAAGGATTGTAATTGGGTTGGCGAAATACTAAATTAAATATTTAAAAATTATTGCCGGAGTATATAAAGCTATACTAATAAAAAATTTAGAAATAGAAATATTTTATTTACTACTCGACTTCTACTTTAATAAGAAGGTCCGAACCTTCGAAGAAAAGTTCACTTAAATAAATTAAACCCGGTTCGTATAGAGGATAGTAACTTAGGTCTTTAATTACATTTAGGTACAACGATTAAGAAGTTAGTTATCTGCTAATAAATTAGAAAGTAGTATAATTAAAGTATAATAAGTTGAAGAATAGGTACTAACGGAAAAATTATTAGTAATAGTAGCTAATTCCTCTTTAAATTTAAGGACCCTACTATTACTATTATAAATCCTAGAACTAATAGCTACTAATTAGGAGGAATAGTTAGAAGATATAATAAATTGGGAATAGGTATTGTATTATAATTACTATTTAATAGCGGCGGTAGCGAAATTAGGGTAACGGTACGAATTTACTATCGCTAACCTTACTTTTAAATTTAGTAGAGAAGCTATTTAGCGATATATAGTTAGTACGAAAAAGAAGAAGGGAAGATGTTGAAAATTAGGAGAAGATAAAGAAGAATTATACTTATTAATTAAAGCGAAGAATTCCCTCCTTATTTAAATTAGGACGGAAATTATCGGCCTTCAAGCCTTCCTTTATAGGAGGAAAGTATTGGGCGTTCTAACCCCTATTTATACCTACGGATTTAAAAAGGAGACTTTTACTTATATTGTCCTAAATTATTTTAATGCGGATACTAACTTTTAGAATAACCTAGAAATTTAGCTACTAATAAAGGAGGAACTCTAGGAGTTCCTAAATAATAGAATTAAAGCCGAAAGAATTTTATTATAGGTATTAAAATTAGGGAGGTTAAGAGAATATTATTTAATAATCGAATTAGAGGAGGAGTAGTACAAAGAGATTGTAAGGTACTCCTAAAAAGAATATAGAATATTAATAATATTAAAATAGAAGGATAGGAGTAGAAAGGAGACGATTGTGCTAATTACGGAAATTATTTAAGTTGTAGTTATAGTAAAAATTGAAAAATACTATTTAATAAGTATTTAATTACATTTAAAAAGCTATTTAAATAATTTTATTATACGAATTTAATTTATAGTAATTTTATAACGCTATTAAATTTAATTATTATTTATAAGAGGGCGGCTGGGAGGGTCGATAGCTATAGGGTTATTAGGAATAGAATTACTATTATTAGAACCAGAGATTATACGAATAGGAATAGTAAAACCGCTACTATTAAATATAATATATATAGGAATAATAGTACTACTACTAAAACCGGACGTAATCCGAACTAGGTTTATAGTATTACCGCTAGGAAGAGAAGGGATACAATTGTAGCGAATATCTCTTATAATTAATTTATAATAACCTTTCTATTAAAAATTAGTAATACTATAATTAATAGTACAGGGAAAATATTTGTAGTTAGTAGGCAATTCGTTACGTTTTAAATAAGTATATATACAATAGGTGAAATTATTAATAATATAAACAAAGGTATTTAAATTGAATTCGAACTTATTTTAACTACTTAATACTATAGTAATAATTACCGCCTAAATAGCATTGCGGGCGTTATATAGGCCTATAGGAATATTTAGTATATATATTTTATAAGTATAGGAGTAAATAGCGTTTTAGGTACTACTAATTAGGATAGAAGTTAAATAATAATAAAGGAAAGGAAATACAGAAAATAAGAGACTTACTAATTACTAAAATAAAATAAATTTTTTTAATAATAATTTTACAGAAGGTATTAAGGGAATTAAATTTATTGCTACGCGGAACGGAAGCGAAATTTAGAGTATAGTAAAGGTAAGGAATTTTACGAACGATATTAATTAAATTAGTATAAGAGCCGAAGAGAACGAAGAAGGAAGTTATATTAGTTTGGGGGAGGATAATTACTAAGGAAGTTACGAAAGGTACGAATAAAGAATATAAGTTCTAAAAGTATAATTATAAGGGATATAGAGCCCGGGGACGTGTTAGGGGAGGGACCTTTTATATTGGAAGTTAAGTTGATCGGACTAGGGCGATAACGGCCGGAGGAAGTTATCTTATTGGAAGGTACGATAGGGAGGAAGGAGAAGAAGGATTAGGAAGGGGCGTTGTATAGGGGATTATATAGACGAAGGAAGGGGGTTTTTACGTTATTGTAAATAAATATAAATCCGCAGGGTAATAAAGTAAATAATAGGGAGGAGGTATTTGTAAATAGAGTAAGGAGGTAGAGAGGTAGAATAATAAATAGGGAAATAGGACGGGGAAGTAGGAAGAAGGCGGAAGAAGGAGTAGTAAGGAGTGAAATAGAAAGGTAGTAGAGGAAGTAGTACGCTTAATTTAATTCTATTCCTATTATCTTTATTATTCTAATATTAGGATAACGTAGCGGTAGGAGAAACGAGATTAGTTCGTTGTAGCGGTGGGTAAGAACTATTATAATTGTAAGTAAAGTAGGAGCGGTGTAGAGAATTACAACCGAGATAGAGCTAGGGGTTTTTATTCGGCGGTGCTTAATACTATACGGTTTTCCCTCTAGAGAACTGGAGAAGGACCCTATGCCAATAAGGCGCTATAGTTATAGTATAGGGAATAAGACTATTAATTAAGGATTTATTAATTTATAAATCTAATTTACCCTCTAGAGTGTTTACTCTAATTTATATAACGAAATTAAGAATATCGATATTAAGAATAATATTATATAGTTGAATTAAGAGTACGCCGCTAGTTTAACTAATATTTAAAAGCTATTAAGAGAATTTGAAACCCTTAATTTATAATATACTTATACCCTCGACCGCGTTAGTCGCTTTAAGTTCTTAATCTTTATATTCCCCTAGTATTTATAGATATAGTATAGAAATCCGATAGTTTTGAGTATCGATTATATTTATAATATAGGTCTCCCCTCCTCTCCCCTCTCTAGTTCAACTAATTAATTTAATTGATTTTTAAATTTTATATTTTAAATTAAAAATATTTATAATTATAGGTATAAGTTCTATTAATACTACCTTCCCCGTTATGTTTAATTTCGGTTATAAAGAGAATAACGAATTTATAAATTAGTTATTTAAATACTTTAGTAATTTCGTCCGTTGTATTACTATACTTTACCCCGCCGTTTATATTACTAATTACTCTACGGCGGAGAGGTAAACTCTCATACATTACTTCCCCAACAATCAACCCCAATTCTATCTCTAGTATATATTCAAGAATATTATTAAATATATTAATAATAATTAGGACAGTCCCTTAAACGACTATAATTCTCTTAACCCCAAGACTATTGAAGTTGGCGGCCCTAGTATTACCGACCTAATTAAACCGCCGCCGTTACAACCGATTGTTATAATTACTATTACTAGCGCTGACCCCGCTGGTACTAATATTGGTACTAGTATTGGTACTAGCACTAGTACTAGTACTAGTACTAGTATTAGTACTGGCACCAAACTCTAGATACTACTAGGGAGACCGACTTTCAATAAGGTAGTAAGACACTTTAAAGCTCGCTATTTAGAAGGTGTATTATATATTATTAACCCGTTTAATTAGGATTATAGCCCGGGCGGGTTACTATATTTTATTAAAGTAATTTACTATATCGATAGGATTGATTACTATAAATATTTGTAGGATTATTTAAATAAGACCTTCTCTATTCGCTAGTCTAATAAGTAATATTAAGGTCTAATTTTTTACTACTATTTTGGTTACTAGCTAATTCCTATATAATAGAGATTTAGAACTACCTCAATAATACGTTCTAGCCTATCCGCTAATAATAGGCACGGTCTTATACAAAATAGTACTACAATTATAGTATTATAACTACTAATTAATCTAAGTTATTGTACGTAGAGTTTAGATACGTATTCGATAATCTATATACCTTACTTTATAATATATTTAATAAAATATATATATTTATTAAAAAGAAGTAAAAGGATTACGATAATAAAGTTGCCCGTGAGAGTTTTGCTTTAAGGGATAGTTATAAATATAACCCTCTATTAATAATTATTATAGAGAAGGTTTTGTGGAAGGCGCTTACCTTTATTTAAAACTAATATAATTGGGCTAAGATGTATTTTATAGGTGAGGTTCTAATAACCTTCTATACGTATAGTTACTCTTAATAGCTTGGATTATTTTATTACTACGTATTGGCGGTTCGTATAGTATATAAGCGTAACGATAATAGAGTAAAAAGAGTAGTAGTCTAAAAGCTACTCGTTTTAGAAGATATCGACCAATACTAGTATTTGCCTAAGGATTTAGTAATTTCCTATCTCTTTTTAACCTATAATATTAGAAGCTATTTACTAATAAAATTAGGCGGTGATTAACCCTAAACGGTATATTAAGGACCTTAAAATCCTTAAGCGAACGAAGAAGGCTAAATAGAAGGCAATGGACTTACCTCCCCGATTTATAAGACCTACTCCCTTGCAGGCTACTTAACCTAATTCTACTTTTAGTATTAGTAGTTAAGTGGGTTAGATAGGCTATATAATTTAATACCAACCCCCTTTTATAATTGGTTAGAAGGTGAGCCTTATTAAGAATTAGAAGGGTATAAAGCCTAGCGACTATTTACCCTCTTGCTAGGAAGAGGGATATATTGTTAGAGGTTATAGCGGCCCGGTAGTATTAGTAGTAGAGGTTCCCCGTATTTTTAATATTAATTTGCTAGTTGGTATCCTTTGCGAGGTTATTTATATACCCTCGTTACCCCTATTTGGGTAGCCGCCAGTACTAGAGCTAGAGTAGTAGAGTATATAATTATATATATATATATAAGGTAAGTCATAAAATCATATAAATTAGAGAGCTCTAGAAAAAGACTATAAAAAATAAATACTCCTCTCCTCTCTACACACTTCTTAATACTATATACGAATTTAGTAATATAGGGTATAATTGGGTATGCCTTAGCGGTATGCGTTAATAGATTTGGTATGTATAGGTATACGGGGCTAGTCTGTATAAGAAACCCTACTTTTTTGCGGGGATTTCAATAACAGGGACCCCTGCACGCCCGGCACGCACAAAATATTTGACGTGCCAGCTCCCCTGCTTCGTACTCTTACCCCAAGCGGTTAAGTAGTCTAGATATAGGGGAAGGGGGTAGTCTAGATATAACCCGCCTCGTTCCCATAGTTGCAGCGGTGTGGGGTGCATCCCGTTGCATCTGTGGAAATGCCTTTCATCTGCTGGGATTGTCCGATGGCCTCTTGTCTTGACGAAGTCTCTTTTATCAATCAAAGTTGATTCGACATTTGATGTCTTGATCTCACAACGTCAGGATGGCCACGAGAAATATTTTCCAATGAGCCCGGGAATCTGTCAGATACTCTGCCTTGGCGTTATCGTTGGCTTCCCAATTCAATGGCAATCTCGTTTCCATGTCCCAGGTGCTCAACTCGGCAGGCAGATTGGCAGCGCCCAAGGTACCTAGCGATCGGCATCTTCGACTGTCCACCCGCGGAAGTTGGTCCTACCGACCCCCAGTGTACATGTGTATTGAGATTTCCTAGCGAGGCGCCCTGGTCGCTTCTGACCCAGGCTACTACTACCTTTGGGCCAGAAACCTAACCGCGAACGTGTCGAACTCTTTGAGGAACTGAATGGTATCAGTCATGCTACCACTCATTACCAGGCAAGGTATGTAGGTAAGTACTTCCGCCTCACTGTCTTGTAAAAAAAGAAAAAAAAAAGGGACCCGGGCGTGTCAGATGTGACTATCTTGTAGAGGGAGGGTAGCATTTGATGTGTGCCATTTGTGCCATCACCCTCGAGTAGCAATTGAGCACGGTACGGCGTTTGATGTTAACTTACGATCTTACAAAGTGCTCCCAATACTTGAGGTAGGGAACAGTACCACCCGCGCTCGGACTATGCGGCTAGGTGGACTGTTGCCGAGCGAGCAGAGGAGACAATGACGTTATGGCCTGCGTGCTCACGCGACCTGACTGCACTGCAGTCTTTTTTTTCTTCTTCTTTTTTTTTCTGCTTCTTGCCAAGTACACTCAATTTGAGCGTCTTCCAACCTGAAAGCCAACTTTGGACCTGGCCGTTCAAGCTTGTGCTCAAAAGAATGTGACCGATATTCGAATCATTAGGTTTGGCGGCACTATGCGCGTGTGTAGCCTTCCCCTCTTCCTCTAGGGCTTTCATCGCAACTTGCACTTGATCTTGTTGAACACACACGTTTTACTTCGCAGCACTTCCTAGCACATCCATGGCCCAAGCAAGCAAGCTGGTGACTAGAAGAGCAGAAAGTGAGAGTGATATCTCGTGAAGGGAAAGAATGTGCATGTAGTAATGCACGCAGATGCTGTAAGCGGTAGTATTACTACATATTTGCTGTACGAATCGAATGTTCTGGGACCGCTTTGTTCGTTGCTCGGTCTCCGCTCGCATGTCTGGGTCTGCCTGGGAGGTCAAGTTGGGCTTGGATCGCGCTGCAAAAGGATCACAGCATTCGTTCACCCTCCAACCTCTAGCCTGTCTGCGAGTTGGAAGCAGTGGAAGAAGTAGGTATTTGGCATTCCGGGCAAGTGGTATTTCCAGCAGTGTACATATGATGCTACATTATTTCTGAGGGGTTTTGTGGCTGTTTATATCTGTGATGTCAGGCGTAGGCCGATTCCGATTCAGGCACTCCTCGCACTGGACGGGACTGAGTCTTTTGATGACAAAGCCCACGGTATAGAAGAAGCGCCCGACTCCCTTTCCTTCATGCCTTTCAGACAACCACGATGACTGAGATGAAGAGACCGAATCTTTGTGACTTTCGGTTCAGGGGCAGTGAGGGGGTGCCAACCCGCCTTCTCTCATCCTGGTTCGTACCTTAGGTACCTCTACGCCTACCAGCGCCTGTACGTACACCGTTGGGTCTTGAGCGTCCGACGTTACAGGTGCAAGTTGGAGATTCACACTTCGACTCGCTCTCACAAGCAGCAAGCCAGGTTTCTGCCGACCGAAGCAGGGCCGGCCAGGGATCCAGCCGTGCCAGCTATACACGTGTAAAATGTTCCCAATGCAGGGTCTGCCAGAGAGGGCGACTGTATTTTCAGTGGCGAGCGAGTCTGATTGAGTCATTGATTGGCCTGCCGGGCGTCATACTGGGCCTTGGCTGCTCAGACGTGTCCGGTGTTCTACAAAATAATGGGTAGTACAGCTGCATATCGCAGTACATCAGGTAGGAAACGGCATGTCCACACCTCTGGTGTAGTGCAGAGGTACGTACACAGAGGTAATAGTGTGGTGTAGAGTCAAGTACCAGTGCCACTAACAGTCAATGGCCTAGACCCCACACAGTTCTACGCTAGTGCGCCATGAATCCCCCCATCACACTGCGGCAACTGCTGCCGTAGGCGAAGCCCGCAATTAAGTCTTACTTCACAATGAATTCCATGGATCTTTTTAATCCGGCCATTCCCTCACATGGAAGACGGCCTTTTCCTTCAACACTACCCACTCGTCTGAACGACATTTGATGCGCTCAACTTAACGCCCGCCCCCTCAGGCACCACCGGCATCACAGTAACGATAACGCTACCCTCGATCTTGAAACTGGGTTTTCACACCAGAGTTATCCCGATCCTTGCATCTCCCCATTGCACTCTTCGGCGCTCGCTCACGTGTCCCGCCCACAACCCTCGACGAGACCTCTTTTACTGTCCTCGATCAGTGGCAACTCAAGTATCACCGGACCTCGAATTTCCTGTTCGCATACCCTCGCAGGAAAGCCCGACGAGCTCGGGCTTTCCCAGGTACATATCTATCCACGACACACCCCCACACAACCCCGGAACAATTTGGGAAATCAGCAAAAATGGGCAGCTCATAGTCTCCAGAAAGAAGTGCCCTGGGACGCTTTTGATTCCACTGCTCGTCAACACAGAAACCAGACCGTCCGTTCCACTTCTACTACCAACAGTAGTCCATTGCATCTTGTCCATTTTCCACCTCCTACAGTCTACCAGACCGAAAACGTTCCAGTCAACGACAAGCCGCCGTGCTGATCAAGTCGAACCGCCAACCCACCTGCTACCCCTGCACTATTTCGTCGGTCAAACCAGCTTCCCCTGTCTCTCTTTGAGCATCTCCTTAGCTCTGGCCGGTTCTGGCTCTCGGATGATTCACCCCCGACTCCTCAACGCTTGCTTCGCCGACTAAGAGCGTCCTGTACCCAACCGCTGCAATCGAAATCCATGACAGCCCTGGCTACCATGGCCGGGGGCAACAAGGCCGTCATGAAGAGGAACACGAGAGCATTTGTTGGTGACAACACAGAGCAGGCCCTGGTTGGGTCTCAATCAGAAAGGTTGGCGAAGGAAGATGAGAGGGCGGACGTGGGACCGCACAGGAAGGGCTCCATAGGCACATTCACAAGTCAAAGCAGCCGCTCAAGCCGCCAAACGAGCCTCGAGTGCTCACCCATGACTGCCGCGACGTCATTGGATACGGATCTGTCAGATTTGAGCAAAGATGAACACTTTAGCCTCCCTGACGCACTTCGCGATATCGAGCCTCCACATGCCGTTCAAGCCTACAGCCACAGTGCCAAAGCTCCCTTGCGGCCAAATCCTACTTTCCCGCTCATTCCCTCGGAGGGGCGCCCCAAGAACTTCGGTGTCGTTGTTCCTGGGGTATATCGAAGTAGTTTTCCACAGACCGAGGACTACCCATTCATCGAGGGCCTCAAGTTGAAGACCATGGTGTTTGTACCCGGATTAAAACCCTTTTTTCTCTTCCAACATACTGACAAGGGTTTTTCAGCACATTGGTCCAGAAGGACTTCCCCGTGGGCTATGATGCTTTTCTCAGCAGAAATGGAATTAAGCATCATGTCTTTGACATGAAGGGCACCAAGAAAGAAGCCATCCCCATTACGACGATGAAGGCCATCCTCCGGCTGGTACTCAACCAAGCCAATCACCCGCTTTTGATTCACTGTAACCACGGAAAGGTAAACATCCCCTCGACGATATGTTGACTTGGTGGAACGGTCAGGCTGATATCGGTTGTGCAGCATCGCACCGGCTGCGTGGTTGGCATCGTTCGTAGGACTCTTGGCTGGGACGTGAGCAATATACTCGAGGAGTACCGGAGTTATGCCGAGCCCAAAGTCCGCGAGACCGATGTCAACTACATCCAAGGATTCGAAATGGCTCAAATTTCGAACCTCTTCTCCAAGGACATGAACTTGCAGCGATGGCGATTTGGGTCGCCCAAGTTCGCCCACTCCACGGTCGTGGCCATGATTTTCTTATTATTTTGGTACCATTTTTCCGGAATTCCCCTGCCAACTTCGGACGCGGTGGATCGCAAGCTGCTCACCCAGTAGCTTTTCGGCGTGGCCTTCGGATGCCCGTCAGTTCTTTTTGGTCATGTTATCACACTTTTTAGCCCCCACAACCCCACAGGCATCATACAGGCTCAGCGTAGCTTGATCAGGCGGCGAGGAGAATTCCATTGTCAAAGGAGAATGAAGTGGAAGGATTTTGGTTCAATTGGAATACGGGATCCAGCGAATATCCTTCTTCGGAGTGAGTACAGCGGTGTGGCGTTGCAATGGGATCTTTCGGTACGGGAAACCTGGAGGGCTGGCAGACGGCTTTCATTCAGGGGCATCACATGGCCACGAACCCAGATCCGGAGCTGACAAGCTTGCAATCGGTTTTACTTGCAGCATGGGAAAGATAAACTAGGATGGAGAGCGGAGACTATCAAGTGCTGAGTGTCTCCTGGCGTTCGTGTGTCCTTGGTTTACATGAGGGCGGTTTCCTATGTTCATAGTCAAAACATGTTTATGGTTTTTGCATTTAGTTATACGCTATTCAAGCTTCCAGCTCCCAGAAGAGTGAGCAGGAAATCCAGCACCCATTTGGCGTCTACTGCTCAAAGCGAACTCATTCAGAAGTGTGACTTGGCGCATTCCCGAGTATTCCCTGTCTGCCATATCCCACCCTTTGACGCCGCCAAAATGTTTGCTCTTCATGGTTTAGTATGTTACAGACACACAACTTCTCCCGCCAAAAGAAAACCTGCAAAACAACAAACCCGTCTAGTCCCTCACCTTCCAGCAACTTCTGGATGTGCAGTTACTTGTAGAATATCGTCGGGCTGTCCACTATAGCACGTCAGAGCACACTCGCTCCTGTATGGCAGGCAGATTCTCCTCAACCACAGCGAACGCATTGCTCCGCACTGCTCCGCACCATCTCAGCCGTCCCTAAGCCTGAGGATTCTTCATTCGCTATCGCTGTACATGCCCCACTTGTCCATCTCCTTCCTCTCCTGCTCCTCGGCCTTGCGATCACCCGTCACATAGGTGTATGTGCCCGCAATCACGTTGGCCGCGCTCAGACCCATGGCCGTAGCCCGCACCGCGCCGCGAGCCGAAAACTTGTTCTTGAGCGCGGCGGGACGGCGGCGGGCAGCGAGGAGGAAGTAGATGCCGCTCCAGGCGGCCGTCATGCCGGCGCTGTCGATCTTGAAGCCAGCTACGCTGAGGTAGCTCGAGAACATGAGGAGAGGAGTGAGGAGCATGGGCATGGCCTGGAAGGGGCGCCAGTGGAGGGCAGTGATGAGGGTTGCTAGGCCCATGCCGGGGAGGGAAGAGGCTATGTTTGAGCGTTAGTATCAAGAGCATGTAAGTGAGGATTGTGAGTAGAGCGAGTAAGTAGTTGAGATACTTACATCCCCAAGCCCTGACGCGGTCCACGATGGATGCCTTGGTTTCTTCGGTGGACATGATGGGTGTGAAAGTATAGGATTTGATTGTTGATTTTTCTTACTATCTCAACACCAGCTTTTTCTGTTTACCAGATTTTAGCTATCTGCAGTTTGAATCGGCTCATGTCAAATTGAAGGCAGTTGTGACAACACTGGTAGATGACTAAGCAAACTGGACCCATTCCTTGTTGCCGTTCCCGTCCAGTTCACGATTGCGATCGGTCGTTCTCCATTTTTCGGCCAACCGCACGGGGGCACGAGCCATGTGTGAGGGGATGGAAAGAAACGTGAGCGTGGCCACAGCTCTCTACTGAATAGTCACCGAGTTAAGTATTGTTTCGAAAATCCGATCGATTCTTGTTCCTGTAGTCACTACGCGCGTCTATGCAAGCGAATCTACTTGTGAGCATAAGAATTATGTCCAAAAACATAGAGGTATTGAATGTAGTTGTTCTGGTTTCATAGGGTAGCGATTGTTAAACACCTTGTTGTACATGAGGTACTCTCTCACTCTGACTTCCACTGATCAAGACTCGCCAATCGATACAAGTACGTACCTACACTGTTTTTTGGACAAGGACCACACCACCGTCCACTGCAGCGGTTCCCGAAAAAAAGCCACGCTTTCGACTCCCCTGTCCGCTCTCCTTGTCAATGCATTTACACAATCGCGACTGACCTGAACCCGGCATCTAGCATCAGAACGCTATAGAAATCGTTCTCCCATCAGGGTCTGTGATCCCAATAACGACCAATTATTTGTCGCCGACCTATCGCCCGGCTTCTCCTTGTCCAGCTTCAACAAACCTTGACGTTGTCACGGACACCGCCTTTGCCTCGTTGCGTCACTAGTACATTCCCCGGCCCTTCGCAACGAAAGGTCGACCAACCAGACGATCCGACGTTTAGATTTTACAAAAGCACGTTTCGCCTTGATTCTCGAAGATAGTCATCGACAACACCCTTTTAAAGTATTTGAGACTAGAATCATAAGACAAAGGGCACATCATGCCCGCAGCCACAACCTCTGGGGCTGATGCCTCAAACGGATCGTCCGCCCACAACCGCCAGCACAACCAGGGCAACCAAGAGCGCAAATACACAGCCGAGCAGAAGGCTGCGGTCCTGCGAATCCGGAAATGCGAACCCACCGCCTTTTACGAGATCCTCGAGGTGTCCAAGACATGTACCGACGCCGAGATCAAGAAGGCCTACCGCAAGCAGTCCCTGCTGACACATCCGGACAAGAACGGCCACGAGCACGCCGACGAGGCATTCAAAATGGTGTCGCGCGCCTTCAGCGTTCTGGGTGACAAGGAGAAACGCGACAAGTATGACCGCTTCGGAACCGACCCGGACAGTAGGTTTGCCAGCGCGCAGCAGCAGAATCCGTTTGCCGGCTTTGCAAATAGGGGAGCAGCAAGGGCGCATCAGGGAGGCATGTGGGGAGACGACGCAGACATCAGCCCCGAGGAAATGTTTGCGAGGTTCTTTGGCGGGGGAGGTTTTGGTGGGGGTCCCTTCGGAGCCGGTTTGTGCACCACCTTCAGTCAACACGACATGGGTTTTCGGTATACTGACATGATTTTTTTTCGCTACAGCTTTCGACGGAGGGCCGCAGTTCGTCTTCAACTTTGGCGGCGGGCCTGGTATTCGGGTGCACCAATTCGGCGGAGGAAGGCCCAGGACTCGTCCTCGGCAGGCTGGACAGCAACAAGAAGGAGGCAATAGTATGTGGAGCACATTGATGAGCCTCTTGCCCATCATTATTCTCTTCATCTTCCCCATGATCTCCTCGCTATTTTCCGGAGCAACAACGGGGCCATCAACACCGGCCATGGCTTTTGAGCAGGCCATACCCCCTTACACAATGGCACGTAAAATGCCCAACGTCAAGGTCAATTACTATGTCAACCCAAACGACGTCAGGCATTATTCTGCCTCGAAGCTGTACAACTTGGATCAGAGGGCCGAGCACATCTTTGTGCAGCAGCTACAGCAACAGTGCGAACGAGAGATGACAGAGAAGCGGCGGTTGATCGAGGAGGCCCAGGGGTGGTTCCGTACAGATCAAGAGAAGTTGGCCAAGGCCGAAAGGTTCGAGACACCAGCTTGTATCAGGATCAAGAACCTTTATTCTCCAGGATCGAAATACTAAAACGGAGGTTGATATCTGCCTTGCGGAGAGGGTCGTCGTGATGTGGAGGCTGTTTGTGTTGGGCCCAAACGCTGGGTAGTATTAGTGAGCTGTAGGCATAGCATGCAGTTCCGTGGGAGACCTTCTTGAGTAGACCAACAGACGGAGTGGACGTCGAAACGTATACTTGATGCGTACTGGCTAACGTCTTATGAGAAATGATGTTTGTGTAATCCTAATTCAAATATCTGTGTATTTACATGGGGTTCCTGGTCACTGCTTCTTCATGACATTCTTACCTTTGAATCGGGAAATGGCCATAAGTGTTGAGACTGCTGAGGGCCGTGGGCCATGGCCTAGGATAAGCCATTGTACCTACTAGCAATTCTCTTCGTGGGATCTTATCGATTACCTCTACGCCCAATACCTACAATGGGACTACAGTACCTACGTCTAGGTCACAACTCGGTGGCAGACGGAAATAGTACACTATGTACCTAGACATTCCGGGTTCCTGTGTCAAGTGGAATTGTTGAAAACACAGCATGGATGCCTGCTGGATCGCCTAGGCAGGAGAGGAGATGACGAGGCCTTACGGGGAGGGCAAGGGAAGTGCCCTGGTGCTTCCCTGGTGAGGGGTAGCTGCTGCTGCTGCCAGCCTGCAATGAACCATGAGCGTGGGAGGCCGTCAGAGTGGCCAACAACGTAATTCGCCTAGGTATTGATGCAAGCTGCTTCCCCCCGGATAGGTCCTCATGCCCAGCCAAGCATTACACCAGCCTCCGACTGTCCAGCCTTCTATTAGGTTGTATAACATGACGTTGCCGTTTCTTTTCGATCACCCTTTTATACTACCTATCCTTTCAGTTGGTGGCAGCAGTCAGCCCGTCTTCCCGTCTACAACCGACTGAAGTCAACACTCTATCCACTTGCGCCAACGGGGCACCGAGGTCGCCACGATTAGATAAAGCCCCCGTCCCACTACGACGGGAACCTTGAGGGGTTCAAGTCCGCCGGCTTCCCGCTGCAGCTACGCACTGCCACCACTTTTCCAGCTGCTGGGATTCCGTCTCGTCTCTTTCTCCATTTCACATTGGCGATTTCAGCATTGGAAACCATCTCGAACTACACACAGACGGTCAATCGTGACTTCTAACTTACATCTCCCATCACCGAACTGGCTACATCCAGGGACGTACAACTGCTGGCCCCAAACTCTTGATCTTGTAAGTTAGTACTTAACCTACTTGAAGAAACTCACAAAGTATCTTCCAATCGCTTCTGCGCTGGATCCTAGTGAATCTAGTGCATAATTCACTGACGATACCCATGTTGGGCCCCAGTCTCGTGCTAGAATCGCAGCGCTATCCCAGCAACATCCTAGAACCTGGGTACGTCGCGCGCCAATGACGCAACTGTTCACTTAACCTCGAACCGCTCATGACCTCGCTCGACCTTCACAACGAAAGGCTACCTTTTGTCGGCTGAACCGCGTCTCCACGGCTAGGACCGTTTGGGCCTTGGGATCTCTCTGGAAGGCCGGAAAGAAAATACAGTATACACCTGTTCCGGAGCCCGTGGTTCGTAAAGTCTTTAACAGGATCCTATTCCATCACAGTTTAGAGGCGCTGGCCGGCTTCCTCGGGCTTACATCCCATCGACCGCCAACACTTTTTCGATAACTGGCTTTTCCTTCGACATTCGTTACCAACCCTTGGAGACATGGTGACCAGAAAGCCTCTTCCAGCCAATGCTGCCCTGGATCCGGCAGTTCGACGAGAACCAACCTGGTCTTCCGCCATGGACTCGGAAGCAAGCATGGCGTGGAACGACGAGCGCGAAGGACAGCAACGCCAGGGCGGATCAGACGGACAAGTCGATGATGTGCCACGATCTCTAAGGCCCGGTCCAAGTTACTCTAACTTATCAGGCGTCGAGAACGAAAATGTGTGGGCCGATAACAGCGCGGAGGGGAACAAGTCTGCGACTGCTGGACAGCCAGGTGACATTAGCCGGGTGCCGACCGTTCTGAGGCCCGGCGGCAGCGCCCAACTGTCAAAGTCCGGTGCGATGGAGTCAGATGAGGTAGGACGCGATATTAACCGGATACCAACCGTACTGCGACCAGGAGGTTCCCACGGACAACCAGAAACTAATCCGTTCAAGAAAAAGATGTCAGGAAGTACGCCGGGCAGCGAGGGAGAAGACACCTTCCTGTCACAACCAACATATTTGCCACCCGTATCACCTGTACTATTCCCGTCCCTTTCAAACTTGAGCTTGTCTGAAGGTGCCGAACAGAGCAAAAACCCCTGGCAACCGTTACTGAAGCAAAGAGGAGACAGCCCTGCACCACTGTTGATTTCGGATCTGCAACAAAATCACACCGGAGGAGACCCTTGGAAGTCTACAAACGCATCTCAGCAGCCCACCCCTGGACCATCGTCGAGCCCGCCAACATTGCTCTCATTGCCTTCTCAAGAGGATTCTGCAAAGTGGGGTGAGCAACGTTCAAGCAAGGCTCCTGAGCTTCTACCATCAACTACAGGAGAGGAGACACTTGATGGTTCCCATGCATGGGATGACTTGAGTGATATGTCCAGAGACAAGGCACCGGGAAACCCGCCTGCAACCACGGGAGACGGTTGGAACTTGATCGATATTGACATACGTCCCGGCCCCCCATCACGAAAGAGCACCTGGGAGGATTTCGCCGACGACGACGACGACGACGACGACAACGAAGAGAGCTCTCCTAAGGTCATCACCGAGAATACCATTACGGCACCTGCCGCGCCTCCTACAATAGCAGCTACTGTGCCCCCTACATCACCGCCTGCCGTATCTTCTACTGCAACATCTACCGTGCCCCCTAGTTCAACGCCTGCCGTCGAACAAGCTCCCCCACTTCTTGAAAGAAGAAGGGAACAGGATGCACCCGATTTACCACCTAGGTCTACCGAAGCGCAGGCCAGTCTATCTGCGCAACGAATACGCCAGGTTGACAGATCCGAGACATATCAAATCAAGAGAATTAACTGGTATGACACCACAGCGGAGATCAACCCGAGGACGTCGCCGATTCTGATTCAGAACGCCAATGGGCCGTGCCCGCTTCTTGCGCTCGTCAACGCGCTTATCCTCTCTACTCCGGCACATCAGGACAATACGGTCCTAGTGGAGACCCTTCGATCACGAGAGCAAATCAGTCTTGGGCTACTTATTGATGCCGTCTTCGACGAACTAATGTCTGAGCGGCGATTGGGTGAAGATGCCGTTTTACCGGACGTTACCGAACTCTACAACTTTCTGCAAAGCCTTCATACCGGAATGAATGTTAACCCACGCTTTGTCCCGACTAAGCAAATGGAAGACGCCTTCAATCGTACATCACTCACCAATTTGCCCCCGATGGAGAGAGGTGGTCAGATTCCGGGGACGTTCGAGAGTACGAGGGAGATGAGACTGTATTCCACTTTCTCCGTTCCCTTGATCCATGGTTGGCTTCCGCCTAGAAGTGATCCGGTGTATGGTGCATTTGAGAGACAAGCGGCGTCGTATGATGACGCCCAGAACCTTCTGTTCCGTGAAGAGGAGCTGGAGGCCAAGCTGAGCAGCCGCGATGAACAGGGCTTGACCGAAGATGAACAGCAAATGCTCCAGGATATTTTCGCCATCAAAGATTTTTGGAAAATCTCAGCCACACAACTTACCACATGGGGACTTGATGTCATTAGAAGTTCGATGAAGCCAGCGTCTGTGGCAATTCTCTTCCGGAACGACCATTTCGCCACTTTGTACAAGCACCCGCAGAATGGAAAACTCATGACACTTGTCACGGATGCAGGATACGCCACCCATGACGAGATAGTATGGGAATCGCTGGTGGACGTGAACGGTGAACGAGCCGAGTTCTTTTCTGGTGACTTCCGCCCAGTCGGCGGCGCTTCGCATGACCTCAGCACCAATTCTGCAGGCCCGCGGGGATCAAGCTACACCGACAGCTCATCGTATGGTACCTCGGGAGAGGGCAGTGGATGGACGACGGTTCAAGGCCGTAGGGGACGGACACAGAGTGGGAATATGCACGAAGATGCCCCAACATCTCCATCACATGAACAGGAGGACCACGACCTTGCTCTAGCACTGCAACTGCAGGAAGAGGAGGAGCAGCGTCATAGAGAAGAACAAGAACGTAGACGCCGGGAACGAGAACTCTCGGAGCAGTTTATCGAGCAGCAAGCACGCACTTCGAACGGACAGCAAAACCAGGGCCGCGGTCAAGGACATGCCCGTGGCGGTAGTCTTGGTGGAAGTGGTAGCTTACGGGCCGGCAGAGGTGGCAGTACCGCAAGTCTTGGGAACCAAAGAGCGGCGGCCTTGGCATCACGCAGCTCACTATCGGTCTCTTCCACGGCTCCGTCTGCGCGCCGAAGCACCAGCTCGATGAACGTCTCTGTGAACAATGGTGGAGGAGCTAGTCCGACAGCGAACAGAACCGGGGTTAGAACCTCGGGTCAAACAGTGAGATCGCTCATTCCGCCTCTTCCTGGTCAACAGTCACAGCCCTTCACAAACCGCCCAGCGGATGAAGGAGCAGAAGACGCTCCACCTAGCTATGATGTCGCTGCTACACAGGCACCGTACATTCCTCCAGAAGGGCATCCCAGTCATCCCACGAGCAGCCCTACTGTGGCTCGCGCCACTGTTGCCAACGGTGCGGAAGCCGCACCTCCTCCTCGCTCTGGAGCGGCAAGTCCTCCGCAAAGGTTGGGTTCAACCGCGGGTTCAATGGGATTGAGAAACCCGTCCCAGGCTCCTGGACATTCATCAATCAGCCAGGCTGGTAGACCTCAATCGGGATTTCCTGGTAACCCGAACATGGCCGCCCCAAGGCCGATGAGGCAGGGGATTCCGCCTGCCGCGGTTGCAGTTCCTGGGATTCCGAAAGAAGATAAATGCGTTGTGATGTGACTGGTGATTAACGTGTGGATTCTCTGTCAAGCAATCATGCTGGAGTGGTTTGGTGTCAAAGTTCGGGCGCAAGGATGTCTGTCGTGTCTTGTTGGAATGTCATCATGAAGAACGAATAATACCAAAGAGGGAGGATTGGAATTGGAAAATGGTTCCTAACGATGCTTATAAGGGCAGTTTTTTGACTTGCATAGTATAAGTCTGATGGCTAGGTAGATATTACCTGTGAAGAGAGTAAGTGTAGCGGTTACAAATGTGGTCGAACTGGGTGGTAGCAACCCCAACGATGCTGTCCAGTGTTGTTTGTTTGAAATTTACAACTCTACTTGATGGGTGAACCCTGTGGCAACGCCCGGGGGGTTGGAGGGGATTAGGCCAAACGTTAGTTATGTACCAGGTTAGATTGCCCTTGTTGGGATGATCGAAGAGTGCTTTCCTTTCATTTCATGGCTATCCAAGCACGGTGACAGCGAATCTAAACATCTCTTACAAACTGTCCGTGGTCTGTTTCTCACTTGTCTCTCTCTTGCCTTGCACTTTCTCGCTCTCGTTCTTTCCCCATGACCATACCTACTTGGGAATGTGGGGAATTAGCACCCCAATCTAGTGCAACAAGACGGTTCTGAACTAAGTCATCACCCGTACGCCGATCACCTCAACCACTTTGAAGTTGCCGTTCGCCTTCGACTTGACCAACTCACCAGATAAATTGTTGGCCGAGCGCCAACGGATTGGAGAACAATGACGACTAGTACCGTAGGTCTAATCGACAACTGGTATCCTCCCACAAGGGAGAATTACGATCTCATTCTCTCCTTATGGAAGTGGTTCCCCGTGGTATGTGTCGCGGCCCTACGAGAATGCTCTACATCACAACTGACACAACTGACCAGGCCGCCTCCCTTCAATGGGGTATTTCCTGGTACGGGATGGGCAAGACATCAGTCACCAGCCGCCTTAACCTGCCCGGCCGAATTGGCTGGCTCACCATGGAAGCACCTGGCTTCATGACCCTGGTGTACATGATGCGCACCCTCCCCGCCCAACATGGCTTCACCCTCAGCGACCTGCCCTGGCAAAACAAGGTGCTCGCCGGCCTCTTTGTATTTCACTATTCCTATCGCGCCCTCGCCTTTCCTTTTCTGCAGCCCAGCATGGCGCCCATACACATCGCCATCTGGCTCTCTGCGCTTAGCTTCCAGATTATCAACGGAACGTTGATCGGTGCTTGGCTCGCCGCCTACGGTCCCACGAGTCACGCGGCGTGGGACAGGCAGCTCTTTAGCTCGTTCCCCACGCTGCAGTTTACTTGCGGAATTGCGCTGTTTTACGTCGGTCTGATGGCGAACTTTTACCACGATGACGAGCTGCGGGAGATCAGACGCCGGGAAAACCGCAGGCAGGAAAGGCTGGCGAAGCAGAATGGGCAAAAGGGGCAGCCGGGGAAGAAGGTAGGGAAGCACTACGAGATCCCCAAGGCGGGACTGTTCAAGGTGATGCTTTACCCGCACTACTTTTGCGAATGGGTTGAGTGGCTTGGGTTTTACATGGCGGCAGGCTGGGGATGTCTGCCGGCGAGGTGTTTTTTGCTGAATGAGGTGGCGGCCATGTTGCCGAGGGCGGTGAAAGGGAAGCAGTGGTATATGGAGAAGTTTGGGGAGGAGAAGATTAGCAAGAAGTGGGCGGTTATTCCGGGGGGTTGGTGAGCTTTGCATCTCCCATGTTTTGATGGTGGATTGGAAAGCGAACCAAGGTCAGAGGGAAGGAAGAACATGGACGGCTGGTGGCATTACTTGAGTCGGCATCACGATCATGATCGATTATTGAACTACCACTTCAAGGAGCCCATGATCATGTGTTATGTGTCTGATCCCGAGATACCAATAGAGTCAGATGCCAACTGTGATTACATATGACGGGAATTTCAACGAAGCTTCCTTGGACGAGCCGTGCCCGAGGATTTACAACGGGCGGAATTGCACCCGGTGCTGAACTGCAGGTGGTGGGGACCGTTGCTTACAGTGGCTTGGCGCGGCCATAAGCCGCCAACTAACACTGGGAACCCCCCTACACCCAGGAACTTTGGATCAAAACAAACAGAACTTCTGGCACTTGGTACTGGGTAGGTTGCTTCAAAATGCACAACAATGAAAGTCAAGTCCACAAACAACAGGCGCGACCAAGCCGACGTGATGGGATGAATTCGTCACCCTCGCGAGCTCTTGACCCCTGATTAGAAAGTAAAGCTGTAAGGCTTAGACTAGATCTCTTTGCCACTGCACCATCTCATGGAAATCGGAGCGGCACGATAGCTGCGACGCGGGGCCCGAATTCAGCATCGGCGAAAGCAGCGATGCCTCTCCTAAGGAGCGACTCCTTCAAAGACATTGACTTCACTCTTCGTCGACAATTCGGCAAAGAAAACTTTAGGTATGATGAATGAGCTGTCGAGTACGTGTGGTTCCATTTTGACCGATATTCGCAGACCACATCAGAGAGAGATCATCGAGGCTGCCCTCGACGGTCATGATGTTTTCGTCCAGGCAGCCACCTCCTTCGGCAAGAGTCTATGCTTCCAACTGCCAGCAGTTATAGACC
Organism: Neurospora crassa OR74A; assembly: GCF_000182925.2. NCBI lineage: Eukaryota > Fungi > Ascomycota > Sordariomycetes > Sordariales > Sordariaceae > Neurospora > Neurospora crassa. Next base: position 1,051,147 of record NC_026502.1, on the reverse strand, counting down.
GTGGAAGTGTGTTCCGCCTTTCCAAAGCAACTGACGGTTGAAGTAAGCCCAATCTGACCTTTTCTATACAGTCACCATTGTGATCTCTCCATTACTGAGTCTCATGGTAGGTGTCACTCCTCAGACATATGGGTCCAAGCGGCTTGCTGATTACCCTTCAGATGAACCAAGTCGAAGCCCTCAAGGCATCAGATGTGGACGCTCGCACTTTGAACAGCAACACTACCCTGGCAGAGCGAGACTACATCTACGCTGATCTCGCAACTGGGCATCCCCTCATGCGGCTCCTCTATGTGACTCCCGAGCTGTGTTCCGGCGACCACTTCCGGCGGAAACTGAAGCTGGTCTACGAACAGCACGAGCTGGCGCGTATCGTGGTTGACGAAGCCCATTGCATCTCAGAATGGGGCCACGACTTCCGCAAAGACTTCAAACGGCTCTCCTGGTTCCGCGAAACCTTTCCCGATGTACCAGTCATGTGTCTCACCGCCACAGCCAACGAGCAAGTCCGTCACGATGTGCTTACCACGCTAGGGCTGGACAAGACGCCCGGCAAACTCAAGATCTTCAGCATGACAGCCCACCGACCGAACCTGCACCTCGAAGTGCGTTTCACCAGCGACGAAGCCAACGACCGCTACGACGACTTTGTCACCTGGCTCAAGGGCGTGTACGACCGTCGAGCGGCCGTGGATCGAAAAGCCGAGCTAGACGCCATCGGCGAGCGCGTCGAGAACGTACCGGGGATTATCTACACCATCTCTCGCGACGAAGTCGAGTCGCTCGCGGCCGCCTTACGACACGACGGTATCGGCGCGCGGCCCTTCCACGCAAAACTGCCGAACCAGGTGAAGGAGGAGACGTTGGCCAAGTGGATTGCCAACGATCCGGGGTACGATGTCATCGTGGCTACGACGGCCTTCGGCATGGGAATCGACAAGGAGAACGTGCGGTTCGTCGTACACTGGCGGCTGCCCAAGTCGTTTGAGGGCTATTACCAAGAGGCCGGGCGGGCGGGTCGTGATGGGAATGCGAGTTATTGTTTTCTTTACTATAGCCGCGAAGACCGGGATAGGGTTTGCAACTTGGTCATGAGGGAGCCAGTGTCGAAAAACGCGTCCGCGGATGGCATCATTAATAAACAGGCAAGGCAGATGAGTCTTAGTAGGCTGGTGGCGTATTGTGAGGATACCGGTTGTTGTCGGCATGCGGCAATTTGCAGGTATTTTGGGGAGACGCAAGTGCCTGCGTGCGATTACGCGTGTGACTGGCATAAGGATCCGCAGGGACTGAAGAGGAGGATGGCGAGGGGGTTGGCGAGTGAGGAATGGGTTAGTACTCAGCGGGAAGAGGGCATGTACGATGAATATTGGAGTGAGTAGGGTTGAACTTGGAGCCTTGGAGTTTGCTACCTGGTTGATGTCTTGGTTGACGCAGTATTTGAGGTTTAAATTCAATATGATACCCATGCTTTCGTTCATAGTTTGCGCGCAGTGGTTCGGCAACATTGAGTGGGCAACACAATGAGAGAAACGCAGTTTATCGTTTTCGGTGACAGGTAGGTATCTTGGCAACACTTTATCGTACATCTAGAAAAAATTTATAGACCTCCGCCCGTTGTCCTCTTTCTCACAGGAATTCCCAGCTTGGGTCTCTCCGGTTCCTCATTGTTTTCCATAATCCACGGCATCCTCTTCATAGCTTCCTCCAACTGTAACCCCCACTCCAGCCAGGCGAGTCCCTGGGTGACCGAGTCGCACAAGTCGTCCATCTTGTCGATGTGTTCGCCCTTGGTAACACGCTCTGTCCTCTCTTCTCTCTTGCCCATCAACGTGCCGACGCCGAGGGACTCCGGGAGGTGCGCGGGAGCCGGCATTTCTACGGCGCTGTTCCTCAATTTCTGCTTGGTCAGACTTAGCAAATTGTTGACGGCGACAGGAACGGCCCTTACGAAGTAGTCGGCCATGCGCTGCATCTCACGGTTTGCGAGACCGAGCTTTTCCTGGTTCTTCAACCACGAACCCAAAAGGCACATCCGGGCCTTCTTGACGTCCTTGATCTTCTTATTGATTTCCTTCTCGTCAACGTTGATGGGCTCCTCGAATGGGTTGAGAAGCTCGTCATCCTTGTCCTCCTCGGGTGAAATTTCGTTCTCCAACCTCGAGAAGCCTCGTTTCGATTTTGGCTTCATCTTGACCCTGTTAGGACTCATCAGGTCGCGAGGTGTGGGTATCTCATGCCCGTACTTGTCAACGAGGTAGTTGACCACGCGCTTGGGCGGCACGGCAACCACAACGCCCTTGAACTCGCCGCGGTTTTGCATGACGCGCAGGATGGCGTAGATCATGGATTCAAGCATGTTTACACGGACGGTCCACTCAAAGATGCCGGCCGCGTTGGCGGTACGGAAGCGCTGACGCTCGATGAGGATGTGGGTTGGCTTTTGGGGCAGAATATGCTCCGTGATAAGACGGTAGGCCATGTCAGCCATGGCGTTAGGGGCAAAGTTCTCGCTGACGGCGTCCGTATTCTTCCCATCGATATTGCTCACCTCAAGCCAGGGGAGAAGGTTGAGGTGGCGCCATGCGTGCAAGTCGGCCACACGCCTTGTAGTGTTCTTTATATTATAAGACTGTTGATTGTTGAGATTTTGTTCGAATGTGGACCCGAGGACGCCGTTCTTCCCGTCCTTGGTCCCTTCAAGCATCCCGAAGAAACTAGCCGTGTCGACAATTTCTCCGCCTTTGGGCCTCTTGAACATGATTTCCCCGTCCTTGGGCCTGTTGATCCTGATTTCTCCGTCCTTGGGCTTGTTGATCCCGATCCCTCCGTCTCCAGGCAAAGGATACTCTTCGGCCATGGCCTTGCTGTCTTGCATGACTGGAGTGAGAACACTGTAGGCGAAGTTCTTGAGACCCATGTCGATGCTGAGAATGCGAGAGTTGGGAGCCAAAGGTTTGTGCTCTCTAGCCGCGGTTCGAATACGGTTGTATAGGAGAAGCTTTGCACCAGTCTTTGGCAGACCACACCGGACCATGAGCTCCTGCAACTGGCCGACGGACAACTTGGCCAACACGGACGGCTTACCCGCCATGATGTACAACTAGCCGGTAATACCGGACTCGACTCAAGCCAGAAATTCCTCACAAGCTTTTGCCAATACAGCCATCTGTTGGAACCGGGCCTTCCCTAGCAGTCGACTGCTTCGAATGGCTTGAGCTGATATTCTACGCTTGACTCTCTTCGAGTGCTCCCACAAATGAGTGTAGTGGCTGATCAGTTGAGTGCATCTCTCTCTCGAGTTATTGAGCTGGAGAGTCGTGAGATGCCCCGAGCGAGGTGAGATAGCGAGTTCTGTGTTGTGTCGATTCCGTCTCTTGCTGCCCCAAATTGATGGAAGTTTGTAGTTGAAGTTGAGAATACCACACTACCCAGGATGTCTCGTCTATGGTACCCAGTACCACACTGTTTGTTATCGTATGGCTGATATCGCTGGGTAAATCGTACATGAAAGCAAGCAATTTGTCTGCACTCTACGGGCTTGGTCAATGCTTGCCAAGGATTCCATCACGTCGTAGCTCAAAATGCCTGCCGGGCTTCGAGAACCTTGCTGGCACGGGACAGCCGGCGGCAGGCAAATCGACAGCGGGGCACATCAGATGCAGACGGAAGGTCCCTTAGGTTGTTTGACGCCCTTGCCCTTTTCTTCTGATCTTCCAGTGGCATGCAATTGACCAAACAAAGGCGGCCCTGTTCCTGCCTTCCATCCCAACGTCTCGCGGGGTCCAAGCTGCCTTGCACACTTGGTTCAGAAGCTCTCAAGTCGTATCTTGACATTTTTGAAGTTTCATTTATAACCGACAGCCTATCTATAAACTTTCCTTTCCCTTGCGGGTTGTTCCGTCGAATACCCGGATGGAGAGACTTTGCTTACATGATCGACTTCTACGCGCTTCGGCATTTTGCGTTCCTTACTTACTGTAACCCACACTTGCCAGTCCATATTCAACTTTTTCCCGTACTGTCTGTCTCCCTGTAACTCTTGTGTAGAGGGAGATGGTCTCCATGATATCATTACTCAGATGATGACAAAAGGGGAGGGAGACGAAGAAGCCGTGAAAGAGGCAAACTTTGCGATTCACATTGTAGTGTATACACGTCACGATTCTCTCTGTTCTCTCTGTTGGTTTTGTAGGTACTTGGAAGGATACTCGGATCAGACACTAATCCTACCGCCGCTAACCCCGGCATGCTTACTGAGGTGGACACGGCCGCGCTTGCGTCAGATAGGGTCCAGGTCATGTCACCATTCCAAATACAAATCTCAAATAGATAGCACATCCAATGTGGTTCTCCAGTCTCTCGGTGTACGCAGTAGTGTCAAAACCCGACGCATTGGGTTAAAGACATTCTAGATCAGGCCTGTCGCAATTGGATGCAGGGTAGTCCCCCACTTCGATTAAGACAGTGTGCCGACACTAGCGTACATATTCCAAATCCTGGGGCCGCCAACACAGTCCACAGACAACTAGAGGTAAGGTAACTACTACCCGCACCAACACCACCGCAACCACGCCCCAAGGATTCCACTTACCAACCGCAGCTGTCGCAACCGTAGGTACCCCGCGGCTGTCTTTTACTTGCTTCGAGTCCTGACCCTGCGTCCCCCAGACCACTCTTTATTTCTGCGATACCAGCCCGGACACCGTTGTGGTGGTGTATATCTTTCGTCCATGCCCTCTCTGTCCTTCCTTGTCCGACCTTCTGTTGTCTCGTCCAGACTAGCTTCAGGCCGAGTTGGTTCGTTATCTAGACATTTCTCCGTCACAGCTCTCAACATGGCTCCCATTTCCAGAGAAACCGACTTCCTTGTCATTGGTGGTGGCAGTGGTGGCATCGCGACTGCCCGCGCTGCTGCTGGCAAGTATGGCATCAAGTCCATGGTAGTCGAGGGCAAGCGTTTGGGAGGTACATGCGTCAACGTTGGGTAAGTCGCATTCCAATTCTGTCTTTGCGTCTGTCTTGCTCGAAAGGTCAAGCTCTAACTTCCTCTCTTCCTCTTGTAGCTGCGTGCCCAAAAAGGTCACCTTCTACGCCGCTCTTGTTGCCGAAACCATTCACCAGGCCAAGGACTACGGCTTCAGCGTCGAGCAAACTGCTCCCTTCGACTGGCCTACCTTCAAGCAAAAGCGCGACGCTTATGTCGCCCGTCTCAACGGCATCTATGAGCGCAACCTCGCCAACGACAAGGTCGAGTATGTGCACGGCTGGGCCAAGCTCCTGTCCCCCAACTCGGTTGAGGTTACTCTTGATGACGGTACCAAGTCGGTCGTCAACGCCAAGAAGATCCTGATCGCCGTGGGCGGCAACCCGACCATCCCTCCCCATATCCCCGGCTCAGAATACGGCACCAACAGCGACGGCTTCTTCGACATCGACACCCTCCCCAAGAAGGTTGCCCTTGTTGGCGCCGGTTATATCGCTGTCGAGTTTGCTGGCATGTTGAACGCCCTTGGCGTGGAGACTCATCTCTTCATCCGCCACGATACCTTCCTTCGTAGCTTCGATCCTATGATCCAGCAGGTGTCGGTTAAGGAGTATGAGCGCATCGGGGTCAAGGTCCACAAGAAGAGCCAACTCACCAGTGTCCAGAAGGATGCGGCGGGCAAGCTGGCCATCAACTTCAAAGAGGGTGAGGGCGAGCAGTCTATTTCCGACGTTGACCATCTCATCTGGGCTGTTGGTCGCACGCCGGCGGTCGAGGGTCTCGGCTTGGACAAGGCGGGTGTCAAGACCAACGAAAAGGGCTACATTGAGGTGGACGAGTACCAGAACACCAGCACCGAGAACATCTACGCCGTTGGTGATGTGTGCGGTCAGGTTGAGTTGACCCCCGTCGCCATTGCTGCCGGTCGCAAGCTGGCCGCCCGTCTGTTTGGCCCCGAGGAGTTCAGGACACTCAAGCTGAACTATGATAATGTGCCATCCGTTGTGTTCGCCCATCCTGAAATCGGTTCCATTGGCCTTACCGAGCCCGAGGCGGTTGCCAAGTACGGCGCCGAGAACCTCAAAATCTACAAGTCTAGCTTCACTGCCATGTACTACGCCATGATGAAGCCTGAGGATAAGGCACCGACCGCCTACAAGCTCATTTGCGCCGGCCCCGAGGAGAAGGTTGTTGGTCTGCACATTATCGGCCTTGGCAGCGGCGAGATCCTCCAGGGCTTCGGTGTGGCCGTCAACATGGGCGCGACCAAAGCCGACTTCGACAACTGCGTGGCTATTCACCCCACCAGCGCTGAGGAGTTGGTGACCCTCAAGTAAACAGGGTACGGATAGGCGAAAAGGGTGGTTCTCATTGATTTGTACCTATATAAACCGGATATACCTCTGCATGTTTGGAAGATGGTGTTTATTCGTAGCGTGGCAGCCTTATTAGAAGCAAAAGTTGGAAATGATACCTGAACATATAACACTCGCGAGATACCACTTTATGTTCTCTTGGGTGCAAGTTGGGGACATCAAATAACCGCCGAGATAGGCGAAGATAAAGAGCAAGAACGCGACAAGCGCCCATGGAATGTACTCCGATAAGATAGAACTGGCTGTGACGTGCTTTGTACCCAGAAGTGCTCAACCTGTAGAGCTAGGGCCCGTTTCAGCCGAGGGTACTTGGCAGCTGGAAGAACCCGAATTTGGGAGGGAGATCCATTCGCGGTGTTCTAGTACCTGTACGGCGAGCCATTCTGTCAGGGGCGCAAAAAGTCAGACCACCACAACCAATGGCCTACGACACTGGTCAGACACGATACCCACTACGCACAGCTGCCAGAGCTGTGTGGCCAGCTGAGACAGCCTAGCTTGTTCCCAATACCGAATGTCAAGATTCCGCAGTAGCGTCACGGACCACCTCGGGCAGCTCCTCCAGTTTCATCACCACACTCCAAGTGCTTTCCCACCTCGACTCTCCTTGACACCAGCTTCTGACCGAGCAAGGAATCGCCAACTTTCCACTCAAGGTATGCCGTTCTCCTTGTGATATCACTTTGCAGGTCGCCCTGAGCTCTGCTCCCAATTGCACCTTTGAATTCTGGATAGCTGACTGCGTGTGAATTGCTTGCGAGAAAAAAGATGTTCTCCCGTGTTGCCCTCCGCGCGGCTCCCCGCCAACAGCCCTTCAGCCTCGTTGCTCGCCGCACCTTCCAGACCACCCGCGCCCAGCTCTCGTCGCCCTACCACTACCCCGAGGGTCCCCGCTCCAACCTGCCCTTCAACCCCAAGACCCGCTTCTTCTGGTTCCGTTACCTGATGTACTGCGTCGTCGGCTTCGGCTCCCCTGTTGCCATTGCCGGTGCGTGATTTCTTCCTGTCCGAGAGCGAAAGCATACGGTCCCACTGACGTAACCTGATTCCAAACACAACAGTCTGGCAGACCTACCGCCCCCGCTCCTAAACGGCTCGCTACCAGCTGTTATGGGGGTGTCGATATGATTGGGAAGTTCGAGCGGGCGATGAGTTTGATGGGTGCGTAATAAGGGGAGGAATGCCGAAAGGGGGGACACGCAAAGAATTGACCGGCACGAATATAGTCGCAGGTAGTCCGGACTGTCCGGGCGCTCTTCTGTATATGATACGACACGGATAGAAACCACCATCATCATCAACATCGACCCCGACGTTTCTCTCTCTTGGGACCCTACGAGAACCATTGGCTCTGGCAAACCTTCTGACTTTATTAAGGGGAAGATGGATGGTGGCAATGGGTGCTGAGGCTCCTGGCTGAAGCTCTGATCATGGATGATGGAGGGAAAGCTTGCTGGGATGAGATCTGGCATGGGACGACCTGGAAGCCATTGACTGCTTCATCATTGGTGTGAGGTAAGCAAGCTACGTAGAGCACCATTAACTGACTGCGTCTGTATCGAGTGGCGTTATGGTAAGTCTTCTCAGGTAAGGTGTCTTGAGAATAGCACTCCAAGGCCGGAAAAGCGGTGCTTCTGACCTATTCACTGCTTCGGTAGAGTTCTGGAGCTCAAATATGTGACTTTCAAAATAAAGACGACAATGCGAGCTCAAGGATGTAGCTACATGGTCACGTTTTCAGGGTATTGCTGCCAGCAGCTTCCCGGCCAGCTGCTCGTAGGCATAATAGACAGCAGTGATGGAATTCCACCGACTCTGATCATGCCCCATGACATATCGACATCGACCTTGGCACCGGATGGAGGCGACGACTTGGGCGCCGGAGGACAAGACGGTTGCTACGGTGTAGCTATCAGGAAAAGACCAACGACCAAAGTAAACAAAGCCCCTGATCGGAGAGTCCTCGGCACAGCCAACCTATGTTTCACACTCAGGACACCGACTAAGGTTGCAGATATGCAGCTATGCGCACAAGCCAATCGGCCAGCTTCCGTTATCCCGTGTAAATGCATTCCAGATACTTTGCGCCAGAGCAGAGCGAAGGTACCCTTTCGGAGCTCGCCCCCTGTCTGTTAGTGCCAGGTACTTGCCTAGGGTCCGCTACCTCTAGGGTACCCACGACGCCGCCGGTTCCCCCCCAATGATCACAACGTCAACCGCCATTCCATTCCACCTGTCAGGAGCAGGAGCCGCAACAAAACACAACGCCAACAAACGCTACACTACTTTTACCACCCAAACACCACGACGGAACACCTAGAGAGGATCACCCGCATCTTCTTAGACCCGCCTTGCGACAGAAACTACGCTGAACACATTGCGCGACATGGTATGAGGTGAAGCGAACATGCAGACTTGCCGTCCAGGCAACACGCTTTACGGATCACCGAAGACGACGTCAAGGGGAAACAAAACATATCCAACAACGGACTTTCCACCACTACGCGAATAATACATATACACATACACATACACACACACACCCAAACACACATACACGAAAATGGACTTACCGCCCGTCAACCTCGCCGAGCTGCTTCGGCACCCCGATGATCTCGACAAGATCACCACCCTGAAGGCCGAGTTCATGCGGAAAAAGGCAGCTGTTGACTCCCAACTACGCAGTGGCCTGCGGGAGCAGCTCGAGACGACACAAGCCGGCATGAACGGCCTGGCTGACGGGCAAAGGACGGTGCAGCAAATCAAGGAGGAGATGATGAAAATCGACAAGATTTGTTCCGAGTCGCAAGACATGATCACCGACTTTGCTACCATCAACCTGGTGTCCCAAGCCCACCGCAACTTTGGCGCCGTCGAGACTATGCGCCGCAACCTCGAGACTTTCAGCGAGCGCCTGGACGCTATCGACAGGATGTTAAACGAGGACGACGAGGACCCCGAAAACATGCCCAACCTACTGGCTATTCATTACGAGTTGACGCAGCTCCGTAATATCCGAGACGATGCCATCGAGCAAATACAGAGGGGTGACGATCCAGGCCTGCAGTCTACATTAGAGGATTACTTCTCCCGCCTGGATAAATACATTGAGTGGTTTGATGTGAATATCACCCTCGTCGCCATGAGTTTGATCAACCTGGTTATTGCCGACAACAACAGTCTGGTCGTACGTTTCGCACTGATAATAGAAGCTGAGGAAAAGAGCGATCAGAGGGTTTTGGCCTTGCAAGAAGCGCTGAAGGATCACAAGGAAATGGCCACACGCTTCCAGAGCATAACCGACGGCGCCAAGACGGTCAGGGGCTATAAGGACAAGTTTTTGAAGGCTATCAAGACCTTTGCCGAGGACCAGTTCAAAGAGAGCAAGGAGAAGTTCTTGGGTGATCCGGACATGCTCGACAAGTCCTTGAAATGGTACTTCAACGACTTGAACGCCGTCAAGATCGGCATGACGCCGCTTATGCCCAAGAAGTGGAAGATATTCAAGACATGGGCTACTATCTACCACGGCTTGATGCATGACTATCTCATCGGGCTCATTGACGACCCGGAGACCAGCTCGGCACATACTTTAGCCATTATCAGCTGGCCTGAGGCTTACTATCGCAAGATGACCAAGTTGGGAATGAAGCAGGACGAACTAACACCACATGTGATCGACAACCGCGAGGCAGAACTGGTGCGCGACTTCCGCGCCCTCATCATCAAGTTCCTCGACGAATGGATTGACCGTATCTACAAGCAAGAGTGCAAGGACTTTGTCGACCGCAACGTCGAGGGTGGCAACCTCGACCAGGACGAGTATGGATACTTCCGCACCAAGAACCTGGTCGATCTGTGGCGCATGCTCCGCGAACAGGTCGATGCCGCGGGCAACTCAAAGCGTGCCGATGTTGTGGAAGGTGTCATCGACACCATGTTCCAGCGCTTACGCACCCGCCAGCAGTCCTGGCAGAAGATGCTCGAGGACGAAGCCGCGCGGTACGAGGTGCAACCCCCACAAGGCCAACCAGAGCTGGACGGCTTCCAGCCACTGCAGGACTGGCTCGTGGCGACAGCCAACGACCAAATCGCCTGCATCGATGACAACGAGGACGAAGGCCGGATGGCGTACCTCTCCGACTTCCGGCGCAAATTCAGCACGCTCGTGTCGCCGCAGTACATGGACCGGGCCGAGACGGAGATCACGGCTCTGCGCGACGGCTACGTCGACCTGAGCACGTGGTGCATGACCAAATTTGCCCAACTGGTGTTCGCAGTTGACTTCCGCACCGTCATGCCCGACTTCTTCACCCCCCGCTGGTACACGACCAACGCCATGGCGCGCATGATCGCCACCTTCGAGGAGTACGTGTCCGACTACAAGATGGTGCTGCACCACTCGCTCGTCGACATCTTCATCGAGATCTTTGCCGAGGAGCTGCTCATTCGCTACCTGTCATCGGTACGCAACAAGGGCGCCAAGTTCCGCAGGCAAGATAACTTCCAAGACAAGATCTTTGACGACCTGTCGACTGCCTTTGACTTCTTCAACAACTTGCCGAACCCCGATGTGGGCGATGCCATCAAAGAGACGTGGCGCGTGTCGGAGCCGTTCTTACAGTTGTTGACGGTCGATAAAGAGGCGGTGCCGGACGCGTTTGCAGAGTTCAAGAGCCAGTATTGGGATTTGCAGATCAGCTGGGTCGAGGCAGTGTTAAGGTCCAGAGACGATTTTGAGAGAAGTATGTTGAATGCTGTCAAGGCTAGGGCCGCCCAAATGGACGTTGTCAGAGGGCCGGAAACTATCATGAGCAAGGTCAAATAAGGGGACACGCAATAGTTATCCTGGGTTGAAAATGGATAGGTTTAATGATGTGAGATACTTGGGATTGGACTGTAGTAGGTACGGAAGTCGGGAAGGGAGTTGGAAGTTCTATGCATATAATGATACCAGCTTTTGTAAGCTACAGCGAAGACATTTTCAAGAGTGAATAAGAGAACCGAAGGCCAGTCTAATGGTGGGTGGTTGTCCCTCACTTGAAATGCTGCCTTTAACTTCCATCATTCATGCAACCACACAAATATTCTTCGGAGTTCCACATAAATATTCTTCAGAGTCCAAACTCCGGCTCGTTAAGCGTGCCCTTCTGGTTCGCAAACATGCAAATGCCCATAGATATTACGCGACTGGTCCGCGTCTATGGTAAGCGAAGAAAACAGAAAAAGAAGAAAGCAATATACAAGAAACATTTGACGTCCAACCATCACCGACGCCATTATAAAAAGAGATTAAAAAAAAAAAGAAATAAGAACACAAGCAACAACAACTCTCTGTAAATATGTAAAATCTGTGCCTAAGCATCATTAGCTCATGGTAGTGTCCGTGACGTTCTGTGTCCCGTTGCCAGACCTCTTTGTCTGTCTCTGTGTCTGTCTCAATATTCTGTCGTGATGTGTTTGTACTGTATTACCATTTCCCTCTTCTTGATCCGTTGATGAGCAGCGAAGACAAAAAGTCCGCCATGAATAACTCGTCCTTGTCACTGAGCTCCCAGCGGGCCCTGAGTTGGTCGTAGACTTCGACGACTCTGTCGCCGTTTGTGCATCGCATGAATGCGCGCAGGACCCAAATGGCCAGCCAGGTCTTGATCTCTATGCCTGGCCGGTCGACACCCCATTCTTTCTTTTGTTGGTACTCCTCCTCTTCGAAGGGGAGTTCAGCTTCATCGTCGTAAATATCAGGAAGGTGTTCCTCCTGGATATGATCTTGCTGGACCTGAACTGGCTCATGAAATTGGGTTTCTTGAGCTTGATCATCAGTAAACGCTGCCTCGTCAACTGGTGGAGGGGCCGAGTCATGAATAAGTGTGCGTCCAGCATCTATGGCTTCTAGCAGGGCCGAATAGATTGATTCTAACCGCCTCGCGCTCCATGCTGAAGTTGCGTAACCTCCATGACGGTCAAAAGCTCTGAACAAAACCTTGAAGATGGAGCCGTGAACAGGGATATCAAACAGCTTCATATCGTCGATGTACTTGGCCACGCGGGAGAGATCTCCGCACCGAACGCCGTAATATTTGACCAGAATGCTATACGTCCGAAGGTTCGGATGCATTGGTACCATCTCTTGAAAGCTGTGTTGCAACTCGGGAGCTTTCTTTGCAACCCGGGCCATCATCTTCAGCGCCTGGGTGATGGCGCGATCGCTGGCATAGCTCCGGGTTGGGAATGACACCTCCGACCACTTCGCGATAGAAGCCACCATGCGAGCATAAATACGCTCGGCCGCTGCTTCCTCGCCCGATCGCAACAGTCCAGATATGACGGCGTTGAGGACAACCGTGTCAATCATCTCGCCGGCCTCAACCATCTCCCGAAACGCGGCGCGCAGTCCACCAGTCTCCCTCTTGAGCCCAAAGAAATGGATCAAGCTTACGTGGTGATAGCGGTTGAAATAGTGCCCACGACTGACCATTTCTTGGTAAATCATTTCAGCGAGAGTGAAGTTGCCAGCCTTCGAGGCCACATCAAACAAAATGTTGAAGGTTACCTCGGTCGCCTTGATGCCAGCGTCGACTTCCATCTCGCGCCACAGTCTCATGGCAGACTGCGCCTGAGTTTCGGTGACAGTGCCAACATATCGGCTTGCAAAAGAGATGGCGCAATTCCACTCCCCTGCCGTCAAGGGCATGCTGCAGTTCCTCACATCCGCTATGACGGCGAAGTACCGCAGCATGGACTTGGAGTTTCTCCGCTGAGGCTGCCCTAATGCTTTTAGGAGCTGATGTCGCAATCGACCATTGATGTAGGGCATGCGCGGTTCCGGCAGTTGCTGGTAGAGGTCGTAGATCGTGTCAAGGTCAACCTTGTGTGGAGTGCGCAGCCGCACGAGTACAGCAAACCTGAGATCGCTCAGTGTGTGTTGGCCAAATTCGTCCAGTCCAACCACTTCGTCCGGGCCTGGATACTCGTAGTCATCTTCATTTTGTACAAAGGTGAACCGGGGCCTATCAGCGGGCGCATAATTATGCATGTAAGGATCGCGAATGAACTTGAGGTAGTCTTCGACCGTTCCATCTAGATCATGATAGGGATCTACCAGTTCAAGCAGCTCTTCTTTGGTGAGATGACCGAGCTTCGCACTGTGGGATTCGGGCAGCTCTTGTGATTGTGGGTTTGCGCCCGAGTGGGACTCGGTCGATAGATCGTCATGTAGCGCGGATGGGGCCGAGAAGACAGAGTCGGCGGGCTTCTGATCGGCACTGGGTTCGGGGGCAGCTGCGGCAACGGGGTCAGGGACCGGGGCTGCCGCCGCCGCCGCCGCCGCCGTGTGGCTCCGCTTTTGGGGAGCAGAGACCGAATAGCGGAAGAAGTTGGAGTCGAGTGCTCGTCTGCTGTTCGTGCCGGACAGACTGGTGGGAGTTACCCGCAGGGATGGGGTGGTCAGTAGCGGGCAACCGGTGGAGCCGCCTATGGGTCTCCTCGCGACCCCATCGACAAGGCCACCACTTTGTGAGCTCCAGCTGCCGTGGAAGCACCGTCGTTGTTGTACTGGGCCGAGGCCTGCTGTCGCAACCTGTCTTCTTCGTCCGCTGCCTTGGTCACCGAGCTGGATGGATGCTGTGGTTTGCGACACGGAACTGGTGGCAGCAATTGCGGTTGCGGAGGCGGCAATGGCAGACCAATTCCACGACGGACGATGCAAGAAGATGGTGCCGCATATCGACCCTTCAAATCGGCTGGAGACTTTCATGAGCTGCCGCCGTCCAACATGATGGCCTGCCCATTCAGCCAACCTTTTCTTGCCTGTTCCCCGCGAGTGTCGGCCGCAATTCGATGAAGAAGAGCTCAGAGAAGACGCAATCACAAGCTGCTGGCTGCTGCGCACTCGATTGGCACTCGATGCAATCGCGGTTACTGGCGAATTGGATCGTACTCAGGTCGATGTGGTCAGGGCGTCAGATTCGTGGAGGGCGGGGAAGTATGGGGAGAATGGGGAGAACTCGAGTCATGAAGTGAGGAGGGATGTGGCAGGAAACTGGGGTCGGGTGAGCGACGCGATGATTGAGAAAAAGTTGGGGTAGTGTAGTGGTGTACACTACAATACATGGACGAGGCACAGCTCCAGGTACCTTGCCGTGAGCACACCCCACCCCTGCCTCTACGAAAGAGGGGAAGCTGGAATAGGGTCCAGTCTCGGCCGGGCTCAAGACCCCCACTTCTGTTATCGATAAGCACCTAGCTAGGTACTTCCCTTCCCTTTGGTCGCTTAATGGCGGGGCGGGGAACTATTTTTTTTTTGCCGGCACGTCCTTCCAATTGCTCGCCCGCTCGCGGCAGGCAGGACAGCAGGTCGCGCGGGTTACCGGCAACAACTGAAGGTCGTGTCGGATCGTGCCTGTCTCCAAAAGGCACAGCTCCACTTTGGACAAAGCTAAGCAAATAGCGATAACGATAGGTTTGGCGGGTGAGGGAATCCATTGTGCCTACGCAGCGCAGCGCAGTGTATTATTATTACCTTACACAGGTATACACACCCCGTAACCTCGTAGCCTTGCCTTTGCCTTGGGAGGGTACCTGAGGAACGAAAGGACCGCCGAATCCGCCAATGGTCCTCTGATCTCAGCCAACACCACCGCTGCCGTCGATTATCACCAGTAATTCCCTCCACAACACCCAAACGCCGCCAGCGACGACCGGACAAGATGGGCAAGGGGCGCATCTTCCAGGCCGCAAAGGTCTACCAGAGGGCCAGCGAGGCTGCTGCCACCAACATCGTCTCTGGCCTGCCACCACGGAACCCACCACTGTGGCTCAAGGCCATCGAGTCCATCCCTCCCGCTGAGATCAACACCAGACCGTATCCGATCCAGCACTCTCCGCCGAACCCGCGAGCGCGCAAGCCACGCAACCTCTTTAGGCCCACCAAGATCGTCTATCCCGAAGATGAGTTGCGCCGCGACTTCTACCGCGACCACCCTTGGGAGTTGGCCAGGCCTAGGATGATTATCGAGTTGGATGGCAAGGACGCCCGTTTCCTTGACTGGTCCAAGGGCCTCAGGCAACGCGGCATCCCCTTGTCCGGCGAGAGGTACGTTGTTGGATGAGCGCATTGCACATGGCGCAAAAGCCCGGCGGACAGGCATGGAAATTGGATGCTAACCCGAATCGCAAACGATAGTGTCGTTCAACGTCAGCTCTGGCTTATGGAGAATCAAGGCATGACCAAGCAGGAAGCCTACGACAAGGCGCGCCACGAGTTCTACAAGTTGAGGCAGTTGGAGCAGATGGAGCGCAGGATAGCCGTCGAGGAGGCCCGCATGGTTGGTGGCTACTTTGGCAAGGACCTTCTGACGGTCGGCATGGAGCTCGAGAACAAGACGTATGAGAGTTGGAAGAAGTGGGCTACGACCGAGATCGCCCGCCAGGAATCTGCCAGGGCTTCCATGTACACCAATGTCGTCGACAACTCTGCGCTCGAGGAATCTGAGGAGGACGAGCTGCTCGCGCAGAATTAAGGCAACGAATTGGAGTAAAAGGGGAGGGACAGAGTGGTATAGCGTGGCTGATACCCATCCGTGTCGGGGAAAGACGATGCCGGCCCACTCGTGCACAAGTGTAAGAATATCACGTCTCTTTGTACATATAGAGAGGGCAAGAGACTTTGTAGAAGTACATGTGATTCAGGAGCCTGGTCGCCTATCTTCGAAGAAACCCGGCAGACACCGGCCCGATATACTGACTGCCCTTGAATATTTTCGCCAGACTCTCGTGCTGCACACCGACAACATCGGCAATGCCCGTTTTTAGAAACAACTTCCCCGTCAGACTCATCGTCTTGGACCTGGCCCAGGTCTCGATGTACACCACCTTGGCCCTGTTTTCGGGTACGAGGTAGAATATCTTGAGCAAGTGGGCCACCAAACACACAATAAAGCCGTTGGCAGGCCCATTTGTAACAATCACATGCGGGTATCTGAATCCCTTTCCATGATCCTTTGTTGACCGTGGGTTGGGCATCCGTGTGAGGGCATTGGCGGCATGAAAGGCGGATATGAGGCAGGTAAAGGGTGCCGTATAGAGCGGTTGATGGACCTTGCGCGCACGGCGGATTAAGAAGATATCAGAGGTGCCTGCTCGATCATCTTCTCCGGGATAGGCGTCCTTGATAGTCGCTTCCAGAAGGCGGGCCTTGCCGAGAGAGGAAGTGTCTCCGATGGAGATGATGTACCGCCGGTGGATGTTTGCCTGGCCGCGAAATGACTGCTTGATGGTCTCAATCATCTCAGCAGTGTGTCCACCAGAGCCAAGTATATATGTGAAGTAAATAGCAGGAAGAGAGGTGGTGTTGGGAACTTGTGTGCCAGCGGCATTGGGTTGGGGCGTATTGCTGGGGACGAGCCAGCTGCCACCTGGCTTTTGACGCCGGCGTATCATTTCAAAGTGCCGGTAGACAATAAAGGTACCAAGCACTATCCCGACGGTGATGACGAGGGAGATGAGCCATAGCCATGATAGACCAGAGAGGAGAAGCCCGGCTGCGGTGGAGGATGCTGCACCCGCAACAAAGGTGGCTGCTGTCAAGTTGATGCCGCTCACAGTCTCAACATGTAACTGAGAGTAGCTCTCAGCTCTGGTGTCGGGCTTTAGCTCTTGATCATTGCGCGATTCTTCCTTGCCCGCCAGCACGGACGCTGAAGTAGTAGGGGCCATTCTAGAGAGCCCCAAAGGTCTCTTCAAAATTCTATTGGTATAATTAGTTTCACATTCTTTGAATATGGAGTCTGGGTACTTGATGGTGTCACCTCGTCGAATCTTGATAACGTGTTTTGTTTGGAGGTTTCCTGAAGTCACGCCTTCCAAAATAAAGGGGCTAATAAACAATGACAAAAGGGGCACATCCAATTGGGGTAAGAAGGAGAGGCTTGTTTGGTGCCGTCTGGAGGTGAACATGTAGACTCGCTCATATAAGCCCCATGCCGACTTGACACATGTGTCTCCAGGTGAATGGGTGTTTTAGATCTGGCAAGATTTAAAGCGTGATATATGACATCAAGATCAAAGGCTTTTAAGTCGTAGAGGCATGTGGAAAAAATGACACTGAGCAAAAGGCGATGGAGGTGTGGTTTCTGTAGAGGTAGCTACATGACGGGAATGAGCCAGTGCATGTCGCTTTACGGGGCACGACAATGAATGACGGGAAGCTTGGGCCAAATTGAAACCCCTGAAAGAGAGACCTGGAGAACACCCGACACGCACCCCTGGGCCCTGATGATCTGCCGAATAGCGGAAGGGAATGACGACGGTGGCCCCACTGGTGACTGCGATTTGGGCGCATTTGGCGGCCCAGGCCGCTAAAAAGTTGACCGACCGCCTGGCAGAAAGCGGGAAGTTGGGAACCGCATGGATGCTTGTTGTCAACGAAACCTCAAGAGAGAGAGCTCCTCCTCACTCAGTAACCCCAAAGTCCCATGTCGCTTCAGTTCCATCTTCACATTCCATCCGTCTTGAATGGATACCACCTTTCACCACTTAGACGACCTCCAATTGAGCAATCACCTATAAACAGAGGAACCATTCCACGACAAATTGAGTTCTCGGTCTCCAATACCTGCGATTAGCTTCAGCGGTTGGGGACATATTTGAAGGAGGCTTTCTGCCCCGTGTCGCAGAGAAAGGGAAGACATTGCGCGCCGCTTTCTGAAAACCGAACACATTCTGCAATGGGCATCGCGTGAACGCGCAACCACTCGAAGCAATGCCCAGACTGAACAGGACTCGATATCTAACATGCTTCTATTGTGGCCGCAAGACCTCGACCCCATGGAACAGCTCTATCCGCAACTTCGAATGCCGGAACTGCGACGCAACAAACTACCTTGATGGTGTAGGTCTCCCTGCTGTCTTGAATCTATCCAGTTGACCTGGCTGGCGCATATTGTACCTATTTACTGACACCTTCTCTTTGCTCCGCTAGAACGGCGACATCACCGATCCTCCTGTAGCCACCGAGTACGAAGCAAGTCCTGCCAAGTTTGCCACGACGCGAGCAACTTCGCCCACCGTCGGTTCCTCGAGCGCCAGCGTTTTTTGCAACAAATGTTTGGCCAACCAGGACAAGCTACGAGCTGTTCTGGCCCAGTATCTCCCGGATCCCGATGATTCTGAATACGAAGAGCGATGTAGGAACATCTACAAGTTCCGACGTTTGCAAGAGCGCCTCTATCCTCAAATGTGCGCCGAATGCGAACCGCGCGTCCAGAAGAAACTAGGCGAAGCAGCTTATACGGCAAAAACCGATGTCTTACTCCGAATGATTGAGAGAAGCAACAAGCAGCGACAGCAAGTTACAGGATGGAGTTGGCTGAACGTCTTCGACTCTTTGGGGAGGTGGTTACGGACTGCTAGCTTGGTGCTTCAACTCCTTTGGCACCTCTCCATAATGCTCATGTTGTTCAAGGCGGCCATCCTGACGCGGTTGGGTGAAACGCCGAACCCGTGGGCTCTGAGAGCTGTGGATACATGCTTTTGGTTTTTTAACCTTCTGCCGTCAACCGACCGGCTGAGTGGTTGGAATCTCACTACTGCGATTCTAAGCGTCTGGTGGAATCCACGGTATCCTCAGCTACACCGCGGCTTTACAAAACACATAACTGGGTTTCGAGCCTGGTACATGTATCAGGCCATTCTGGTCTTTATGCGATTTTGGGTCAGGAGGTTACCCATCTTAGCTGGCCCGGAGCAAGCAGAGCTGAATATGCCGGCAGCCGCGCATGTTTTTTGGGCCGGCTTTGCAATTCTTGTAAGTCGTCTTGCTGGCCCCTTGATAGTCCAATCATGACTAACATTTGCTTCAGGTTCACCTCCTCGCTCCCCGTGCTATCCGTATTGACATGGCGCCCCTATTCGGGACCACCTCTAAACCATCTGCACCACAAGGCGGATCTGTATCACAACCGTCTAAGTATAGGCCGACAACGGCGAATACGGCAGCAGCAGCTACGGGTCCGAGACGATCAGGAAGAGCAGTGAAGCCATCGTCCCAATTACTTGCTGCGCGATCTTCATTCTCATCATCACTGCCACCGGCCCCAGCTCCAGCGCCAGCTCCAGCTCCGGCTCCGGTCGCGGCTCCTGCCCCGACACCGGATGAAAAACCAGACGAAATCAAAGTCATGGTTGACTTGCTGGACGAGATAGTCAATGGCCCATCTAGCCCAGCATCCCCAACACCATCAATAGACCATTCACCATTCTTCGTGCCACGGGTAGGAAGGTCTAATGTTCCGACCACTCCAGGGTCTCCATTCTCCCCAACACCACGCCGCTTTGGTACTGGTGCTAGCACTGGCACTGGTCCTTCCTTCTCGTCTCTTGGTCCAGCTGCCAACACAAGGTCAGCAACGGCTGCTTACACGCAGGAAATGGACTGGACGCCTACTCAGTCACAGTACCGCGCCTTCCAAACCGTCGGTCAGCGAGAAAACCAAGGCTTTAACGAAGCTCCTACCGATGAGAACAAGGGACCTTTCTGGTATCGTGTACCACCAGCGCCAACAGCGCCCGCTCAGAGGTTAAATAACTACCTCACAAAACAACCACGCATCATCGCGCCCCGCCACACGGCACCTCGGCCAGGCACAGGGATACCATCCTTCGGAAGTACTGCGCTCATCAACACTCCGCAGAAACAGATTCTCGGGAGGATCAACAACGACCACATGACCATGACTATGAGGAGAGATGCTGGAGAGGATACGGGAATCGATCCCACCCCGGCACGGGTTGCTTTTGCGCCACCCAAGTTCTTTGTGCCTCCGCCGCAGAACGATCCCAGGAACTCGCTCTCCGAAATGCTAGGTCGCAGCTTTAGCCTGAGTCAGGAGGAGGAGGAGGAGCAGCGCGAGGCGGAGAGGGAGGAGGCTGAGAAGAAGAGTAGAGGTTGGTTAGGCGGTGGGTTGCTTACTTTTAGGTCGACGCCGGCGAAAAAGGACCAGTGAAGCTGGGATTTGGGTTGAGATTATCGAAATGAATAATTGTTAAGCATTGTCTGGTTGGCCCTGCATTGTGGAGTTGGGTTTCTTGTTAGGCAATGGATGTTCTTTTGCATTTTAAGGAACATGGGAGTCTTTTGCATAACAATGGGCGTTTTGTACATGTGCATAGATACCAGCGGTGTCATGGTCGTATATGAGGTGGGAAGTACTGGCTCGTTACAGATAGAGACCAACATAATGGATTCAAGAGGCGCGTGTGTTTGAGGATATCTTCTAGAACGGGGATCGGTGTTTAACATTGGGGTGTTTGCGCGTTCTTCAGGTACACAATGCTCGCCCTTCTGTTATATATATACTTGACTACCCTGAAGGATATCTCATAAACTTGTTCTTGGCCACTCTTCGTACGGGATACGCCCAAAGCAAACCGCTGTATTTCGCTCTTGGTCTCTCGTCAACCTTCGTCGTCCTCGAGTCGTTGTATTCCCAAAACGAGCAACCCCTCCACCAAAAAAGCTACTATACTTACTCTGTAAGGCTGGTTAGATCTCAATCATTCTTCCTCTACCACATCCTGAACCCCCCCAGCAAACCTGTAGATAGACCAGGACATGATGCCGAACGCAACCACGAACCGGCAGAAGTCCCACGCTCCGACCCAATGCGCCATCTTCATGAAGACGTCCCTAATCCACCTCACCAGCGGATCCTGACCACTTCCCTACTGATCAGACGAGAACACCCTCAACAGCCCGATCCCAAACCCAAACACCACGCCAAACGCAATAGAAACCCGCCATCGCTTCGACAGCATCCCCTCCTCCCGCAACAGCCAAGCAATAGCCCCCAAGGGAAACACAAACCCAATAAACATGCCCTTGACGAGCGTGTCCACCATGCCATTGAACCCATCCGTTTCGGCACCTATTGGTTCCGGAACCATCCCGCTGCCGTCATCGCTTTCTACCATGCCCGGTCCGCCGACGCCACCGTGGTTGTTGTCTATCCAGGCGTCCTCCATGGATCGCAAAGTATCAGGGGACGGCATGGTGTCGGGAGTAAAGCGCGAGGCTTGGATGGAGGTGAATTGTAGACGGAGCTGGTTCACTTCTGCGGGCGTAAAGCCCGCGGAGAGGAAGCGGTCGAAGCCACGGGGGTGGTTGCGGTCTGTTGTGGTTGTTGTTGTCGTTGCTTGGCCGGCGGAGGCGTTGATCCGGGATCTGGATTCTCCTGTTGACGACGAAGAGGAGGAGGGTTGAAGGCCGGTGGTGCGGCTGGTTTTCCCGCCGCCGGCGCCGGAACCAGTACCCGAAAGGTTGGAATCGACGGATCCAACGGGGACAGGTACAAACGCCGCGGCTGCTGCCTCGGTGGCCAATTCTTCGTCTGTGAGCTCGTCGCCTATACTGCAGTTCACATACACACGTTGCTGCTGCTGCTGCTGCTGACGATCAACGGCTTTCCCCTTGCCCTTGGTGTCCATGATCATGGGCGGCGGCGGTGGCGGTCGGAGGACGGAGCTCACGATGGCGCTGTCGGGAAGGATCTTGCCGGCGTGGATGAAGCGGAGGCGGCTCCGGGCCGCTTTAACGGTTGTTTCATCTTTACTGTCTTTGCTGGAAGATAGGAGGCGCTCACGGATGCGATGCTTGAGAGCGACGATGGTGGTGCGGTTGGGAGAGGGTATGTCGAGGTGGAGGTCAGGGAGGGAGGCGCTGAATCTGACTGTGAGGTGGAGGGATGGTGAAAATGGTTTGTTTGGTGATGAGGCTGTATTCACCCGGGAGACTGGTGGTCTGGAAGCTCGATTGGAGGGCGAGCTATTTTCCCAGTCGTCACTCATGGTCGGATTTCGAGTAGCTCCGTGAGACCACCGATATGGAGGTTTTTTTTTTTTTTTGCGAAAAGAAAACCGACCGTATATACTGGATTTCCGGATTCGTGCTGAGCAAGATGAAAGCGGCCGTCAGAACTGGTCGATGATTTGGAACACAATCAAGAGATGAAGTGACAATTGAGAATAGACACAGCACCTAGGCTTTGATTTGGCACGGTGGTCTAAATAGAAAGGATCAAGGACAAGGTGATGCCATTGAGAGTGAAAGGCATAGCAACTAAGACGTGCGTATTAACTATTACAAGTTATGTGATACAGTGGCCTATGTAGATCTATGAAGCCATCAAGGTTCACGGACTTTTGGTTTGTGAGCTTTGAGTGTTTAAGGGAAGTGGAAGTAGGTACCTGCCCAGAACAGGCCAAGCTCCCCCAACCTTCCCCACTCTGACTTGGAGATCTCCATGACGTTTATGCATCTAGCGGGTCTACCTGCTTTGCATGAACTAGAGAACCTAACGACGCGCCTAGGATTCTTTAACACTGCAACCACCACTAGTCTAAGATACAACATCATGTTCCTTCCCACATTAACACCCTACTTATAACATACTCATACAAGCCCTCCAGTTGATCTTTTTTTAGAGGAACCCCAAAAATAGGTGTCGCTGGTTGTTCCCTTGTTTGGCATACTTGCCTCCTAAACCTCGACCCAGACCCTTTTTCCTCTCAACCGGCCAAGAGGTAAACATCCTACATTATCTAGGCAATCCATTCTTCACAGCAAAGATGATATCCATCTGACAATTAGCCACTCCATCTTGATATCCGGACGAAAGAAATCGTATCCAGCAGATCGGCATCGGCGACTGTCTACAAGTGACGGCTCCACGCACGGCCCGGAGTCGGGCCATTCGGGAATCCACACAGCGCATCAACCATGACCTTGCCCGCATCCTTGACCGTCTCCTTAGCCTTGTCGCGACGCTTTCCATGGGCAATGCCTATCTCCTTCTTTCTCATGTGGCTCAGGGTAAAGTTGACAATGCCGCGGAATGCGTCGTCGACGTTCTCACCCGTCTTTGCCGAGCACTCGCCATAGCCGGCAACACGGGAGTGGTAGGCTGCGCTGCGACCCATGTCGGCCATGACAGGCTCCTTTCGAGGCAGAAAGCTGAGGCCGAGAGGCGGAAAGGCAGGGCGGAGATCTTTCTTGAGGCCAAGGAGAAAGCGAGGGCAATCGATGAGGGAGCGGTCGAGTTTGGGTTTCCACTGGAGAAGACATTGGGTTAGTCACCTAAGCGGTTTCATCCCGAAAACCATGGTGCAAACATACCGTATCGCAAATGGACGGAATATTCTTGACGTCCTCGACGCTGTAGCAGATGATGGCAGCTTGGAAAAAGTTGGATGCTAGCTGGGTGGTCCGCTCATTGGCAATGTTACCTGGGAAGTCCCAGAGCTCGATAGTGACGAGCTTTCCGTCATCAGCGATGATGGAGAAACTGTGATAATCCGTAGCGTGGGAGGAGGGAGCGGTTGGGATTTGGTGGTCCGTAATTGGCGAGTGCTGAGAAGTGACATCTGATATCTTGTCCTAGATTGGATGTTAGCAGGTCTTTTGTGGTAGGTGTCAATGGCAAGTGCCTACTTACCTCGACAAATTCTCCAGAAACAAGACGACTATTCACTTTGCGTTAGCATCTTTCCCCATTCCCAGTAACATGACGAGAGTACTCACTTGGCCAACGCCGTCTTGCCTGCGTTAGCATCACCAACCAGGCAAATCTTGATCTTTCTCTCCTGTCCAGAAGAGCCTGAGACGGAGCGCAACTTTTCGGAGCCAGGCACCCACGACCAGGAGCTCAGTCGGCTCAACGCCTCCCGAGTGCCGACAGATGGAGTGCCTGCTCGCTTGGAAGCACGGCTGCTTCTGATACTCCTCAGGCTCATCTTGGACAAGCCACGCTTGAGAGTGTTGGTAAGCTTGCTGCGCTTGGAAGCAGGTGGCTCCAGCGTGTCGGCTTGGGAGTCCTGGACAAACTGTTAGCGGCCACTTCATCTACGTTATAGTGCTGGGCTAAGTATGGACGCACAGCGTGACGCTTGATGCTCCTCCGCTTTAGAACGCTAAGCATAGAGTCGTCCACCTTCGGCCAAATGGTCTTCGCATCGTCCTCCTTGACAATTTCAGTCTTGACCTGGTTCAGTTTGATCTCCTTCAGGATAGTAGGCTTTATAGGGGTGGGTTTACGAATGCGGCGATACTTCGGGGCGTCGTTTTGGTTCTCCTTGTCTGAGTCGCCGCCGTCTTCTATCTCCATCATCGCATAACGAACGACGGTGGACGCCAATCCGGATTCATCAGTTTGGGGTTCGGCACCGCTCAATTCGGTGTCGTTTTTGTCTGGTCCGTGTTCCACAGGGTCCTCATAGATTATGAAGTCATCATTCTCGACACCCGCCAACCAGTCGTCCATCCTGTCGGTGGCTAAGAATTCAACACCGCCTCTGTCGTCAACAAGCGCTACGCCATACATGGGCACCGGATCCTTAATCTTGTGGTCGATATTGTCGCAAGGCCTATGGGATCGGGAGTACGAGTGTATGTGCCTTTGACTCTGGTGGTGGTGGTTCTGGACACCCGATGAAGGTGCCTTGGTACGAGTCTTGATGTGCTGAACCTCGCGCAAATCCAAGCCAGGGATGTTTGTTTCGAATTCGCGATTCGGATGATAGTCTCTATGGGGTCTGGAAGGGGCTCGATCCGCCCTCGAGATCGTATGATGGACTTCTGAGGTTGACGGATGAGGGAAAGGACTGTGAGGTTGATAGCGCGCCGATTGAACACCGCCTGTGTTGGTTGCTGGAGACGAGTCAAGCTGTCTGGCAGGACAAAGGCGGGGAGGGACCCGTAACTTGAAGCTATACGGAGCCGATTCATAGCTCGGTGACGGAGGTGGTCGCATTCCGTTGGCGGGAAGGGGATGACCACCGACCATACGCAACGGTATGCTAGGAGTTGGCGATCGCACCATGTTGGCGGCGACGGTGGAGAAGAGCAAGAAGGACTAGAAGCTGTATCAATGAGAAAGGGGAAAAGTGCTGGAACAAGACGGATGACTGAAGAATAAAGAGGGGCGCAAACTTTCGTGATCGAATGTCTGGTTGTTTGCTGGGGTGATCAAGGTCCGTCGCGAATGCAAGGAATGGACACAAAAATGAGAACAAGGCCCTCGCGAAACAATCTGGCTGCAAATTCGCAAGCGCCCTAACCACAGCCAACTCTGATCCAAGCAGGAAAAAAACACAGCAAGCTGAACAATCTGTGGCTGGTGCAGAGATCGGGCCGGCAAAAGGTGGAATGGTTCTAAAGGTCCTTGGGCAGACTAGATGGGATGGAAGGCAAAAGTCATCTCGTTGCCCTAGGAGACATCAGCGACAGGCGGACGACACATTCACGCAGGAACATGATTGAAGCAATTTGATGATGGTTTTCGTTTCAGTTTACCATGTCGTTTTCGCTGAATGAGATCAGGCTTGATGATAAGATGGACAGACAAAGGGTATAAAAGAAGAGCATGTTGGTCGTCGAGTGTCGATGGTTATCATCTAATCCTACAGAAGTTGTATGACTTACTCAAGATCTGCCAAACACTCAAAAAGGTCAACACTGGAGTTTCAGAAGTCACATAGAGGTATGTATCTCGACGTCTCGGTATAAAATATCATCCTCAACCAACCTGTTCCGTCATGTCGAGTTGAAGAAGTGGCCTACTCTCGCAACTAGTCTGTTATTTGGCACAGTCCAGATATCTTCCGCTCTGAATCTATTCCTTCTTTCCTTCACCTTGAGAGATGATTCCCCAATTCAAGCTGATAATGAAAGATACAAGAGCCAGTGACCAAGATGGATGTTGTTGATATGCTGGGTATATGCATAACTGTATATGCAAATATCACAGTAACCACACACACACGCTTATGTACTTGTGCACTACATATTGTGCCGCCCGGCAGGAGCCGGCATAAGCCCCACTTCCCCGGATTGCGACATTTGAGCGGAGAAGGGATTCCGTGGTGCGAGGCCCGATTACGGAGTCATACCGACCGCTATAGTGTATCAAAAGCGTGATGGTGCAATAACCCGTGAAAGATAAAAAGGTTTACGCATCCCAATACAGTTACAGTATTACCTCTTCTGTTAACCAACTTACCTTGTCCCTGTGACTCTGTCGTTTTTGTCTTCATGAGCGGATTGCTGCTCCCAATCCTCCGTCGGCCTTCGTCATTGATTTCTACTGGCTTTGTCGTGAAATCACCTCAACCCCTTGTGCAGCCACAGCGTCATCATCTTCACTACTCCTACCGCCTAATGAGCGCAAAACTTAAGCCCGCCGCCCGCGTGGCCGGCAACCGCCAGGATGTTTGGTGAGTGATCATGAGATGGAGCCTCACTTACACTGACTTGAAGGGAATGGCTTGGCTAACATGTGGGGTTCAGGACCATCGTCAACGAGGCCGCCGCCGCCTCGCCCAGACAGCCCATCGTCAACATGGGCCAGGGTTTCTTTGGCTACAACCCTCCCGAGTTCATCCTGAACGCGGCCAAGAAGGCTCTGGACAGAGTCGAATGCAACCAGTACTCCCCAACCCGCGGCCGTCCTAGGCTAAGGAAGGCCCTCTCCAAGGCCTATGCGCCTCACTGGGGGCGTGAGCTGGATCCAGAGACCGAGATCACCATCACTACGGGCGCCAACGAGGGTATGCTCAGCGCCTTCATGGCCTTCATCGAGCCGGGTGACGAGGTCATTGTGTTTGAGCCTTTCTTCGACCAGTATATCAGCAACATCGAGATGCCCGGCGGCAAGATCGTGTATGTGCCCATGCACCCGCCCAAGGAGGGCCACATCAAGACGCTGTCGGCGTCCGAGTGGACCATTGACTTTGACGAGCTCGAGCGCGCCGTCACTCCGCGCACCAAGATGCTCGTCATCAACACCCCGCACAACCCCGTTGGCAAGGTCTTCTCGCGCGCCGAGCTCGAGCGCATCGCCGAACTGTGCGTCAAGAACCAGATCATCATTCTCTCGGATGAAGTCTACGACCGCCTCTTTTACACCCCCTTTACCCGCATGGCTACCTTGTCCCCCGAGGTCGAGAAGATCACCCTCACCGTCGGCTCCGCCGGCAAGAACTTTTACGCCACCGGCTGGCGCGTCGGCTGGCTCATGGGCCCCGCCGAGCTGATTCAGTACGTGGCCGCCGCGCACACACGCATCTGCTACTCGTCCGTCTCGCCCCTTCAAGAAGCCTGCGCCATCGGCTTCGAGGAGGCCGACCAACAGGGGTTCTGGACGCAGTGCATCGAGGATATGCAGAACAAGATGAGCCGGTTCAACGCCATCTGGGACGAGCTCGGCCTGCCGTACTCAATCCCCGAGGGCGGGTACTTTGTCATGGCCAACTTGAACAAGGTGGAGATTCCTGAGGGGTACCCCTTCCCGCCGCATGTGGCGGAGCGCCCGAGGGATTTCAAGCTGGCGTGGTTCTTGATTCAGGAGCTGGGCGTGGCGGCGATCCCACCCAGTGAGTTTTATACGGATGTGAATGCGCACATTGTGGAGGACTGGTTGCGGTTCGCGGTGTGCAAGCCTGATGAGGTGTTGGAGGATGCTAAGGAGAGGCTGAGGGGGTTGAAGAAGTTTATTAAGCAGTAAAAGGGGGAATGGAGATGGCGATCATAGATCTTGCGATGATTTGAACAGAGGATCTTGGAAAGACAATACCTTTGCTACCACACGGTGACCTTCCATATGAAGGCATTTTAGACAGTCAGAGAGCGTATTATCTTCCTTTTGCATCTCAAAACACATTTTAAGGGTCCATCAGGTAGAGCTTGGTTGAAACGGTCTAATAGCATTTGGCGCACAGCCAAACTCTTTGAAACCCCATCCTCGGTATCATGAGCGATGATCAGTCCTCATTTGACCTTTATTTTCTAGCGTTACTTGGCAAAATGAATGCTCTGGGTATACGAGTAAGACAGAAGACCTTGCTTGCCCATTTCACCGCCAAAACCACTGTCTTTGAAGCCGGAGAAGTAGGCGCCCATGTGTGGCCTTTCAGATTTGTTGATCCAGACACCCCCGGCTTCCAGACGACGAGCAATCCGTTCCGCTTGAGCCAGGTCAGAGGAGTAAACGGAAGCACCAAGCCCAGCATTGGCTAAGTTGGAGCGGCTGATAACATCGTCTTCGTCGGACCAGCTCATCACAGGGAGGATGGGTCCTGCAAGAGCGCATAACTAGTCAGTGTTTAAACCACTACACATCAAACCCGACAAGAAAAAAGATGAGACTTACCAAACTGTTCCTCCTTAACCAACACCGAATCGTCTGGCGGCCCCTTAACAATCGTCGGCTCCAACCAGAACCCTTTATTCCCCTCCGCATTCCCACTCTCCCTCACCTCGCCTCCGGCCACGATCTCATACCCCTTCCCTCTACAATCCTCGACGATCCTCTTGACCGTCTCAAATTGGACCTTATTACTCACTGGCCCAAACACACTAGGAACACTCGCATCCTCCACCACGGTATAAGTCCCCTTGACCTCCTCCACCAACCGCCTCACAAACTCCTCATACACACTCTCATGCACATACACCCTCTTGGTAGCCACACACACCTGCCCAGCATTAAAGAACGCACCACTAGCCACATTCTTCACCGCTTTTGGCAAGTCGGCATCCGCACAAACAATACAAGCATTATTCCCTGCCAACTCCAGCGTGACCTTTTTGAGCGTCTTGGCGCAGGCCGCCATGACTGCTTTACCTACGGCAATAGTGCCCGTGAAGCTTACTTTTGCGATGCCCGGATGCAGCGTCATCATCTGACCTAGATCCGCACCGCCGTTGAGAACTTGCAGGACACCAGGTGGCAAGATGCCGCGAGCCAGCTCGATCCATTTCATGACGGCGTAGGGCGTGAAGGGCGAGGGTTTGACGATGACGCAGTTCCCCGTGACCAGCGACGAAACGACTTTGATGTTGGACAGGATCAGGGGAAAATTCCAGGGACAGATGGCGGCTACGACGCCGAGGGGAACGTGCGTGGCGATGATCTTGACGGTTTCATCCTCATATTGGATGTGGTCGGATAAAGCGTTGGCGGGTTGGGCGTAGTGAAGGCATTGGGCGATGGAAGTGCGGACGTCGAGCTCCGAGAGGAGCAGGGACTTGCCGGATTCGCGAGCGAGGATCTGGGAGAGAAGCGGGAGGTGGTCTTCGAGGTTGGTGGCGAGCTTTGTGAGGAGTGCTTGGCGCTCGGAGAGGGGGGTGAGCATCCATGTTTTGAAGGCGGTTTGGGCAGAGGCGACAGCATCTTCGAAGTCGGCGGGAGAGGCAATGGGACACGGCCAGAGGGGGGATTCGGTGCGTGGGTCGGTGACGGTGTGGGTGGTGGGGGATGAGCGGAGGGTGTCGTTGATTATGTTGTGAAATTCAAGTTCTTCCATTTTGTTTGAAGGTCTGGGTCTGAACGCCGTTTGTGGTGAGGCTTGTGGTGAGAATATCAACAGAGATGATGTCTAGAGGGTATCAAGTGTATATTTAACAGATCATATGGGGGCTATTACCACTACCTCTACATATTCGCAAGGTGTAGATCAACTTGGCCTACATTAGTGTTTCCCTCGCAACGACGATCAACCACGCTTCCATAGTAACACGCTGCCATGATATTGAGCGGGTATACGACCCCGGTTTCTACTGCATGGCCTTTTTGCTCAACCGGGTCAAGATATACCCGGTGAACTTAACCACGAAGACATTATGTAGCTCGATTGAGGTTGTCAATGAGGAGAATGCCAGTCAGCCAGTCTTTATAGGAAGTGTTCCTTGTCAGTGCATAGCCGCGATGCGGAGAAGGAGGGGTGCGTCAAAGCGACGGCAGATGGTGGTCATGACTCTATTCGCAAGTGATGCCAAGGGAAGAGTATGCTTGAGGTGTGTATGTAAGGGGGGCCAGTACCCGTTGATCATCTCAGGTCGTGGTGTATAAGCGCCAGGATGGCATAAAATATTTATCATGTGCAACGGCAGCTGACGAGAACATCCTGCTGTCGGCCTGTTGAAGTTGTGAAAGTGAAATTTGGAGAGGGATGGCGACAGCAATGAGGGGAAGCCAAGAGTGCTACCTACCTTTCCCACACTCAATCGCCTGTGCAGTCTTGGCAAGAGGTGTGTGTGCGTGCACACACACACACACACCGCACTTCTGTATTGTACAACTTCGTCAAAATTCATTATTTTACAATAATTTCTATATTAATTTGAAGCCATTTCAACGTGTAAAGTAATTATAATACTAGTAATTAATTAAATTTATTGTGATAATACCTCCTAAGATAATCCTTAATTTAAAATCCGCTGGCGTAAAGTGATCTTATATTTGAAGCGGCGCGCTAGTAGTTTACTTCGATGAGGATTAAGATTAGGAAGATCCTAACCTAATAATTCTATAACGCGTTTTATCCCGCCTTAAAAAGAAGAGTTATAAAGTTGAGTAGTTTATTGAAGTTATTCTTAAGATTGTTCTACCTAAGAAGAAGGCTATTCCTATTAAAACCGCCGTTAAAAAGACTATTGTTAAGAAGGGGAAGGCTACCGTACTAAAGTTAGTCCTAGTCCTAGTCCTAGAGTTGCCGTTGTCCCCCCTTAAGCCTACAATACCTATTGAGATTTCTAGTAACGAAGAGGATTTTAGCGACGATGACGAGGTCGAGTAATAACTCTCCGTTTGCTTTACCCTTAAGAAGCGGGCTTTCAATATTTTATTTTATTTATTAAGCGACGATAACGGCGAGGTAGCTTCCCTGACTAAATTAATTATTTCGGCGTTACTAGCCTAGCCCTACGCCGCCCGTAAGCCGGTTATTATAGTATTACCGCCGCTACGTCCTAAATACCCTAATTCGATACGGGTTTAGTTTAATATAGTTGGTTTATATATTATTACTAGTTATACTAAATTACCTGTTATTGAAGAATATAGTTTATTTAAAGAGGTTGAGGTTGAGTAAAACAACGGCGAGCTTTATAAGTAGCGGTTTAGGACGATATTATTTAGCGAGATCCTATATATATAGTAAGGTTATGTGGAAAATATTATTAGCGATAATATAGCTGTAGGGATAAAGTAGTTAGTTTTTTTATATAACGTTATATATATCGCCGCTACTTATAATAATTGCCGCGCCCGGGTTATTATATATAATAAGATTGTTCCTAGGAAGGATTTTTATAATAGGTATAATAATATTGAGTATAAGACCGTTATAAAGTTGTACTTCTACTATATTAGCTAATATTATTATTTTACTATATTATTTAAATTTCGGTTAATTAACCCGCTTATTAGTAAAATCCCTACTACCCTATCCTTCTATAGTAGTATACCTTCTACTCCTACCCCCTTTTATAATTTGGTTAATCTTTTCGTTATTTTAATTCTATAAGTAATCGATATACTATTATTACGAAGGTTACGGACTTTAGCCGGTATTGAGAAGTTTAAGTACGTTACAATAAATATTATATTAGTAGAAGTTAAAAAGAATTTAGAGGAGGACCAGTAGTAAGAGGAGTATACAGGGGTGAAGCTATACGGTATTATATATTAGGAGTTGGTATAAGTATAGGCGTACGGTTTTGGCTATAAGTATAAGAATTATAATAAGGCTATTGAATATTAAATGTACTACATTATAAATAGGAATATAATTTATTATAATTTTAATATTAAAGATATAGGTAAGTAGGTATACGCTATATCGCTAGGGAAGGCTATAGTAATTAATTTATTATTTGAATTAGTATGAAATATATTAGGTAATAAGGTAGTAGCCGCCTTTAATATTAGCGATAGTAATAGTAAATATAGGGGAGGAGGTAATAATTTACTAATTAATATTAATATTATTAATAATATTAATAGTAGTAATAGTAGTGCTAATATAGAGATTATAAATAGTTTATTATAAATTATGCTAAGGAGGGACGATTTTAAAAGTTTATATTAATTATACCTTCTTCCCCTATATTTACTATACCCGCTACTATATTAGTACTTCCCTCTCTACTTTTAATATCCCTAAATTTAGTTACTTTATATTATTAGCGGTTTTATCGCCAATTCGGTAATTACTAGTAGTTATAATTACAATATAGCGAGCGTTCTTTCCCTACTGGGTAAAGCGGTAATTATCGATTCGTATATATTGTTAGAGTATTTTACTACTATATTCTATAAGTATCCAACTAACTACGAGACTTTTATTATTAGGTATATTAACACTAACCCTCCTCCTATTTTTATAGCGATTATAGTATTTATTTAGCTATTAGTACTACTATTAATTATACTACTATTAGTAACGGGCAAGGAGGATGAGGGTAAGGAGATTAGAGACTCTTTAATAGAGGCTAGAGAATTATTTATACTACGTCCGTCCGTACCTTCGATTTTCGGTTTTTATTTATTATTACTACCCTCCGTTTTACTTAGTCGGTTAATTAAAGAGATTATTACCGAATTCTTTAAAGCATTCTATAAGCGTTATTATATTAGATTATTAATTAAAATAGTATTAGTATATAGAGTTTTAATTGCTTTGAGGAATGAGTTTTAGAATAAGGAGGCGCCGTCCGATATATTTGCGTTTAAAAAGTAGCCGGTAGAGTAGTTTACGAAGCTAAGGTTTAATTACGATTTTTATACGGTATTTAGGGATAGTATTAAAGATTTCCTTAAGATTAAGTACGCGGTATTAGTAATATAATTAAATTATAGTAAATATACCCTTTAACCCCTATTATTATAATTTAATTAATTAGTATATACTTTAGACCCGCGATTTAATATTGTATTTGAGTACAGCGTTGTTAGAGTTCTTACTTCTATAGTAGGTAGTACTATTACTAACGGTCCTAGTAAGTAATAATAATATTACGAGTCGATTTATAGCGAAAGAGGGGGGTTTCTAGTATTTTGGTATTATTATATAGATAAATACGATTTTTGGTACTTCTGGTACTTTTAGTATTTCTAGTATTTCTAGCATTTTTAGTATATAATTTAATTTAATATATATAAATTTATCTCTCCCTTCTATACTCTCTACTGCCGTCTAAATATAGTACCTGTCTCTCTATATTCGATTAGCTTGTTAGTATATAGTTCGTTATACTCTTTATTAATATTATTAAGTCGATTTATTACTAGTTTTGCGTTCTTGAAATAGCTACAGATTTATTATACTCTATAACCTATATCCTATGTTAATTATTTAAGAAATGTAATAAAGTCGTCGTTTAATATTTTATTATTACCCTTATTATAATATACCCTTTTGAATTGCTATTTGAAGTTGCTAAAGTATATTTCGATAGGGTTGAATTCGGGAGAGTATAGCGGTAAATACTATAATAGAACCCCCTTCTAATTATACGCGTACTAGAATTCGGTACAGGGGTGCTAGTTAGTATTATTTATTACTAAAATACTATTGCAATTAGGAAATAAATTTATTTTAGGGAGTAGGTATTTTATTATTTAATTTTAAACCCCGGTTGAGTCTATTGTATTTCTAAATACTAGTATATTGAATAGCCTATTTATTATAATAGTTGGGAGGAGGTAATATTGTATACTGTATACGAATTTGCTTAATATTGTTGTAATGGCGCTGTAGGGTGCCTAGTTAGTATAATAAGCGCCGTTCCTTCGGTTTGTACTAGATTTGTTATAGAATACAAATATTTCTATAGTAAATAAAGAGATTTTTAATATTTACTCGGTTACTAGTATAGGGGATTATTATAATACTTTTATATAAAGTTGCTTCTTCTTCTACTTCTCTTATTGAAGGTACTACCGTACAGTCTCGGTTGAAATATATACGTTATATTCGTTGGCTAGAAAGGTACAAATCTCGTTGAAGTATAAATTGGGTTTTAATATAAGGAAGTTTATAATTTCCTTTACGATGTTAATTATAGTTAATAAAGTATAGGGAGCAATATAGTATACGCTGTACTTTAAATGCTTATATAGGAAGCTTTCTAGTATTTTAGGAAGCTTACAATAGTAAAAATACTTTGCTAGTATTCGATAGAGTACGTTTATATTTTTATATACTCCTTATATTTATATTAGTAATTTTAGCGATATTGTTAGGATATTCGTTATTTATTAGTATTATTGTTATTAATACCTTCTGGCGGGTATTAGGGTAGTATACTATATTGATAACGGTTTAAAAGATAATGTAAATATTAAAATAGACAATTGTACGACGTAGAGTATTAAAATATCGACTTTTTGTACTAGTTTTAACTAGATTTCAATATTAAACGATTGAGTTGAGTTGTATAAAGCGATGTCAAATGGCTAGATTTGTTAAATGCGGTGTGTGTGTGTGTACGCACACACACCTCTTGCCAAGATTGCACAGGCGATTGAGTGTGGGAACTCTACGTAAGGAAGCCAAAGGGTTAGGGTCAAAGGCAAGTGGACCTGGGAGTGCTCCGAAAGCCCAATGGAAAGCTGCGGAGAACTGAAGACGGCACACAGCGATCTTGGAGTGAAAACAGAGGGGACCGACGGTGGCGGAACCGGCCGAGGACGAAGAATAGTGCATTCCTGGATGGCAACTTCCGCGATTCTGAGACTGTGGGGGAAGGTGTTCGTCCGACGCAGTTTTATTACCCCACTTCGACTTTATTGACGGCCTTCCATGTCCCTTATGTCGCCTTCCCTTTGATAAGCTTTGATCCTTTCCTAGAATTCTGATTTGCTCCGTCCTAGGTGATACCTACCTCTATCTCTCTCCCACGTCCACCGTGGAGCCGCTCTCTGCCGCTTTTTGTGAGGCTTGTACATACCTACCTAGTCTAATAGTGTCGTGTACCTGATCGGGGCACACCGACCTCAAGGCTCCCCCCCCAAAGGATAACAACGGGCACTAAGTATTCTGTCCTCGAGTGGGTTGCCACCTACCTGTGGTTTCCCTCGGCACTCCCATCATGTTTGACACTTGGTTATCTATAATAAATGGAACGCACTGATAGACAAGTGTTTCACTAACAAGCAACATCTGGCCAACTGATTTCCCCCGATCCAACCTCGTTGGGCTTACGTTTCTTCTTCCGGACCCTCCCACTTGTGAAGATTTGCATTCTGCATTCTGCTTTTAATTTTCTTGTTTTATATTTCCCGGATCAACACCAAAAGGGACCACTTGTCTTGCTCTCCGTCCTTGTTGTTGTGTGTCCCCAGCTTCTTTCATCCAGACCATGGCTCCAAGCGCTGTCCCCGTGGAGTCGGGCGCCACCCCTCTAAACTTGGGATCACTGCCCGGATCCCTAACGACGACATTCGACGACACTCTCCGATTCTACCTCAACGGCACCCGGGTGGTCTTGGATGACATCGACCCGGAAATCACTTTGTTGGAATACCTTCGTGGTATCGGTTTGACGGGCACAAAACTGTATGTTTGTCACTCAGGTTTATGTGGATAATTAAAGGCCGTTAGGTAGCCAACTGACATTCCCCCCCCCCCTGACAGCGGCTGTGGAGAGGGTGGGTGTGGAGCATGCACTGTTGTCGTCTCCCAGTTCAACCCAACAACAAACAAAATTTACCATGCCAGTGTAAACGCCTGTCTGGCACCATTAGTATCTGTCGACGGCAAGCATGTCATCACTGTCGAGGGTATCGGCAACGTCAAGAAGCCACATCCCGCCCAGGAACGGGTGGCAAAGGGTAATGGCTCCCAGTGCGGGTTCTGTACGCCCGGCATTGTCATGAGCTTGTACGCTCTTCTGCGTAACAATGACAACCCCTCAGAACACGACATTGAGGAGGCGTTTGATGGAAACCTCTGCAGGTGTACCGGATACCGCCCTATTCTGGACGCTGCTCACACTTTCATCAAGAAGGCGCCTTCAGCTTGCGGTAACAGCAAGGCGAATGGCGGCAGTGGATGCTGTATGGAGGGAGGTGGTGGTGGTGGTGGCTGCGGAGGAGCAAATCAGAACGGAGACGACCAGCCCATCAAGCGCTTCACTCCTCCAGGATTCATCGAGTACAACCCAGAGACCGAGCTCATCTTCCCTCCAGCACTCAAGAAGCAGGAGTTTAGGCCACTTTCGTTTGGAAACAAGCGGAAACGATGGTTCCGTCCCACCAAGCTGGAGCAGCTGCTTGAGATCAAGAAAGTGTACCCCAATGCCAAGATCATTGGTGGCAGCACGGAAACACAAATCGAGATCAAGTTCAAGGCTCTTCAATATCCCATTTCTGTCTTTGTTGGCGATATTCCCGAACTACGACAGTATTTCTTGAAGGAAAATCATCTCGAGGTGGGCGGCAACATCACTCTTACCGATCTGGAGAATGTCTGCCAGGAAGCCATCAAGCACTATGGAGAGAAGAGGGGGCAGATCTTCAATGCCATGTACAAGCAGCTCAAGTACTTTGCTGGCAGGCAGATCAGAAATGTCGGTACACCAGCAGGGAACTTGGTGACTGCCTCACCCATCTCCGACTTGAACCCAGTACTGCTGGCTGCTGATGCTGTCCTGGTGGCCAAGTCTCTCGGCGAAAATGGAATTGTTGAGACCGAGATCCCCATGTCCCAGTTCTTTACGGGTTATCGCCGTACGGCACTTCCGCAGGACGCTATTCTGGCTGCTATTCGTGTCCCGCTAACTCGGGAGAAAAACGAGCTCTTCAGGGCTTATAAGCAGGCCAAGAGGAAGGATGACGATATTGCTATCGTTACTTCTGCCTTCAGAGTTCGCCTGAACGAGGACGGCATTGTCGACCAATGCAGCCTTGTCTACGGCGGTATGGCACCTACAACCGTCGGTGCCAAGACGGCAAATTCGTATCTTCTGGGCAAGAAGTTCGCCGAACAAGAGACATTGGAAGGTGTCATGAATGCGTTGGAGCAGGACTTCAACCTTTCATTCAGCGTACCGGGAGGCATGGCCACTTACAGAAAGTCGCTGGCCATTGGTCTCTTTTACCGATTCTACCACGAGTTTATGCTCATTCTAGGTAGTAGCGCCGATGAAGAGGTTGTACCCGAGCTGGAGAGGGAAATCTCTACTGGTCAGGAAGATAGAGAGGCGGCTGCTGCTTACATGCAGGAGACTGTTGGAAAGTCAAATCCTCATCTTGCGGCGCTCAAGCAGGTAACGGGAGAGGCTCAATATACCGACGACATTCCACCACTCAAGAACGAACTGTACGGTTGCCTGGTCCTCTCTACCAAGGCGCATGCCAAACTCTTGTCCGTTCACGCTTCAGCTGCGTTGGATATTCCAGGAGTTGTTGACTACATCGACAAGAATGACATGCCTAATGCCGCAGCCAATCACTGGGGTGCCCCCCACTACCAAGAAGTCTTCTTCGCCGAAGACACGGTCTACACGGCTGGTCAGCCTATTGGTCTTATTGTTGCTACATCGGCTGCCCGTGCTGCCGAGGGTGCCAGAGCTGTCAAGGTGGAATATGAGGAGTTGCCTGCCATTTACACCATGGAGGAGGCTATCGAGAAGGAGAGCTTCTTTGACTTCTTCAGGGAGATCAAGAAGGGTGATACGCAAGAAGGCTTCAAGAACTCCGACTATGTCTTCTCTGGTGTTGCCAGGATGGGCGGTCAGGAGCACTTTTACTTGGAGACCAACGCCACGTTGGCGATCCCCAAGCACGAAGACGGCGAGATGGAGATCATCTCCAGTACCCAGAATCCCAACGAAGCTCAAGCATATGCTGCCCGTGTCTTGGATGTTGCGGCCAACAAGATTGTGGTCAAGGTCAAGCGGTTGGGAGGTGGTTTTGGTGGAAAGGAGACAAGATCGGTGCAGCTTAGCAGTATCATTGCCCTTGCCGCGCAGAAGACTGGCCGCCCAGTCCGCTGCATGCTGACTCGTGAAGAAGACATGGTCATCTCCGGACAGCGTCACCCCTTCTTGGGCCGGTGGAAGATGGGTGTCAACAAGGATGGCAAGATCCAGGCCCTTGAAGTCGACATCTTCAACAATGGTGGTTGGTGTTGGGACCTGAGTGCCGCCGTCTGCGAGCGTGCCATGACACACTCGGATAACTGCTATAGCATTCCCAACATGCATGTCACCGGCCGCATTTGCAAGACCAACACCATGTCCAACACCGCCTTCCGTGGTTTTGGCGGCCCTCAGGGCATGTTCATTGCCGAGTCGTATATGAATGAAGTTGCCGATCGTCTCGGCATGCCTGTTGAGAGATTCCGTGAGATCAATTTCTACAAGCCTGGCGAGCGCACCCACTTCAATCAAGAGATTCAAGATTGGCACGTTCCTCTGATGTGGGGACAGGTTATGAAGGAGGCCGAGTACGAGTCCCGTCGCGAGGCCATCGCCAAGTACAACGTCGA
Organism: Neurospora crassa OR74A; assembly: GCF_000182925.2. NCBI lineage: Eukaryota > Fungi > Ascomycota > Sordariomycetes > Sordariales > Sordariaceae > Neurospora > Neurospora crassa. The sequence goes on along the minus strand of NC_026502.1, from coordinate 1,012,459 downwards.
GCACAAGTGGCGCAAACGCGGTCTTGCCATCATCCCCACCAAGTTCGGTATCTCCTTCACTGCCTTGTGGTTCAACCAAGCCGGTGCCCTCGTTCACATTTACCACGACGGCTCCGTGCTCGTCGCTCACGGCGGTACCGAGATGGGTCAAGGCCTACACACCAAGATGACGCAGATCGCCGCTCAAGCTCTCAACGTCCCCCTCGAGAACGTCTTCATCTCGGAAACCGCCACCAACACCGTCGCCAACGCCTCAGCCACTGCCGCTTCCGCCTCCTCCGATCTCAACGGTTACGCTATCTACAACGCCTGCCAACAACTTAACGAGCGTCTCGCCCCTTACCGCGAGAAGCTCGGCCCCGACGCCACCATGAAGGACCTTGCCCACGCCGCCTACTTTGACCGCGTCAATCTGTCCGCCCAGGGCTTCTACAAGACGCCCGAGATCGGCTACACCTGGGGCGAGAACAAGGGCAAGATGTTCTTCTACTTCACGCAGGGTGTCACGGCCGCCGAAGTCGAAATCGACACGCTTACGGGTACCTGGACGTGCTTGCGCGCCGACATCAAGATGGATGTCGGGCAGAGTATCAACCCTGCCATTGACTACGGGCAGATCCAGGGCGCTTTTGTGCAAGGTTTGGGATTGTTTACCATGGAAGAGTCGTTGTGGATGCGCAACGGACCGATGGCGGGTAACTTGTTCACCCGCGGCCCGGGCACATACAAGATCCCTGGCTTCCGCGATATCCCGCAAAAGTGGAATGTTAGCTTGCTCAAGGACGTGGAGTGGAAGGAGCTGAGGACGATTCAGAGGAGTAGAGGTGTCGGCGAGCCGCCGCTGTTCATGGGCAGCGCCGTGTTCTTTGCCATTCGTGATGCGCTCAAAGCGGCGAGAGCGCAGTATGGTGTCAAGGCCAAGGTTGGGGCCGAGGGTGGGGAGGATGATGGGTTGTTGAGGCTGGAGAGCCCGGCGACGCCGGAGAGGATCAGGTTGGCATGTGTTGATCCTATTGTTGAGAGGGCGAGGGTGTTGCCGAAGGAGGGAGAGAAGAGCTTCTTTATTGCCATCTGAGCTATTGTTCTGTTTGCTTACTGCGGATTATTTACTGGGGTTGGTTCTGTGAAATTTAGGTCTTATTGACGGGAACATTTATACGTACTTCACGAAGGATGAGGGAAACAGGACCGGGTTCTGTGACATTGCAAGGTAGCTTGTTGCAGATTCTTACGCGAGTCAATGATTGATGCCAAGCATACCATACAAACAAAATTTCAAGTACATGGTGTGACAGTCTTGATGTTCTCGAATGTTGTACTCCAACAACGACAATGCCGATAGTGGTCAACTATTCCCTGTTCGACTGAATCCGCGATCATCTCCCCCTATTCCTCTCGTCATCCTCAAAATTCAATCTCATGAACTTATCTTGCAACATCCTCTCAAAGCTTTTATCAGGACAGTAATGTGCCAGATTGATGGCAGTAGATCCCCACTCCTTTGCTCGATCTCGCTCGTAGGCTCCATACAAGTCAATGGCATGGTTGAAAGCTGTGGCTGCCATCCACTCTAGCTCTTCTTCCGGCCAACGGGCATCGCTCTAGTGATGTTGTTCATGTTTTAGCAACAAGGTGTGATTCAACGTCAGAGTGGTTGAAATGAGTCAAGATGTAACTAACCTCATGCAACTCCCTCGCCTTACGACATGCCTCCTGAAGCAGCTTCATAGCCAGCGTATCATCCAGCGTAAGTGTCGCCTGGAACAGACACCTTGTGTACTTGGCTAGCTTGACAGCGTCGAAGCTTTCCAGATCCCAGATTTCGTTGACGAGCTTTCGCATAGTTGAGTAGAGCACTTTGCGAAACAATGTGTCAGTAACCCCCAAACCGAATACAAGATAAGCATGATAAAGATCACATCGTACCTTGCCCGGGAACCTGTGCCCTCAAAAGACTGTCCGCCATAGTTTGAAATGCCACAGCATTTCGACACGGCACTGCCCTCTGCACAATCCCTCCTAAATCATCCCACTGACCCAGCGCAACTGCCGCTTCAAAGTCGAAGGTCAGCAATGTCGCATGTTTCCGCACCATGTCCTCTCGCGACTGCTCATCCAAGCGTGACAGGTATTCAGGCACCAGGCGGTCAAAAGCCGAGACATGTTTTCGCATCAGTTGGTAATCTTCGAGTTGCTCCTTGACATTGTCCTGGGTTCTGGCAAAGGAAACAAGGGCCGAAGCTATGATGAAGCGAGAGAAGAGAGCCTTGAGGGTGACTTCGACTTGAGATCGCATGTCGGAGGGGAAGTGGTTGATGATGTTGACACAAGCCGTTAGTAGACGCACCACGCAGCGGAGGTCCCAGCTTGTGGTATGTTTTAGGGCGAGGTTATAGGCGTTTCTGCTAAACCATTCGAGTTCGTCAATGGTGAAGAGTTTTGGAGTCTGGGGGTCGTTTGACTGCCGCTCAAGGGCATACACGACTGATGCTGTTAGCAACAAGGCAAAGGTAATTTGGGTAAACCGGGGCTTACCAATGTCAAACTGACGGCAAAGGTCGCTGATGAAATCGCCTTGCCGCTCATCTGGCTTCTCGGCTAATATGTTTAGGAGCCGTATCAAGCATCTGAAAAGCGCTGGTAGGTGGATCGGGCTGGGATCTTTGTACTCGTAATTCTCCTGAAGTTTCTTCAGTGCGGCGATGGCACAGAAGATGTCTCCCTTTTTGTGAGATTCCGCAATACAAGCCCCCAGAAAGTCGACGTGTTCTGGCGCCTGGCCTATGATATGAATGCATTGTTCCGCCAGGTTGCGGTCCTCGCATCGAATAGCTACTTTGAATGCCAGATATGCAGTCATAGGTTCTCGCCAACTCTGCTTGGACAGATTTTGAACGACTGATATAGCTGCTCCCATCTCATTCCTTGCGAGCGCACAAAGGAGCAACTTCCTACTCAAAGTCAGACTATTGTTAACCAAGGCAATAAAGGAGACATGACTGGCTACCTTTCCAGCTTTGCCACATTACCGGGTCCGCAATTCTGAAAGATGTGATGGAGTGACAAACGACACCAGTTCTCGGCTATGTCGTATTGTCTTTGGCTGTAATTGGACTCTAGTTTCTTCCATATCAACTAATTCACTGTCGGTCAGTAATTACCTAGAACGGAGATATGACATGTATATATACCGCTTGCGCCGCAACAGCAGCTTCTGCGCTCAACGGCCTCGTCAAGTTTGAGAGAACACCTCTTACAGTGTCGATAGTCTCGTTTGTGTCTCTCTGGCTTGTTATCATCCACATCCGCGTGATAACCGCCTTCTCCATCCACACATTTTCGTCAACTCCGCGTAGCGAGAGAGTGAAATCGTCTAGTACCGCGCAGGCAGCGCCAGGACTTTTGTCATGTAGTTTTCTTATATGGTGTATGATCAACTTGAACCCAGCGTCAGAGGAGTTGACGTCTTTGAGCAGTCGTCGCAAGACATCAGCGTATGCGTCATCGTCAAATATCTCCGCGGGCGTCTTCCGAAGCACCTCGAGTTTGAGGAGGGACACTACTGGCCTATTGCCCATCTCTGACTCGATGTATTCGACAAGCTTCGTGGCCTTGTCTAAATCTGCGGAAGCGCCTGTGGCTAGCAGGGCGCTCACGAGTGCTTGCAAGATAGCCAGCCGGAGCTCGAGTCCTTCGCGCGACAGATGCTCGAGATTCGGCGAGTTGATAATTTCGTTTGCTCGTTGCAACCATTTTTTTGCGAGAGGGAAGTCATTGCGGGAGGCGAGCGACTTTCCGATTTCGTAAAGGACATCGGCCAGCTTTTCGGCGTAGTCGGGGGTTAGGTACTGGCGAAGGCGCTCTGCCTTTGTGTACATGTGTTCGGCAACATCAACATGATTATCTGCCCATGACTGACACTCCAAGTTAGCTGACTGAGGTGTAAAACAGTATCAAAATTCTTGCCAGAACTCACTAGAGCCGTTCTCATAATCAAGTATTCCACTTCCAGACAGTTGCATTCGTCCACTTCCTCCTTGAGAAGCCCTGATGCAAGATCCTGAAGATCGCTTTTGTAGTCGGCGGCCTTTTGTAGTACCCCTGTGGCCAGTTCAAATTCGGAGCTTGCTAGACGTTAACGCTCTCTATCAGTCACATGGAATTTGGCACATATCAAGTGAATGAGTGATTGTTCATACCGACACAGTCTCGCGCCGTCTTGAGCGCCAGTTTGACCACATAGATCAGATCTTGTGCCTTGCTCGTTTTGATTGGGTTTGCAACCACAAGTAAATGGAAAGCAAGGACTCGCCCGTGGAGATAAAGCCTCTTCAGTCTCTTGTTTGTCGGTTCGCAGTCCCGGCGCAGTCGAGTGCAAATATTCCATAGACGGGTACCCTGCTGGTCTATCTCGGGGTCGCCAGAGACCCCGGCACCGTGCTTGTGGGTGTGGTTGCGAAGTTTCTTGACATGTTGGTTGATTTCATCAACCAGCTGGTCTGTTGCCGGTGCATCGCTTGGGTCACCCGACAAGATTTTGCATAGATCGCGAACAAAGTCTGAGAGAAGAAGAGCTAATGTCAGCTTGGCGAACTGTAGAAATCGAGGAAGAAAACCCAAGATGAAAGCGCACCTAACGCTGTTTCAATGCGCTTGTCCGTCTTATTGCCTGATTGAGACACATCTTTATTTCCTGTTCGGATGGACATATTGCAGTATGGGAGCGAGAAGCTTCGACAAGATGTGTCACCAACATTGCATTCAGTCTGCGACTGGTTATCTTCGAGTCGTCTTCATCTGACAAGCCGGCGGATGAGGCGATCGCATGCCAAATCTGATGTAACAGAAAGAGAAAGGACGACCGCTCGAAGCAGGATACAGGAGTAAAGCAGAGAGGGAAAGCACGCTGGAGGAACACAAGGTCAACGGAATCACAGGTGAAATTCTTTAACGAACACACCGCTGAGACATGGCTCCTGGTTTGAATTATCGTCAGGGGCTAACTTCTAATATTCTTTTTTTTCCTTTTGTTGCTCGGAAGTGAGACCATGTAGCTCCAAGTTGCAATGCAATGATTAAGGTTTGCAATGTCAAGTGAGGTACGCTGCAGTAAAATTGATCAAGTTTTCGTTGCCCAGGTGTGCCCATCGAAATTAGGCATCATCGAAGAAGCGCCAGCCCCCCTTCTGTCTTTCCGCGGAAGGCACGACCTTCTTTTTGCCTTTACGCTGCCCTACTCCTACCGCCATTTATTACTAGTTTGCGCGAAATGCATATCCTGCCCACTAACGATAAGCATCAAGTCCCGTATCGAGCATGGCCATACCAGTAACGCTAATTAGGTAGTTCTGATGGATTGTCGCAAACCCATGTACTGTTCACCGCGCTTCTTATCCGACCAAAGCTAGCAATTGCTGCTCATGGGAAACAAGTGTCGCATTGTTCATCCGCATTGCGGATCACAGGAGCACTGATTTGGGAAATATATGTTGTGGCAGAGTGTATACTAAACACTGTCATGGGTCGTGTGGGAGGAAGTTGCCAACAATCAAGCTCGGACTACATGTACCTGTTAGCCTCACCACCATACCACTTTGCCTGTAACAAACACAGGGGATCCGTGAAAAACAAAAGACACTTACATCTTGTGATCGTCCCTACGGATCCTGAAAGAAAAGCAACAGTTCACAACTTTGGTCCCCTTGTCATCGTTGGGGTTCTTGAGTGAACACGCTGTGATCAGGGTATCGTGAGCCGGGTCGAATGCTATTGTGCCGAATTCTTCCCAGTATCTCACGTTCGACTCTTCCGTCAGGATCTCATGCAGGGCGATTTGACCCTAAGCAAAACCAAAGTCAGCATCATAGCTAATATTCCACGTCGGCGCATTGGTGCTGTGTCTCTTACCCCTCGTAAACTCTCTACTGGCACGCCTATGAGCTCCGCCATCTCTTTGTTTCCCCTGAAAATCTGTCCGGTTCGTCTCCAGCAGCAGGCTGGAACGGCCATACTGGCAAAAACTCGGTCGTACTCCAACAGCGTCCTCTCGAACCACATTTCCACCATCAGCAGGTCCATATCAGTCAACAATTGTATCTTCTCGCGGAACTTGGGTCGAAATCGGTCGATCTGCTTTAGAATCTTTTGTTTTGACGTCGGCGACACGTGTCCATCCAGGTAATCCGATAGCCTCTTATAGCCAAGGATGTAGTTGAACGGCTTTAATAGTCCGGCTTCGTACTTGGCTCGTAGCAAGCGCTGCATGCGTTCCTCCGGTGTGTCGTTTCCGGACGGATCTGCCGCTTGAAGATAGTATGCATCCCGGGCATTATCCAAGTTTGTACTCGCGGGCTTCCCTATCGCCGTTGTTTGGTCGCTACTTGGTGGTAGCATCGAGGTCCCCTGTGTGGCACTTGGGGGGAGCATGCCGCTGGTGCTGCTACTGTTTCCCTTGTTGTTACTGCTAGCATTGTTGCCGTTGTTATTGGCATTTGGCAATCCCGACACCGCAGACTGGTTGGCCCCCAATATTAGGCCATGATCATCAGACATGAAGGCCGACTCCTCGAGCAAGCCTGCCGACAAGAATTCGTTCAATAGATTGAATTCATTCGTAACCTCTGGTGCCACCATGTAGTTTGGATGGAAGTTGTGCATGTCGTGATAGTGGTTTTGAGTGGTTAACCAAGAATCCGGAAGTCCGGCAACTATGTTGGGCAATTTCAGCAACTGACTGACCATAGTGGAGAAAGGCAAAAGGAGGATCCAGCGCCAACACTCACATTGATTCATGCTACCGCCAAGGGCGCTGGCTTGTATACCAGCAACAGAACCTGGTTGCACGAGCTGGAGAGGAGCGCCCCGGCCTACCGCTGCAGCACCTGCTACCTGGACAGATCCATTGCCCATACCGCTATCAAAACCGGGTGGTCTCATGGCCTTGTCTGTAGCGTTGCGCCCAATGTCCGGCTGGGACTCGGAGTCATGTAGGGTCGAAGTCCCAAGCACGCTCTTGGCCTTGCGCGACTCGGTATCGCGAGGCTCATCGTGGCAGAGATGGCCGATGTTTCGCTTGATGCATCTTGTACAAGGTCTCTCCTATGAATGGTAACGAAAAATTCGTTAGCTAGAGCTCCACCTTGGCGAAGGGGGGAGGAATACATACAAGATCACACGTCATGTGCTAAGGCAGCCAAAACAACATGGTCAGCCACCAGGATAACTAGTAAAGTCTGTGTGTATATCGAGACCGAGCGGGGTCTTCTGCAGGACTCCGTACTATGGCAGTTACGGTAGCCCATGTACGAAGCCTGGGTAACTAGCACGGCAGGAGATGGGGTGTCGGCGGTGCATTCTGGTCGACTTACAGATCGGCGGCAGTAAAGGCAGGCTACAACAGGCGCACCAGACAAAGTTAGCAAGCTGGAGAAGAGCGGTCAAGTGATGTAGGCAGGAAGACAGCGGAAAAAGTACCATGATTGACCTTGCGGCGCTTCTTGGGCGCCTTTTGCACATCGTCAGCGGGCGTGGGATGGTGATCCTTGGGCTTGGTGTCGCTTCCGGACTTGGTGATGTCCTTGGTTCCCGCCTCTTTGCCGTTGGGCTTTTCCGTGGCTTCTGTTCCCGTCATTGCTTATCGAGTGTAGAGGCTCCCATTGGATCTGGTGGTTACGCAACGGCCGTTGAGTTCACTGCTCATCTAAAGCCAGGCCGGCGGCTCCTCGCAGGGGGATGGTGGCAGTTTAACGTTGATTCCGAGCCAGCCTTTGTTGTGGTTGTTCTTACACCTCTTTCCCTTAAATATGAATCTTCTCTTTTAACAACCTCGGGCGTTGTTGACGTTTGGCGGATGTTTCCTCCGGTATTGTTCTTTCCTTGGTGTTCTGCTCGGGTTCCCCGGTCGGTTGGTAAGCTCGTTTCGTTACGGTTGCCTCGGCTCGTCACCTTTCGTCCAAGTCTCAAGTGTATAGGTAGGTAGCGGTCGCGTTCCTTTGTGGTTATGGTCCGTGACTGCGTCGTTCGCAAGTGGTTACGGGCTCGGTCATGCGACTGCGATGAACATTGATTCAAGACGGCAATGGTCGTCGACTGGCGGCAGCAGTACGGCAGGATTCTGGCGGTTCGTCTCGGGAAAATGGCTCTCTTGTCAAAGTTCCGTAATCGATACTTTTTGTTTGCCGGCACCGAGGGAGCCTCATTGGCCTCCACTGTCGCGCAAGCTCAATTGCATGCGGCGTCTCCCATGTAATGGAACCTGAAGGATGCAACAGACGGCCAGACCGGGACACCAAGAACGGCAGGGGTTCCTCTTGTCCGCCCGCCCTCATTCGCCAGGACCGCTGGACAGGAGGGGATGGACACCCACAGGTGCCTTGCTGCAGGGCTGGCCACAGTGTGTAACCCGCTGTAACTTTCCTTGCACACCTTCAAGTCGAAAACAGCAAGTGGGGTCCTGAAGCCTGGATTCGCCAGCTGATGAATTTCGAGATGTCGATGTTGAATGCTGAACTATAGACCGGTGTTTTACATGTACCGATAATATCACCAAGCCATCACTCAAAGGTATCCTTGTGGTCACTGTGGTAAATGAAGAGTGAGGACCAAATCAATCTGGAACTCAAAAGGGAACCAAAAACAACCAAGAACAAAAAGTTCAGTGCCCTTGTGATCATGCGTCCTCTTTCCCTTTCGGGAGCCTCCAATCAAAACCGAGGCCAATGCTATGACTTACATAATATCCCATGCTAACTTGTCCACGATTTGTCGGCATTTTAGTGCACATACGTACCTACTCCATGTTCAGTCTTTACATGTGACTCTTCTGCCGACCATCATATTCGTGTTGGGTTTACCTATTTGATCTATATGCCTGAATAACAACTCCAACGTTGCAGGAGCACATATAACGACATGAAGTCATGCGCAGCACTCTGTTGACTCAAAATGCAGATGGGTTCAAGTTCTTGATCTTCCAAGAGAACTGAAGCGCATGAGTCTTGCTCCGATTTCCCTGCAGAGATCCAACAGGCGGGCGATCTTTACCAGGCTGTGTCTAACTAGCCAGAGCAGCCAATAAGGGCCGTTTTGTTTCACAGCAGGCAGTAAGGAATCGTGAGCCTAATTGATGCAATAGGTCTAGAGCGGGGAAGTCTGTTGACCGCAACCAAGTGAACCTACCTCTGAGACTTCTACTACGAGATGGCTATCTTCGTCCCGACTAATGGCCTATCGCCTGGTCATAAGGGGGCTGAAACCCCATCATTATCACTCAGTTTGACATCCTGACATTCACTTCCCAGATTCGAGATCCTCAACTTCCTGTCGTGTCCATCGTGTACTCCACAACTCATCCCAGCTTTGGGGGCAATAAACTCAATTGTCAGCCAAATATGATCTCCTGGCATCGAGAAACGTGTGGTCGACCAGATGTCTATCTGGTTGACGGAGGCATACCCTTCTGCATGAGTTGCGATTCGTTGGCGCCTTTGGACGACCTGTCAGCCAGTCAGGTCCCGTCAAACCCATCAGTGCTTTATCATGACGAGACAAAGGCTCTATCACTGCACTGGCCAGCTTCTGTTGACTACGAGACTCATTGCTACGACTCCAATGGTTGCGATATCTCATCACAGCTTGCAGAGATTCTCGGTACCGAACCATGGGACGACAAGACGAGCAGGCCATCCAGCGAGCGGCCCTCAAGCATGAAAGCAAAAGATGGAGTTTCTTCTTGCGAACCATTGTCTTCAGGCCAAGGGCCAAGACAAGGGGCCATAAACCCGTCGTCACTAAATCCACGAGAAGACAATCTAGTCGCGTCCGACAGTATTCGAATCTTGTGTCTCAGCAAGGGCAACAAGTCTGATCCGTTGCATGGCCGCTTGGAAGTTTGCCAACTCAAATACTTCCCTGAATATGAGGCGCTATCTTACACCTGGGGCACTGCATCAGGAAACTCGAGCAGGACGAGGAAGCTTTACCTGGGACGCGAATGGAGCATACTTCCCATCACCATCAATTGTGAGGCGGCTCTACGCGCCCTCCGTCTTCCTGATGCCGACCGACGCATATGGGTCGATGCAATTTGTATCAACCAGGAAAACGACACCGAGCGCACCCACCAGATTCAGCTGATGCCCATAATATATGCGACCGCAACCCAGGTAGTCATCTATATTGGCAATGAGAAATGGGACGTAGATATAGGATGGACTTACAAAATCGAACGACAACAACGAACTATAACTCGCAACCAATGGGAAAAAAATTGGGACAAGATGGACAGCCGACTAAAGTGCCACTACTTCTTCCGAAGCTGGATAATCCAGGAGATTGCCGCTGCTCGAAAAGCCTGGGTCACCGACGGATCATCGTGGCAACCGTGGCCCATCATCGATGCCCAGGCTGAGGGATATGCTTCAAGGACATTCCTTCCCTGGATCAAAGACTTCGAGACACGCAAATACAGGTTGCCCGGTTACTTGGTGAGGTTGGTGATGGACTCCTGGTCTTCACAGGCGTCTGATCCGCGGGACAAAATATTCGCCCTTCTTGGGGTCGTCACAGGGGCTGCAGCTGATGGTTTAGTCGGGGACTACTCTCTCTCAGTTGAACAAGTGTAAGTGGCTGCTTGACAAGAGCACTTGATCATCAAGAATCCTATAGATGCTGACTTGAGCTGCAGATATACTGGTTTAGCCGCATTTGCCTTGACCAAACATGGAGAAGTCGACATCCTCCGTTACGCCAGCGGATACGCAAAGTCGAGGAACCTGCCATCTTGGGTACCTGACTGGCGCCTCCTCTCGCGCGACTGGGGAATCATGCTACGAATGGAACATGTCGAGCTGCAATCTGTCCCAGCGCCCGATGAATGCATCCAATACCCATGGCAGCTGCGTCGTTGGGGTGAAGATGGATGGGTTCGGAACAAGACTGATGATGTCATATCTGATGAGCTCACCCTTCCAAAGGCGACAGTTCATGGGCCTACTGGTACGCTGTGCGTCCATGGAATTAGGCTAACAAGCCTGACGAAAAAGTTCAAACGACATGACTTTTCCACACATGCTGTCTTTTGGGGGGATTTCTTCAGCGTCACCGCACCACACAACTCGGAATTTGATGACTGCATCTATTTTCTCCGCGGGTTTGACGTACCGGTAGCCCTTCGCCCGGTGCGAAAGAAGACTCGCTATGGGCTTCCTAGGAAAGACTTGTTTACATTCGTCGGCTTGTGCTATGTTAGCCCCGGCTCCTTGATCACACTAGAAGGTTCGGATTTGAGGACGGACTATCCTGATGATCTTGCACAAATATCACAGTGGACTGTTTTACATGCTTCTACCGGTTTTTTCGAAGGGTTGCGGATGGAAAACACTCAAGCTCTTCATCTGAAGCTAGCCGAAATGTGCTCCGCAGCCCATACGGAATATTCTGCGTGGCAAGTAGCCTTTTTCAAAGATCTCAGACAGCGGGTCAACATGATTTGGGACAATGTTCTACACCGATTCGGAAAGGATGCATTTGCCCTGACAGCTCGTCGTGGTGCATTGAGCGACTCAGACGAGGCATGTGCAGGACAGTCAAATTTCTGGTCCGAAACCATAGTACTGAGCGACCTAGAAGAGGCATTTGCAAGACAGGCAAGTTTCTGGTCCGAGATCATTGGTCAACTGATGACTGCTTCAATGTCATCTCGTGAAGAAATGAAAGAGAAGCTCCGACAACAACGGCGGCAACTACAGACACTGGGCGAGGCTATGCGTCTATTGAGTCTCACGCGCAAGGCAACGGAGGCGGGAAATGCCCCAGACGCAAGCATTTCCGAAGAACTTGATTCACTTGCTAAGGATCGTCTCTCATACAGACAGAAGCTGCCAGCTCGACAGCAAGAGGAAGGTGACAGATACTGTCCAAGATGGTACGACTTCGCGGGCGTCAGTTTATACTGGTACAACATGCGATATATCCACGCCATAAAGGCTGCCGGCTACCTTGAACAGGCTCTGGTGTATATGGATACTGCGCACGCAGAGAACTCGAGCACAGCGGCGTCCGTGTTAAAGGTCAACATTGATGTAGCAACAGAGTACCAAAGAGCGACGTGCATAGCCTCGATGGAGATCAAATTGGCAGCCAAGTCGTTGGTGCTCCCAATGTACGAGACGGATCCTGAAGAGGCGATGGATGATTGGCAGAAGATATTCATCATCTAAAGTTTTTTGTTCTTCGCGCCGGAGCCTGCTTTTGGGGCCACCCTGACAGCGACAGGGAACCATGATATCTCAACCTTTGGAAAGGTCTAAAACGACATCACTGTTTTCTCGATAACCAGAAGACGACCCCCTTTTTTTTTTTTTTTTTTTTTTTTTTTTTTTTCTTTCTCCTCCAGGCTTCGGCGTCAACAAGGGTGAAACATTGCACTAATGACAAAGAAGGATGCCCCTCTCTCATTCATACGCTTACAGCCTGATGATAGCTCATGAAGCAAGCAGCAGCTTTACTCAGCCATTTTAATTGTCGAGCCATGGCTATTCACCGTTGTCACGGTAGCGTCAGCTTCGAAATGCTGCTAAAGTGCCACTGCCTACCCCTGTCAACCCAAAGGTGAAGGTTTCCCGGAGCCACGCCAACCTGTGCACATTTTCCGGCTGCCTGCTGAAGAAAAGCAGGTAACCGCTCGCTCCTACGAGAACAAATCGATACTATCAATTTCATAAGGCCAAAGGCTGAGACGAGCTGAACAAAGGTTGCCTGATGCAAACGTTGCCAAATCATATTGCCCACCGTTGAGTGCCTAAGTCGTATACTACGCTACTGATGATGGTGAGCAACTAGCCCCAACCACCACTGCTGACTGCATGATGTAGGTGAGACGGTCTAAGTGGGAGCCAGCCTCGTGATGACATGATTTTGACGCTTGGCAAACTCGAAATGATAATCTCGAAATATCCTACTGATTCCACATTTACGTTGGCTGGATCCTCCCCAAATATATAACTTAAAAGTCGACATAAGGGATCGTATAGCACGGGCGATGACCTGTTGTAGAGACTGCCTCTCGCCGGGTGCGGATCGAAACAGAGATGGGCTGCAACAGCACGATTCTAGCCCCTCTCAGCCCCTGTCCCTGGGGGTTGATACCGGGGTCGGCAACGAGAACGTGAACATGTTCAAACGATTGGACAGCAGCTGCATGAAGCTAGTTGCCCTACAAGGATACAGCTACCTCCACAATATGTACGCAGTATGTAGTGTAATCCTTTTTCTTCAGCCCTTCCACAACCCCTCCTCGTTTTCCTGGAAGCTTGTGCCGCCAGACCACAAGACATCTGATCCCTCATCCTTCAGCCCAGCACTTGATTAACCTCAACTGTTGAGCCTGCATTGTCTCAACGTTGAGCTTCCAATCTATGAAAATCTTCTTTGTCTCTCCTGTTGTCTCGGTCACCACTCCGTGAACTGGTGCCATCTTCATAACTTCCAGGTTTGCTAGGATGAACATTCTTTTGATTAGCCTGCTTCCATTGGCTTATACCCATATGAGAGCCGCACGAGGAGACGAAATGGCACCATGTAAAGCCTCGCTGCAACACCTCCAGTATATCAATCAAATGGAGGACGAATCGATTGTCAGATAGCCACCTTGGCCGGTAACCCAACGGGCAACTTGATTGATCACAACCTACCTAGTGTCCTTTGTGAGCACTGATTGTCAATACACCTTGCCTAGTTCTGCTGACGTGTATGGTGTGCGGATCATAGCATCCTTCTCTAAGGCTGTCAGCCAAACCCCAGCAGATGAGATGGTGATACCTTGCCATCCTATAGCTGATAGCCTCTTCCTTGGCCTGCTGATAGGCTTCGGACTATGATGTATAAGTTACAAGGGCTGCCCATGTGGGAGCGTTGTTCTTTCCAACTCCAGGCTTCTTATACTTGTCTTTGGCTCAGGGTTAACTACTTGCTATCACGGCTTCAGCCACTTGATACCCAAGGCCTTGGTCATTTTACTCTACCTACTATTTGCTTAGTGGTCATCCTTCTTACAAACGCCGCTATACCACCATGGCCACTCCTGCCAAGAAGAAAGACTTCAACAAGACCCCCCAAGAACTCGTCACCGAATTCTGGGACCAGTTCTTCGTCAAGAAACCCGGAAAAGTTACTCGGATCTTTCCACGCAGCCTCTATGAGACTCTCCTGCCACCCTCCCAGCCACAAGGTGTCAGCTCCTCCCGCAATGCCACGGATAGCTACCAGGCCGCCGTCAAGGAATGCAAGGAGAAGGTGAAGCGCATTGTCAAGGAATGCGAGCGCACCAACGAGAAGTTCACTGATCCGGATTTCGACATTGAGGGTGACTTTGAAGTCCGGAACTGTCTCCACGGACTCACCCATGACGCTGACTTGAATGAGTTCTTCGGCGAGCTCCAAGAGCTGTACGACCTAGGAGCCGGCAAAGGCGCCAAGAAGGGCATCAAGTCTCGCGGAGCTCCTCGCAGTGCCGATGACGCTCCCGAAGCGCCGGCGCCCGAAGGATCAAAAGGCCGACGTGAGGGTGTTAAGGCTGGCTGGCGTGAAACTTTCACCCCGGGCTCCGTCCATCGCCTCGACTGGATCTTTGAATCGCCCCAGTGGACTAAGGACGGTTACTCCTCATCCGATATCAAGCAGGGCTGTGACGGGGACTGCTGGTGGCTGGCTGCTGTGGCCACCATTGCTCACCGCAAGGATCTCATGGAAAAAGTCTGCGTTGCCCGTGACGAGGAAATCGGCGTTTACGGCTTTGTCTTCTTCAAGGACGGCGAGTGGATTAGCACTGTGGTGGACGACAACCTCTACCTGACGGAAGAGGACTACAGGCACTACTACGACGAGTACGACCCGACGGGGAAGAAGGGACGTAAGCACCGGAAAGACAAACAAACGGGGTCTGGGGCCCTTTACTTTTCCCAATGCTCGGATCCGAACGAGACGTGGCTGCCCCTTTTGGAGAAGGCATATGCCAAGGTTCACGGGGACTACGAAGCCATTTCCGGCGGTTGGCCTGGCGAGGGCGTCGAAGACATGACGGGCGGTGTGTCTTCCATGCTGCAGTCGAACAGAGTGCTGCGGAAGGACAAGCTGTGGAAGGAGTTGGTGAATTCAAATGGCGACTTTGTCTTCTCGTGCAGTGCCCACGGCTATGCCTCTACGAGAGGCAGCATGGCCAACGGCCATGCGTATTCCATTCTGAAAGCCACAGAGGAGGTTGACGAGGATGGTAAAAAGGTCAGATTGGTCAAGATTCGAAACCCATGGGGTGAGCGGACGTCGGCGGGACAGGGCGAGTGGGATGGGCCTTGGTCGGACGGATCTAAGGAATGGACGCCCTATTGGTATGCCACCTCCATCTCTCACCGACATAATCACACACAATGCTATTACATGGCAGAAATTGACAAGGAACCGTGCTCTATAGGCTCAAGAAACTCGACCACAAGTTCGGTGACGACGGCGAGTTCTGGATGTCGTATCAAGACATGTTGGATAACTTTTTGTACCTCTATCGCACCCGTCTCTTCGACGACAAATGGACGGTCGTTCAGCAGTGGACCACTGTCACAGTTGGCTGGATTGCCGGGTACCTGAACAAGAAGTTTGTCATCGAAATCAAGAAGGGAGGAACGGTGGTGATTGTGCTGAGCCAGGTTCGTGACTCTTTCCCTCATGCTCCCGGCTATTCTTTTCGCTAACAGCTGAGTTCTGCATAGCTCGATGAGCGTTATTTCCAAGGTCTGGAAGGACAATACATGTTCATTCTCCACTTCGTTCTACAGGATAAGGACGGAAAGGAGCAGCTCTGCCGCGTGCGTCCTACCCTTAACTGGAGTTCCCGATCGGTCAGCTGCGAACTCGATCTCGAGCCCGGGCGCTACGAAGTCTTGCCGAAGATTACGGTCGAACGGGATACCAGCCAGCGTATGGTTGAGGATGTTGTCACCCGATGGTATGCTTAACTCAAAAGCCTAACTTACGCTTTGAAAATTACATGTAGACTAACAACGACTGATACCAGGGCCGAGGAAAACCCTGCCAAACTCCGTCAAATCGGCATGCAGTATGATCTCGCCCACGCCAAGGGCGGCGTCCCCGATGAGGACGAGATCATCACCCAGAGAAAGGAAGAAAAGAAGAAGAAAGAGGAGAAGAAGAAGACCAAGGCCAAGGCTAAGCGTGAAAAGGAGCGCAGAGAAAAGAGGAAGCAGAAGCAGGTGCAGATCACCATCAACATGCCTGAAGGGTCTACTGTGGACACTTCCGGTACCGGTACAGAGTCTGATAAAAAGGAGGAGAAGAAGGAGACGGCCGAGGACAAGAAGGAGGAAGAGGAGAAGTTTGAGGATGCTGTGGAGGAGAAGGCCAAAGATGATGAGAAGAAGAAGGAGGAACAACCCAAGAGGGTAAGTGCTCCTTCATCCTCATCCAAGAGCGCCGGAGACGCTGCGGCTGGTGAAGGAAAGAATACTGAAAAGAAGGACGGTGAACAGAAGGAAGATACTGCTGCTGCAGAAGAGAAGAAGATCGAGGAGAAGGTCACAGGGGAAGAGAAGAAACAGGAGGAAAAAGAAAAGATAGAGGTAGTTGGGGAGTCGAAGCCGACGGCGGCTGCCACTGAAGAGGTTGAGGAAGACCTGTCTGAAGATGAGGAAGAAGAAGAGGAGGAGCCCAAGATCGAATATGAGGAGGGCAAGATTCCCTGGAACGCCGTCTGCGTCGTTGGGCTGAGGGTGTATGCTCAGGATGCCGATGTCACGGTAACGCTGGCGACCCCGAACACTGCGGAGGAGGGCGCTAGTCTTGTTATGGATCAGCACGCTGTTGGGGCTACCATTTGAGGGCGTGGATTGTGAGCCAGGTGAACTTTATGAGAACAGGTTGGAGACTCTGAAGGATACAAAATACCTACCTAGGCTGTAGTCATGATGTAAGGCAGAAAATGATCTCTTCTCCCGGGGTTACTTGGTTCGAATGTGAATGACTGGAAAGCTTTACTGGGCTCCCATAGACGGACTCGGCATGTGATGACAACTGTCATACCTGTGTCCTGCTTTAGGCCCAAAGATTTTCAGTGTTTCGATGCCTCCAGCAGTGCGTTCGAAGCCCTTGGATATGGCGATGGCCTCGGGATAACCCCCAGTCTTCATCATTCTCATATTTCTTCTTCCCTTTTCATGTACCTCCTCAGTTCTTTGTCCTTGTACTAATGAGGTAGCGACAGTGCTGCTAAGGGGTCCAGAGAGCACGAATAGAGAGGGTCAATTCAAGGGGTTGTGCAAGGGAGCCCCAGGCTCTTATTTCCATGATTTGGATGTCAGGAACCTAGGTACGTTTTGTGACCTATCTCACTAACACTCCAACTAGCTAGTGGATAGCTGTCATGTTAGTAACCACATGATTGATCCCCTAGAGTAACCAATTCATGTTGACGTCAAACTAGAGGAGTTACAGTTGAGAAGGGGCTGCGGGGTGGTGTGTTGGCTATCAAGGTTCCCGTTCCCTGAAGAGCACCGCTAGCGCAGGGGCACGATAGTAGCATTATCTCTCCTAGGACCTTCTTAAGATATGGTATACATCACGAAACAAGGATTAAGAGGCTATTCTGAGCAATTTTGTTATGGGAAACAGCCGATCCTTCATCCTCTTTGGTCTCAATGATCTTGAACCCGTGAATAACTGCAAATCAGCCCATCATATCCAAGGTGTTGGCTTCGAACAACAGTCTCTTTGTTGGGCTTCGGGTACCCGGACTAACATGCACTGATAAACGCATCTGACCTCGGCTGACGTCGGGCTGGTCCCAGCATCCAGTCAGTGCCTGGAGGTCCCCTAAAATAGCGCCTTATCGGTTATCGCCTGGGGCTTGTTCCTTCCCGTCGGTTGCGTCGCTCGCCCCCTCCGCCGTCTTCGGCTTTCGACTTCATCTTCTTCTCGCCATCGTCAACCACCAGCGCATCTCCGAGACTACTCTGTGCCGCCGTGCAAGACAATTCGGCGGTCACCTGCAGCGGCTGACCTGAACCATGGATAGGCACCGAGACTAGTCACAATCAAGCCTGTGTCTGTTCCTTTTCTCCAGATCCGCTGAGCCCCTCTCTCCATCACCGCATCAATATGATTCTTGGAAAGTGGTGACCGCCTCGAACGAAGACACCTGCCCACTACACCACACCAACAGCAGTTAAATACAGTCTCTATATATCTTCAATTTCCAATTGCTTCCAACTCCCTCGAACAATCCGCGCCGTGATACCCATCTCTTGTCCGATCTTCAACAATCAACAAACCATCAAGTGGAACAGCAGGCCTCGGGCGAATGGAAGACAACAATATCAACCCCTCTACACCATAATCAAGAAACCCCAATCTGCCAATGTCATTCGAAATGCCGCCACCGAATACACCCGAAGAAGGAGTAGCAGCCCCTACGCTCTCCTCGCGAGCTGACGCACGCCGGATTTTCGGCTCCGGGGTCCCCTCTACTATCTACGGTTCTCCTGCCTCGTCCCCGGGCGGCTCCAGACGCAGCTCAGTTGCCGATTACGGCCCGTATCAAGTCCCTTCACGGGGTCATACGCACCATCAGTCTCAATCTGGAATCGACTACCAGGCGCTCGACTATGCCCAACAGATCGACGAGGCTTTGTTATGTCCCATCTGCCACACGCCCTTCTTCATGCCCATGACGACCAAGACGTGTGGTCACACCTTTTGCGCCTCGTGCCTCGACCGCGCTCTCGAGACCCAGCACGTATGCCCTATTGACCGCCGACCCCTCGACATCAGCCGAGACATTAGCCAGACCCGAACCCGCGTAATACTCGACCAGCTCGACCGTCTCAAAGTCAAGTGTCCAAATAGCGGCTGCGATCATGTTTGCTCGCGGGAGCTTCTATACGCACACGTCGAACGTTATTGCGGACAAACCCTTGTTCGCTGCCCCGACCATCATTGCGACGAGATGATCTGCCGGAAAGACGCGCGCCCCGAGAACGGGTGTCTCCATTACGTTACGCCCTGTCCCTACTGCGAGATGGCCATTACTTTCAACGACCTCGAGAGGCACTACGACCAAGAGTGTACGGGACAAGAAGCCGAGTGCCCGCACTGCGACGCTGTCCTCGTCCGCCACCGTCTGGCCAAGCACATTGCGACTGACTGCCGCGAGGTCGAAACACACTGCCAGTTCCGGAGCGCTGGGTGCAAACAGGTTGCGCGGAGGAAAGATATCGAGGAGCATCTCAAGAACGGGTGCATCTATGAGGCGATTGCGAATCTCATGCAGGCGCGGGAGGAAGACCACAAGATTATCAATGAGTTGAAGGGACGACTAGACGCTCTAGACGGACGAACACGACATCTGGAAAGATATGGTGGTGGTAGTGGTGGTGGTGGTGGTGCTGGCAGCAGTGGGGTACGGGAGTCATCTGCATTCACCAGAGCAGCGCCGCCATCGTCAGGCCTAACCGCTGATGCCCTCAACAACTTGAACCGTATGCAGTCGGCCACGTCAGGCTACGCAGACATCGACGAGGCCAATCACAACATCACGCTGGATGACCTCTTTGAAACTTTCGACCAAGAAAACAACCACCACAATGACAGCAACTACAGTAGCCCACAAGCGGCGGCGGCAGCGATGGCGGCGGATGCACCCCCGGCCCCGTGGGCACACAACAGTGGCGACGGGCCGTGGGAGTCACCAGAGGATTACATGCTTTCCCAGTTTGAGGCCATGGAGGCCAAGATTGAAGACTTGCGCAAGATGATGGTGGAGCTTGACGGGAGACACACAATGAGGCTGGTCAATGATACGATGAGGATGAATGAACAAATCGCCGAGCTTGGGAGTAAAGTGGGAGTATTAGGAATGCATACTACGTGGTTGATGAGCATGCAAAGGCAAAGTCGCGGACAGCAAAATGGCTCTGGGTCAACGCCCGGGACTACGAGATCAAATATTTCTGCTAGTGGTGGTGGCAGTGGTGGCGGCAGTGGCGGTACTGGTGGTAATAACGAGGAGGGGAGAGGCAGGACGAATGCGGCGGCGGCTGGTGCTTCCAACTCGTCAAGGACGGCTACACAGACACAGCAGAGTAGCAGAAATGGTGATGGAGAGAGTGCGAGAGGGAGGTATCTCAATACCAGTGATATCCCGCCGTTGAGGAGGAGTAGCGTGGGGAGGGGTGAGAATCCACCTCGACTTTGATGGATGTTTGGGTTCGCCTTCCTGGGGCAGACACTGGGGTCATATATTTCTGCTGCTGTGCCTCAGTGTCTGAGCCGTCCCGAACGGAAGTAACAGTGTCTGTTGGTTTTGGAAACATACCATAATGGTCTGAAGGAGAAGAACGGGTATGCATAGGTTTTGTATGTTGGCGTTTGGGATGGATCGGGAAAGCACTTGGAGGTTGTCTTATTGCAACGTCGGGCCTTGGTCTAAAGCTTAGATAGCCTATAGACCAAAGAATATAGGAGACGAATCAAACCTCTGTGTTGGAATTTGGCACGCTTGAAAGAGCTAATAGCAACTGAAAGAACGGCTACATGGTCTAGGTCTGTTTCCCATGGTGTTTTGGACAAGACGGCTTTCAAAGTATCTAGAATGCTTTGACTTTGTTGGCTCCCCGTAATCTTCTTACCTATTCATGTAGATGAGTTGAACAATGACAGCTGCATTCCGCATTTACGGCGAAGGAAAGTCACTGTCACATCCAGCGTTATACTAGTGATTCTAGGGTCCTTCCATGAAAAACGCCAACGAAGAATTAGTTATCATCTTCTTGTCATTCAGCCCGTTTCTGCTTCATTAGGTTGCGAGGTTACCTCTACATAGAAGTACCCCTTATGGTAGACTACATATGTAGTACAATGGTGCTGGTTTGTTTGTTAGCTTGGTACCTAGAGGTACTCCTGGTACACTGGACGAGATCTCCCGTCTTCCGAATTGTCCCAAACCGTACAAGGACTGAATGAAAGGCATGAACAAGATCCAATTCGTTCTCTTTCATTTTGGAGAAATGGAAGCATATTCCCAGTCTGAAAACGCATAGTCTAAGAGGTAGCTATAGGGACGGGAAGTTGATCCAAAGACCCGCGGGAGCTAACAATCGAACCAGTATTGCCTACAGTGCAGTAAATCATGTCCCGCCAAAAGCACTAAATGTAAGTAACGTCCCGAAATACCCCGCCAACCTGTGAACTCCAGGAGCTCCATGCAGTAGGCTTGTTCGGGGCAGGCAGGCTCCACGTCACATTCACAGATGTCAACGTAATCTTGTCAGCGCAAAAGGTGCATGGGAATTGCTACTTCCTCCTGATCACTATCCGAGGGCTTTCCGCTAGAGTATGCTAGAGTCATTCCTTATTACTACCTAACTTTGGCACCCGCACTATCACATACTACTGTGGTTAGCTCAAGAGCGAAGTACCAACCTTGAGCACCCGCAGCCGAAGACAACCTCCAGCTTCGGACAGTCACCTCCATCCTCCTTCTCCTCATCCTTCGCCTCAACCTCCCAACGCACATCCAGCTTTACGTCGTCACCGCCAGCTTGAGCCCTTCTTCTCCTTAGGCTCTCTCCGTCACGATAATCACAATATCCGTACATCCTTAATCCCTTTCCTCTTCGCCCAACGACGACGACAAGATGGATCCGAATCAGCAACAGCCGGCGGCCACGCCGGATGCGCCTGATAAAGAGACGATGGAGCAGATCCGTGCCCGACGACTGGCTAAGCTCGGTGGCCCCAATGTCGCTTCTACTACATCGCCAGCTGCGTCCTCTTCCACGCCTCAGCCTGGCACCGAAACCCCTCCCGCTGCTGCTGCTGTGGCGGCGGCGGCGGCGGCGGCGAGTTCGTCAAAGATCGAAGACAAGGCACCGCGAGTTCAGCCAAGGTCGATAATCAAGCCGGCGTCACGAGATGTGCCAGAGCCACCACCAGGTAGTTCCGCTTCCCGAAAGAGAGAAAGATCCCTTTCAAATATTGATGATATTCCATGCCCACCAGCACCGCGAAAGCAATACAGGGAACAGACGCTCGAGGAATGGACCGACAAGCTACTCACCAGCATCCTTCGCGTGTCTCTCGATCCGAACCAGACCTTCGATAGCAGTGGCCATAACTTGACCTTTCTGCCAGAACTCAGCCAGGAAATTCGGGGCGAGTATCAGGAGCCCTTGCTGTCGATCGACCGATTTCAAGAGGCCGTTATGGAGGCCGGAAGGATCTATCCGCCGCACAAGCCCCTATTCGAATACTTCCTGGCATGCTGGAAGCGGGTCACCAGATATAGGATATTGAGGGCGTCGACTCCTGAGAAGGAAGAAGCCCTCAAGGAGGCCAAGCGCTTGTGCTTCTCGAACTGCATCTTCGCCGTTACTATGCCCGAGATGTTTGGGTATTTATCCCCCGTGTCCTCTTTACAGTTTGCTCTAGCTGACATGATCCAAATTTGAAAAGTCGAGAACCAAACCCAAAGCACGATACCATAGTCCCCTACATTTTGGAAGGTGTTGCGAAGGAAGAAGGCCTCGACATCGAGTTTTACAACGAGGCCATGACACGGATCGAGGACGACGATAGCATTGTACCTCTCTTCACCAAGGCCATGGTGGAAATCAGCACAGCGCTGTCTACCAAAAACATGAACGGCGATTATCAGCCGCACGTCCAGGTGAGTTTGACAAGCGACTTGAACGAATTGTGCTGAGCGTTGACGTTGGAACCTCACAGGCCCTCTTCACATACTCGAGATATCCGGCTCTCGTGAACGCTTTGGCGGAACACCCTACTTTCCTTATGGCGCAATCAGCCCCCAACATTGAACGGTTCACGCTGCTCGGGCCATTCTTCCGCCTGTCGCCCTTACACCCAGAGGCGGCCAGTTACGACTTTGCCGCACCAAGGACTCTTGACAAGGGCCGAATTGGCACAACCCAACAATCGTTACAAATGACGTTGGCTGCCCATCAGGAACACTTGACGACGATAGCTAATGCCTTCATACGAGCAAGCACTAGCTCGAGAAACAAGCTCCTGGACTGGTTCGCCTACATCATGAATGTCAACCATAAGCGCACAGCCACTTATGTCGACCCCAAGACCGTTTCGTCGGACGGCTTCATGGTCAATGTCACTGTCGTCCTCGACAATCTATGCAAGCCTTTCATGGATAACTCCTTTACCAAGATTGACCGTATTCAGGTCGACTACTTCAGGCGGAAGCCCAGATTGGACATCAAGGAAGAGACCAAGCTCAACGCTGACCAAGAGCACTCGGACGCGTTTTACTCTACAAAACTCGAAGGGGAGAACAACTTTATAACAGAGGTCTTCTTCCTCGCTTTGGCGGCACATCAGTATGGCACCGAAGCCACCCAAAACAAGCTAAAGGAACTTGACAAGCAAATTAAGCATTTCCAAAAGAACTTGACCCTTATGGAGGCTGACCGTCCCAACATTGTCGCCAATCATCCGGAACGAGTACCTATGCTAGAGGCGGCGCAGAGGAGACTGATCAAGATGCTGGAGAGCGCCATGTCGGCCAAATTTGCCATCGAAGGCATTATGACCGACAAGACGCTGCAAACGCGGTCACTACAGTTCATGAAGTACACGATTGTGTGGCTACTGCGAGTAGCCAGTCAGTCCGACTACGTCCCATGGAAGAAAATCAGCCTTCCGCTGCCTGAAACTCAGCCAGAAGCTTTCAGGTGTCTTCCCGAGTATGTTCTGCAGGTAATTGTTGATAACTTGAAGTTCACCTTCCGCCATAGGCCAGAGGTCATGGTCTCGGCCATTGGTGACGAGGTCGTTGCTCTATGCATAACGTTTCTGGAATCCTCCGAGTACATCAAGAACCCGTACTTGAAATCGTCGCTGGTTACCCTCCTTTATCAGGGCACCTGGCCGGCATACCATCTTAAAAAGGGCATTCTTGGCGACATCCTTACCGGCACCAAGTTCGCGAATGACTACCTGCTACATGCTGTGATGAAGTACTATATTGAGTGCGAGTCGAATGGTACCAGTTCCGCGTTCTACGAAAAGTTCAACATACGTTTTGAGATCTTCCAGGTTATCAAGTGCGTCTGGACCAATGACCATTACAAGAAGCAGTTGACAGAGTCCAGCAGGTCAGTATATGTTTTGTCCTACGATCTCTTTGCTGAATCCGACTAACTCGACCTAGGGTGGACCGCGACTTCTTCGTTCGTTTTGTCAATCTTCTCATGAACGATGCAACATACGTTCTGGATGAAGCATTGAGCAACTTCCCCAAGATCCATGACTTCCAGCAAAAGCTAAAGGACCCCAGTCTTTCGCAAGAGGATCGCGAAAAGATGGAGAGCGATTTACACGACGCGGAAAACAAGGCCAGTTCCTATATGCAGCTTGCGAACGAGACAGTCGGCATGATGAAGCTCTTCACCCAAACCCTGGCTGAGTCCTTCACCATGCCAGAAATCGTTCACCGCCTGGCCGGTATGCTCGATTTCAACCTTGACCTCCTCACCGGTCCTAAGAGCCGGACGTTGAAGGTTGAGAACCCCGACAAGTATGGCTTCAACCCCAAGATTCTGCTACCGCAGCTCGTGGACATCTACCTGAACTTGGGTTCCTCGCCTGCCTTTGTCGAGGCCGTTGCTGCAGACGGCAGATCCTACAAGCCTGAGACCATGGCGTCTGCCACCAACATTCTTCGCTCAAAGGCACTCAAGAATCCTACCGAGATGCACGCGTGGGAGGTGTTGTGCAAATGCTTCGAAGAGGCCAAGGCCATCGTCGACCAGGCTGATCTCGACTTTGGCGACGCACCGCCCGAGTTCGAAGACCCCATCATGGGCGACTTGATGAAGGACCCGGTGATTCTACCCAGCAAGCACGTTGTCGATCGGTCGACTATCGTGCAGCACTTGCTCAGTGACCCGAAAGACCCGTTCACGAGACAGCCCATGACTATTGATGATGTCATTCCGGATACGGAACTGAAGGCTAAGATTGAGAAGTGGATGGAGGACAGGAGGGCAGAGATTCGCGGCAAGGTCGAGGAAGTGACGCCTGCTGTTGGTGATATTGCCGGAGCGGAGGCGGCGACGGGCGGAGATGCTATGGACACTACCGAGTAAGAGGTCGGGGTGGATGTTGTGGTTACATGCCTACATAGACATACATTCTTGGTTTGGTAGGTATAACATGAAGCATCAGCGTAAATAAGAGATAGGAGGAATATAAGAAGCGTAAAGAAAATCGCTATGGATCTTGGCTCGTCCCTGACAAATCTGTTGAGACCCAGTTAGTCTGCACAATTGTGGTTTGTACATTATGCCTCAGGTGTACTTTCATAATATTTCTACGCATATTGTTTGTACCTTTGAACCTGAATTTTAGGCATTTCATGTATAACGAAAGGCATCCCGAAGGGACTGTAGCTAGCGTGTTTGCATAGTATGATGATTCCTACTACGATTTTCTGGCAGCTTTCCTAACCACAACGGACAGTATTGGACTGTTCCTGTTCGGTTTATGCTCGCCCGCCAAGGCTACTTCCAGAAGTTCCATCAACTTTGTCAAGGGCAAGACATTATTCATTATAGGTATAAGCTTCATGGAATTTCCCATCAGCATACAAAGGACACGAACGTACATTGACCACGAGAAAAAGAAAAAAGAGTCTCCGGTCGTTGACATGAGATAGTAACCAATTTGTAAGCAACACTTGGTTTCAACGGTCTGATCCACCTCATGATATTTTATCACCGACAAACAGACTGTAGTGTGTAAGTACCAAATCGACATTTGGCTACTCAATGAAAACTCGATCTTGATATAATATTCAGGTCCAATCAAGTTGTCGCACCAGACCAGTCCGGGTGTTACAATGAAAGGACGAAACGGCGTTAACAAGACGGCAGTTTCGGAGTTAGGTAGCAGATAACAAATGTGGTTTATCGCCCGCCGTAGTGTACCTAGTGTACTGTAGCGTAGTAGTACAGAAATACTGTGTAACCTCGGGGCAAAAAAGTAGCGAGCGCACCTGTGCATCAATGACGTTTTCAATGGACCCCACGCTAAACGGAATGTCTCCATTACAGTAGTATACTGTACGCAGTAGTGTAATGACCCCACAGTGCTTAGGCGAGCTACGGGGCGAGCTTAGCAATTGCTTGGTAGGTAGGTAGGTAGGTAGGTACCTAGCTTGGGAAGGGGCGGGGTTCCGTGTTACATACAGTTCACATTACATATCCGAGGGGGAGGAAAGTTCGAAATCGTGGGAGGGTGCCTGATGAGGGGCTGACTTCGAAATGGGATGAAAGATGTATGGGACAACGTGTCGGGGTTAAGTCTAGGATGGGGATGGGAATTGGGGGGATGAGGTTATGTGGGGGCGGGTTGCCGGTCGGGAATTGGAACAAAGTTGGGAGAGACACGGGATCGGAGTGCGGGATGGCGGGATTGCGGGGAGCCCGGCGCGCGGGTTTGTAATTGTATAAAAGAGGGATGAATGCCCCCGTTATACTAAGTAGTAGAGTGGAAGAGGCATCATCGATATTGTGCTATCGCTTTTTATCATACACATACACTACTTACATTGATTTTTAGAACTTCATCACGCTTCTTGATACCCATCCATCTTGTGTCTGTTTTCTGCGTGTTATACAATTCAAACAAAATGACCAAGGTTCTGTTGACTGGTGAGTCTCCTCTTTTCTCCTCACATGCACGTTGATTCTCGCTTGAATCGTGGATATCCGGATTGCTGACTGTTCATGATGTCTTTCTACAGGTGGTTCGGGCTTCATTGCTGGTATGTGCAAACCATGATACTATTTTATCATGACTCCAACTGGTGAAACGATGTGTACACCATTGACTGTGAGCCCCGGACGGCCGCAAGGACAGGCAGGGATTACACTATGGATGGACTTAGAGATGTTGAGATAGCAAAGAGCAATGGATGGATGCTAACGACTTCAATGGACAGCTCACATCCTCGAGCAGCTTCTTGCCAAGGGCCACACCGTGGTCACCACCGTCCGGTCTGAAGATAAGGCGCAAAACATCCGCGAGGCCTACCCTGATAAGGCCAGCAGCGGCGAGCTCAAGGTCGTCATTGTTCCCGATATCGCCAAGCTCGATGCTTTCGATGAGGTTGTGAAGGAGCCCGGTCTTGAGGTTGTCTTGCACACTGCTTCACCTTTCCACTTCAAGTTCAGTAAGTGACTCCGTATCCTGCTTCACACAAGTTGCCTGTGAATATCCTAACAGCTCCCAAAGAGGACCCCAAGACCGAGCTCATCGACCCCGCCGTCAACGGCACAACCGGCATCCTCAAAGCCATCGCCCGCTCCGCGCCCACTGTCCGCCGCGTCGTCATCACCTCCTCCTTCGCCGCCATCTTGGACGAGAACAAGATCACGGACCCGAACCACACCTTCAGTGAAGCCTCCTGGAACCCCGTCACCATCGACGACATCCACCGCAACCCCGCGACCGCCTATCGGGCCTCTAAGACGCTCGCCGAGAAGGCCGCCTGGGACTTTGTCCGCGACCCGGCTAACAATGTCAAGTTCGACCTGGCCACCATCAACCCGCCCATGGTGTTTGGTCCTGTCGTCCACCACCTCGCCAGCCTGAGCAGCATCAACACCAGCAACGAACGCATTGTTGATTTGCTGCAGGGCAAGTGGAAGGAGGGCGTGCCATCCACCGGTGCCGCCACCATTTGGATTGATGTGCGCGATGTTGCTAGGGCGCATATCCGTGCAGGTTTGGAGGTGCCAGAGGCGGGTGGCAAGAGATTGTTCACCACTGCTGGGACGTTCAGCAACAGTGAGATTGCAGAGAAGGTGCGCAAGAATTTCCCCGAGTATGGGGATAAGTTGCCGGAGGGAGAGGCGCTCAAGAGCGGCGAGCTGCCGCCGGATGATCAGCGGTTCAAGGTCGATAACAAGGCGACGAATGAGTTGCTGAAGATCGATTTCATTAGTGTGGAGCAGATGGTGGTTGACACGGTTAAGAGCTTGAAGGAGCATGGTGCGTAAAGCATGTGGTGATGTAGAGGAAATAGATAAAGAAGATTCTGGTTACGAACCTGGTTTCAACCCTTTGAGCGACGCGTGACCTGCTCACTCATCCTCGTCAATATCCATATTGGCCTCCGGCACTTTCCTCTTCCGAGGCGTTGCGGTGGTGCTAGCAGAAGGGTTCTCCAGCGCCTTGATCTTCCTCAGTATTCCCTGCTTCCAAATCGCATACTCCTTCTGCTTGCGTTCGCCCAAGTAATCATACCGATCCTGGAACATGCTATCCCCCTGCCCAACCCGGAATAGATCGACCTTATCTGAGCCCCGTCCATCTTCCGCCGCATCATCATAATCTTCCTTTTCCAACACCGTTCTCGCCAAATCCTCCACACCGGCAGCCCAATCCATCTCCAACCACCCCTCCCTTCCAATGTGCAATGTAGCCGCGTTCAAATCCTTCACCCTCGCGCCATCATCCACCCAACCCTCCCACACCTTCTCTTCATCCTGCTCCTCTTCCTCCTCCCTACCAGTTCCAAGCTTAACCGCCACCTTCACATTCTCCCTCGCCTTCTTCAGCGCCGCCACGACCTTTTTTCTCATCGCTAAGTACTTGCCCTCGTCAATATCCGATCCGGGCCAGGTAACTCCGCGCCAGACCAACAGGTATAGCGCGCCCAACAGTGATACCAAGTTCGCATTCACCCACTCGTCCTCGGTCCGCTGACCACGCGGGGCAACGATGGATTCAAGGCCTGACATGACCACTGGCCCGATGTGTGACGGACCGAGTTCTTTGAGCAGAAAGCGGAGGGTGGGTTTCATCCATCCTGGTAATCCTCCTCCTTCTCCGGAAGTCCCATCCTTGCGGGGAAAGAGTGTGCCGCGGAATTGATGAAGGGGTTTTTCTTTTCCTGGCCCAGTAGTAGTGCCGGGAGTCGTCGTCCTGCCAGTAGCAGCTGATCGATTACTCCTCGCGCTACGTCCTGCTGAGGGGGAGGCAGTGAGGTCATCAGCGCGATGTTGCTGGTCGCGAAGTCGAGAGGTAGGGGTTTTGACTGTCCGTTGGCTGCGTGGAGTGGCGGCGGTTGTTTGTTCTGCTTTTCTGGGGGTTCCACCGCCGCGGCCGGGGGTTGAAGAGGTGGAGGGGAGGATATTGGAGAGGTGGGAGCAGAGGCGCTTGTAGATGCGTGGTGGAATGGGAGGGCGGGGGTCGATGGGGGGGAGATTCAGGGTTATTTTGAGTCTGCGAGCATGTGTTAGTGTTGGTTTTGTATAGTCACAGACAAAAGGTGAAGTAAGGCTGAGACGAGATGAGATGTGAAGGCATGAGTCGAGATGATGAGAT
Source organism: Neurospora crassa OR74A (assembly GCF_000182925.2). NCBI lineage: Eukaryota > Fungi > Ascomycota > Sordariomycetes > Sordariales > Sordariaceae > Neurospora > Neurospora crassa. Next base: position 983,032 of record NC_026502.1, on the reverse strand, counting down.
GCAGTATCGTACCTGTCACATGCCAGGTGGGCGCAGGCATAGGTGCGTGCAATCTCCTCTTCGGCTTTGAGTGTGCTTGCACGATGGCGGGATTGGGCGAGGAGTGAGCTGGCGAGATCGACGAGTGGTTGTGGGAGAGTCGTGTTGTGGGTTGGTAGAAGTGACAAGAGCGCCTGTTCTATAGAGCGATTCATCTTGGCTTCCACACTTTAGGAGGTGATTTGTTTACTTGTATTTTTTTTCTTCTTCAGATTCAGTAATGGAGGTGGTGATTTGTTGAGAAGTGAGCTTAATTTCAAAATAATGGCTGTATTTGTACTCCTGGTAGGCTAGGTATGTTTCGAACCTAACATGTGTATGAATAAGTTGTTTATGATTAAGTCAGTCCATGAGCCTCTCGAATCACAAAGTGAACAAACAGAACAGACCGAGTTTCGTGACGCGACGAGACTTTTCCTCGTGTAAGACGCCAAATCACGTGTCGAGACTGCGCTGTCGGCGCACCTGTTAGTGCATAATTGCTCCCTAGGTAACTAAGAACTACGTAACATTGTGGGGCAATGTGCGCACCGAGCTTTTAGTGTAGCAGTGCGGGAGGCCAGATGTCCAAAGTGGCGAGAACACTGACAGCGACTGACTCTGCGTTACAGAATAAGCGGCTGCCACCTGCCACGGCGGCATCAGCATTTAAGGCGGCACTATGGCCCTTGATCAGCTAATCAACTTGCTCACCCAACCGTTTCGTTCTCCGCCGCCGCCGCCGCGTCCACTCAGTTGCATCTGCTGCAGTCCGCCACTGAGTGACTGACTGGCACTGACTATTGTACTGTCATTTCCACCACCAACACTTTAGGTTTGCCCTGGTCATTGTGAGATCTCCGCTCCTTCGCATCCGTCTGTCGCAAACAGAGAGAGAGTGGGTGTAAACAATCCACCATGGCTTTCCACGCAAGTGGGCTGCCGGTAAGTCTTGCGCAATCCGTCTTTTAGACTAGCTAGTACCTTAAGTTGCCGTCCTCTTCCATGAAGCTGACCCCTCCGCGCGCCTGCCAGACCATCGCGGCGGCAACCACCGAGTTGTGGCCTTCCATCGCGACAACCCTGACCGTTCCCTTCGGGTTACCGACCTCTCTTAAGGCGCAACAACGGCTTTCCTACAACTCGAACGTCTCGACAGCATCTTCGAACGCCTCCCGCACCCTTGCTAGCTCCCCCGCGCGCGAAGCTTCCAGCTCCTCGGCGCTGCCCGCCTTCCTGAGAACTGCGCCTCTACCCCAGCCCGTTGTCTCTCAGGGTCTAGCAAATGCTTCGCCTACAAACATCTTTTCGGAAATCTCAAGCATGTCTTCCCGCCAGCTCGCCATGGCGAACCCCCTCTTCCGGCGCTCGTTTTCGGCGCTCATGTCGAGGCCCCTGGGCACTGTCAACACCCTTCGGTCCATGAGCACCCACCAGCCCGGTCGCATTCCGTCCTTCTTCCGCTCGCCAGTACACTCTTCTCTCGGTTTCACTCTCCAGGTCCGCAGCTTTGGAAACGGTGGTCTCTCGCACAACCTCCTGGCTGCTCGCGAGGCCGCTGCCAACCAGTTCCCAACCAGCGCCGGTGCTCAGTATGCTTTCTACCAGGCTCTTCTCAAGGCGAACATGCCTGCTATCATTATCGAAAGGTATCAGTCTGGACGTTTCGCCACGAACGAGCAGGTAGACCAGATCTACCAGCAAGCCCTTGCCATGTCTACCGGTCAACCCTACACGCCTGCGAACAACACCGTCGATAACAATGGCTATCACCCCTCCGGTTTCACCGCTAGCCAGATCCATGCCGCTGGTACTGCCGCTGCTGCTCAGCATACTGGTGGAAACATGGCCATGGTCAAGCCGATCGCTGCTGGTGCCAAGACGGGTCCTCTGCATATCGTAGTTGACGAAAGTTTCGGAAGCTCCGCTCTCAGATGGGTCAAGTTTCTCATGTGGTTCACTCTCTTCACGTATCTCAGCATGGTCGTCATCACAATGGTTTTCGAGGGCTTGAGCAGCATCAAGCGCCCCGGTGGCAAGCTTGAGGCCAGCGAGGTCAAGCCTGAGAACCAGAAGGCTCGCTTTGCTGATGTCCACGGCTGTGATGAGGCCAAGGAAGAGCTTCAGGAACTTATCGACTTTTTGCGCAACCCTGAGAAGTACTCGACTCTTGGCGGCAAGCTCCCCAAGGGCGTGTTGCTCGTGGGACCCCCCGGTACTGGTAAAACTCTTTTGGCTCGTGCTGTCGCCGGCGAAGCTGGCGTTCCCTTCTTCAACATGTCCGGTTCCGAGTTTGAAGAGGTCTACGTTGGCGTTGGCGCAAAGCGTGTTCGTGATCTCTTTGCCGCCGCCAAGGCCAAGGCTCCCTCAATTGTTTTCATCGACGAACTTGATGCTATTGGTGGCCGGCGTAACTCCAGGGACGCTACCTACGTACGTCAGACTCTCAACCAGCTTCTTACCGAGTTGGACGGTTTCGAGCAAAACAGTGGTGTAATCATCATCGGCGCCACCAACTTCCCCGAGTCCCTTGACAAGGCGCTTACCCGCCCCGGCCGCTTCGATCGCAATGTTGTTGTCTCTCTTCCCGATGTCCGCGGCCGTATGGCCATTCTCCAGCACCACGCCAAGCGCATCAAGGCTGCTGCCGATGTCAACCTGGAGGCTATTGCTTCCAGAACTTCTGGTCTTTCTGGTGCCGAGCTGGAGAACATTGTCAACCAGGCTGCTATTCACGCCAGCAAGTTGAAGGCTCAGGCTGTTACTCAAAAGGATTTCGAATGGGCAAAGGACAAGGTCATCATGGGTGCTGAGAAGCGTAGTATGGTTATCACAGCCAAGGAAAAGGAGATGACTGCCTATCATGAGGCTGGTCACGCCCTCGTCGGATATTACGCCAAGGACAGCGCAAGCTCGCTTTACAAGGTCACCATTCTTCCACGTGGCCAGACTCTTGGCCACACTGCCTACCTCCCTGAGATGGACAAGCACTCGTTTACTGTCAGGGATTACTTGGGTATGATTGACCGTGCCATGGGCGGCAAGGTCGCTGAGGAGATTGTCTATGGTAACGAGCTTGTGACTAGCGGTGTTAGCGCTGTACGTTCTCCCCTCCCCTTGTTCCACTTGATTAGACGAGTTAACTAACATGGCATTCAGGATCTTGACATGGCCACCAGAACCGCCTGGCAGATGGTTGCTCAGCTCGGCATGTCTGAGAAGCTCGGCCCCGTTGAGTACCTCCGCAAGTACAACCAGCTCAGCTCCGAGACCAGGGCGATGGTTGAGTCCGAGGTGAAGAGAGTTCTGGACGAATCGTACGAGCGTGCGCGTAACCTGCTCACCTCCAAGAGGAACGAACTCGACTACTTGGCCAAGGCGCTCGTCGAGTACGAGACACTGGACAAGAAGGAAGTTGAGAGGGTGATTCGGGGAGAGAAGTTGAAGGATCGCATCTCGGTGCCGCCAGGGCCTATGGCTATTCCCAAGCCCAGCGACACCCTGGAGCCGGGCCTGCCCCTACCACCCCTACCTGGCGACGTGCCGCCCCCGGGTGACAGTGGCCCGGGACCGGCCCCGCCGCCGCCTGTGCCCGCGTGAGGAGCGCAGAGGTGAGTTGAGTGAGTGGGGGGTTGGGTGTAAGTAAAGGTGCGGGACAGGACATAACTTGTTCTTATAAATCAATTATGAACAAACAAAAGCCTGAAATCTTTCTCTGATTTTGGGGAGTTGGGCAAACCACAAAAAGCATGAATCTCACATCACACAACAACACCATTCTAATGGGTAGCGGGGTTAAGGTATCAAATCAGGCACTTTCTTTATGAACTGTATTTTAGTCTTTTTTTTTTTTTTTTTAATTCTTATCATGTTATTATGTTGGGTTTACAAAGCGCATCACTTTCTTTTTCCAAGAAATTGATGAGGACGAGGAAGAATGAAGATTGGATGGGAGGATGGATAAAGGTAGTAGGTGTGGATGGAGGCATTAGATGGCGTTTTTGTGTGTTGTGTTAGGAGTAGTACACTTTTACTTTTGCTACCACTTCCTCTTGTTATCCCATGGTTGATGATGATGGTAATGGTGAGGATGGTGAGGATGTTGGCTACTGCCGCTCTTATATAGTTACTGGCTTGGTCGGGTGTAGGTAAGCCGCAACAGTCTGCCTATAGCGAAGCTGAGTTGATGTATGAAAATATATGGTGCTTTGTCCTGAACATTCACGGCCGCTTCCCTCCCAATTTGGCATGTACCTAACTCTCCAGTCACGCTGAGTGATTGTGTGTGTTTTCCGATATTGTTCCGTATGATGTATCGCGCATCATGTCTCGTGGCGTAGGACAATCAAGCCACTCAAGCAAGCCACTCTGGTACTGGAACACAGAGGCTTCGGAGCTGACTTTGGACGCTACCAAAACAACTGAATACAAGCGGAAAGTTTATACGAAGGCTGCTACTTGAGGCTGAAAAGCAAGTCAATCAACACTATGCATTCAGACTTCAGCCTCGAGTGCCTCGCTGCAAGTGGTCTTGGACGGCTACACGGGCGGAGCTAAACATCCGGATGTGCAAGCCGAGGCAGGTTGGCAGGCGGGAGGGAATGTTTGATGTTCAGTTGATCTTCCTCTCTGTTGACAGACAGCTAGATGGGTCTGTTGTCGATCACTTATTCTAGTTCTTGGATGTGTACCTAGCTACAGTATCAAACATTTGAGTTGCCAAAAATATCCCATTGAATTCTCCGCTGTTTGTTTGTTTGTTTGTGAGACTACTTGAGTTCAAAAAGGTTCCTCAAGTGGTGACAACTGACAAGTTTGCTCTTACAATTGCGCACAGTCCCGGCGGGTGTCACGATGGCACGGTTCTCGGGAAAAAGAATCATTCATTCGTTGAGTTCAGTTGTTCGTGCGGTGCTCTCTCGGAGGACGGAAGCATAAACATGCACCATGAGTGGAAAGTCCATGGTAAAATACGACTTGCCAAGGCAGCAAGCGATGGCTTCGGATGTTTCGTTTTGTTAAACAATCAAGTTTCCAGATGCGACCAGCGATCGGATCTCGGCTGACCAAAACCTAGTTATATGTATGTACATTGCGTACATACCAGAAAAAGTAAAAGGTTGGTTGAATGGATAGAAGGCAGGTAGGTACCTCTATAGTAGGTAAGTAATAAGATCTAACAGATATCATATTGCAGTGATTATGGTCGGGGATGTGAGTCGTAGTGTGCCATGGGGCGGTAATGAGGGTGGCTCCAGTTTCGATCAATTCTGTTACCGGCGCTTCGTTTCAGAGTTTCATCCGGAATAGGTACCTACCTACTTACCTCTTCTCTAGGTGCTGGTTCGACGTTGTCTAGTGTCTAGTGCTTGGAGTTACAATTGAAATAGAGAAAAAAAGGGTTACCGGCTACCACGGCCGGCCGATCGTCTACCCAATGAACTTTATAGGTTCCTGAAGCAGTTCATCTCGATGTCTCCTCGCTTTGATGTTGTGCAATCGACGGACGTGGTTGGGGCGTCACAGTGTATCAAATCATTTTGATGGGGATGGGAGCTTGAGCTTTGTCCCTTGCAGTCCATCAGGGTGTGCATGGTGCGGCGCGCTAAATGGATGGTTAGAGACAGTACACTACTCGCACAATACATACCTATATAGGTACACACAGCGCTGTGCCGCACGGGCCCACTGTCTTGGATGTTAACCCCCGCCCGGATTGCAGGCACAAGACACTGTAGGTTACTGTGCCTTTGCTGTGCTTTTGGTGAGACACCTCAGTTTGGCCAAACCCCGTGTCAAGACGGGATGAATGGGCGGGAAAGGAAAAGCGGGGTCTTTGGCTTGATTTTGTAAATAGGTACACTACGTCCATGCAGGTGTGCATCGATCATTTCAGTTCCCCATTCCATTGTTGACACTGGACTTTCTTTCCTCTCAGGCAGTGGGTGTCGTCGTGGTCCATCAGGTCAGTCCATGATACTACACTACATACTGACCTCTTCTTCCCTTGCTGGCCTCCCCTGGGTGGAATATTCCAGTTTCTACCTCTAGTGTGGATTCCCCCTTCCCGTCCTCGCTTCTTCCGTTCTTCCTTTTCTTTTCTTTTCTTTTCCGCCCCCCCCCCCCCCCCCCCGCAAGGCTACCCTGCCCCTGTCGACCCTGGCTGGATTTCCATGATCGCTTCCCTGTGCCATGCTTTCAACTGGATGCCCGTTGATGCCCCGTGGACGCTGCCCTGCTGGTGCCCTGGTGCTGGTGCTGATGCAACCCCCGAGTTCCCAACACTGAGAGACACCTGGTTAGAGGTACCTACCACCCCTTGCTTGGCCTCTGCCAAAGACGCGCTAACCCCTATCTTGGAGACGTGGGTGTTGTTTTGCTACCCGACCCGGCTGACCCTCTTTCAGTCTCTAGCTACTAACAAAGGGAAATTTTGGAGCTCCGGTCAAGTTTAGATCCCAGGAATCCAAGGGTGTTGGCGTGGTCTTAAACTCTGAAGCTACACCATAACGCCCATCTCCCCCCGAGATCCGAGACTCGGAACTAAGAGAGAGACACGGGCAACGGCTTCAGCAAAGAGAACTAACTGCCCGCCTCGAGTACCTCTCTCGCCCATCTCCTCGGCTGCTCCAGCTTTCTCATCGTATCAACAACAGCCCAACAAAGTCAACAAGGAACGCATGGTGTAGCCAAGAGGCCGCTCGCTTCCTTTCCTTTCACCGCCGCGCCACACTGGAATTGATCCTTCTCGAACTGTCACCGCCCGCCCTAAAAGCCCCGACTAGAGGCCGATCAGTTATGCCATGAGATTTCGCTTCGATCCCACCTAGCACCACCAGCCTGTTTCGCCCCGGTCCAACCCGTCGGACGACCCGTCGATTTTCCATCCTTCCAAAAGACATAGGAGTTTCCCCCGTCATCGACCCCGACTCCCTGTCCCAGTTCCGCAGCGGGAACCTCTGTCAACAATATCATTACTCGCCCCGTCCCGAACCGCTTCTCCAACAAATACGAACGCGAACGAACGATAATATATAAAACGTCCCGATGGATCGCCCGCGCGGTCTGCCTGATAATCCAGGCCTGGTTCGGCGAATGCCACCTGTTGGTCCCCATGGGAACCATCTGCCGCACCCGCCCCATCGCGATGCATCGAATTCGTCCCTGTCGGCCTCGCCGCCGCTATCTTCCAACCAAGTCATCGCCCTTGTGCGCGAGTCCATGCGAGTTGCCCATGAGAACGAAGCAAAGGCAACAGAGGGCATCAGCACCCTCAAACCAGGACTCACCATTGACTTGAGCAGAAAGAGGATACAGAAGCTACCAGATGAGGTGGTCGATATAATCAAGGATGAGTTGGAGAGGTACTACAACATTTCCCAGTTACCTGCTGGTCGGCCCATGAGCTAACATGTTCCCCTGCGACTCAACAGGCTTGCGTTGTCACACAACTACATCCAGACCTTCCCTGCCCGATTCTCCGAGTGTACCTCGCTTCGTTACCTCAATGTCAGGTCGAATAGGATAAAGGAGTTTCCGCTCGCGGTAAGGTTATATTCATTATTTCCTCACAGAAGGTCTGACGCTGATCGTGATTCTACACAGCTTTGCGACCTCAAATCACTAGAGATTCTGGATCTAGGTCGAAATATGCTTCGTGTCCTTCCACCAGATATTGTGAAACTATCATCACTCAAGGTCTTCTCGATACAGAAAAATGAGGTCTCCGAGCTACCGCTTTGTCTCGCCGATATGCCATCGCTCTCCGTCATCAAACTCGAAGGCAATCCCCTGGTCTTCCCGCCACCCCAAGTTTTCCAGGTGCCGCCGCCAAGTGTGCAAAACGAGGGTATCTTGAAAGAAAGTGAATTGACCGAAATCACGGTTACGGCACACGTCAAGAAGTACCTCAAAGCAACAGCCAACAGCATATTGGAAAGAGAACAGGCCGAATCGCCCAATGACGAAACCGACGGAATCGAGACACCACGACCGACCATCAAGCGCGTGTTTAGTGGACGGTTTCCCATCAAGGTCAACGGCACAGATGTTCCAGATCTTAGGTCGCCCAACTTGATCCGTCCTCCGCCTATCCCGAGCCGATCGCATTATCGAGGTCTTTCCCAGCAGAGTTCGGCCCAACGAAGACCTGGTGTCATGCCACTCACCATTGGTAACCCCAACGAGCGAATACGCAGCAACTCGGAAACAACTGGCGCCCATCATTCGAGCCGCGAGCGATCCGAGAGCAGGTCCCGCCGTATGGGTATTGTCTCCAGAAAGGGCTCTGAATTGGGCACTCTTGACGAGTTAGAAGCCAAGGATCGATTCAGCATCCATTATCGTGGCCTCAGTCATGGGTCGGCCATGCAGCCTGGTAACGGCAGTGTGCCCGGTCAGAGCACAGCACCATCAAGCCCAGCTGACTCGATATCCTTGCAACGCCCCATCTATGTCCGACGACTCTCGATCCTACCCGAAAGGAGGCGTGAATCCAAGTTTATTGATCCGGTACTGGAGGCTGCTAAGGGTATCCTCTACTCCATTTTCCAGATTCACCCCATGATTCAGATGTTGATGGGCCTTGCAAATGACGGCAGCAGCAAGCGCTCGAGTCTGGAGATTGTCTTTTACAATACCAATGCTCATGTGGAGCAATTGGAATTGGAAATTCAAAAGCACGACCAAGCAGGAGACGGCGGGGGGCCGAGAGAGAACGAGAACGTGCAGAGGGCATGCATTACGCTGGTGCAAGCATACAGCCATGTGTGCTCCCTCCTGGCTAACAACGTTGATCTTTTTCTCGATAACGGTGACCCTAGGTACATTCGCACTCTGTTGACGCAGCTTTATAATAGCATTATGGAGCTGCGTGTTACATGCTCTCAGCCATCGCCCGGAATGCCTTCGCGCAATGTCCCGCCCGTCCCGCCCGTCCCCCATCGGCTAGAACTCGAGACCATTCGACCGCACTCGCGAGACAACTCGGTTACTCCCACGATCGACCGTCCACCTCAGACCGCGAGACTACGCAACCCTGGACCAATGCATCCTCACGCCAATCTCCGTGTCGCGACGGATGTACCACTGATGCCGTACAACAACGGCATGCACCGACAGGTTATGAGCGCTGTTACGCCTCGGTCTGGGGATCCTTTCCCCATGAGTGCGGGTGGTATGCGGATGCCCAGTGACGAAGAGGATCGAATCTTCGAGAGAATTTTCCTGGCTTTGATGAAGTCTGCCGATCTTGCCCTCAAGGTTTTGCCGAATCTTAGTGCGCAGTTCAGCGTAGCTTTGCGAAATGCCACGACGCAACGAGCGTCCGACCATGTAGTGCACTGTTGGAAAGCACTCATTGTGAAGTGTAACGACTCGATCCGTCACACCGAGATATTGAGGGAGAGGTTATCGACTATCAAGCTAAAAGAACCGGGGATCCGTGGACAGCCGGGGTTCTGGAGGATGTGCAACGACTACATCGACGCCTGGTATGTCTTGGGTAAGAAAACTATGCAGTTTCAAACCGATATCCAGTTGCCAGTCGATGCCAAATCCAGGATGCGGCCCATTCAGAAGGCGATGAAGGATGCATGGGAGCTCATGGTACACTCGCCGTGGTCTCACTTCTTGAAGCCGCAGCCTAGTAGCGGCGGGCATGGAAGGGGCAGAATGAGAGGGAGAATGCCAGGTCCAGGAATGGAAGGAGTTGAAGATACCTCAAGCCCTTACAGCACGCATGGCACCAATACACCGGTACTGATGCCTATGACGCCGCAGAGCGCGGCCCTTGGTCCAGCCGTTCAGGCCACGGTACCATCGACGCCCAAGAATAGTTCGTTTTCGGCCGCGTTCAGCGGGGGACTGTTTGAGAGGGCTGAGACGCTCATTCAAATGGGAGGCCCGGGTATGGGCAGCCGAAGCGGAACCATGCAATCGTCGTCAGCAGCAAGTCTGAACTCGATTGGCACAACGCTCTCCGGGGACAGTGCTATGACTCCGAACTCGGCACTAAGTCCGGGTCCGGGCTCACTAACGCCGCTTCCCTTTCGAATGAACAGTGGGAAAAGTGGGCCTCTAGGCGAGGGCCCGTGTATTCATCAGAAAAAAGCACGTACACATTGCACCAGGATTTTTCATACAGTTATCAAAAGAGCTCCCCCAGGCTGCGGGTTCAGCGGTTGGTTGGATGCGATATTTCTCACATACATGAGGCTACAATGTTGTCTTGGTACAGAACTAGGTGGTCAGAGTCTAAGTCTTTGAAAAGACAAGCCGTTCCTTTTTTCTTGGTCTCATTTCCTATACTATGTCTATCTACACACAGCATCTAGGCGTTCTTATTTCCTAAACAAGATTGGAGGAAGGGAGCATTGATGGGCAGGCCGGTTGAGACGGACAGGACTAGAAGCGAGCGAATACAGGTTGCATGACAAGGGGAGGCAGGCGCAGCGGCGAGTAAAGGTGAACACAAGACTGGCATTTGCAAGAGAGAGGAAAAGTTTTTAAGTATAGCACAAACCTATAATGTGTACAACCAATTTCAAGTCCACTCCAACATCTTGAAGTCTTCTTCACTTGCACAGAGAGGATCATAGACCGGGTTAAGGTGAGTTGTCTGGCTGTAGTCCGCCGGCCTGGTCACAAAAAAAGGGGTGTCAACAAACAAACCTTTCAATGCATTACACACAGTCCCAACTGCAAAGCCAAAAGAACCAACGAATGACGTGCATTAATCTCGAACAACCAATTCAAACCAGGCCATCCCCGGCAACGGTACGCTTAAGTCCCCGGAAGCTACCCCGCGTTACATTTGTGCTTTGCCTCTTTTTGTGTCTTGCTGTGTTTCTCGCCAGTCGTATAAATGGCCGTCTCCACCTTTCTGCATTTAATATTGAAAACTACCGTACAACATACTTGCATCTACATATAACGCTGGAAGGCGGCGGGTGTCAAACTTGCGCCTACTTGGTTCTGCTTCTACTTAGCGTCTGCTCGATTCAGTGGCTGGTTTTATCGTTGCTGAAGGAGAGCTTGATCCATTTTGTCTCTTTTCACGCTCAATCTGAACTCGCCTGCCCGGTCCACCCACATGAGATCGCTATCACTTACACTCACTTCCCATCACAATCACTGATGAGTGACGACCAACGGGAAGGAATCACAAGATGTCTCGACCATCTCGTCCCAGCTTCCTCCAACCAGTCCGGTCCGCTCCCGCCCCGGCATCAGTAACCAACACCAATGTCACCGCGGCCATGGTAACCGCCCCCGGCGACATTGACATTGACATTGACAGTTCCGATTACCACCATGACACGGAACACAGACCGGGTCCGGGTCCAGGTCCGGGATCAGTAACAGCAGCACCATCAACAACTGGTTCAACCACGACAACAACCGGACGCGCCTCTTCAGCCTTCTCCCTCCCCTTCTTCGCCGGCTCCTCTTCATCAAAGCGATCAACTGCTCCAAGTGTCTCTTCGGTCTCAACAGCGCCGCAACCGCTTATTCCGGTTCCGAATGTTCAAGCCCACGCTTACACCGGGCAATCAATACCGGTAGCCTCCTCAACTTCAGGGACATCTTTGCGAACGACAACCACGGGATCATCTACTTCGACGAGTACCACCACCACTACCACCACCACTACTACCGCCGCCAGGAAATCAGCACCTACTTTCCCTCCCCCTTCTTCTCACCCCCATCCCCATTCCCATCCCTCCTCCCGAACTTCTTCTCAAACCCACCACGTCAATCTTCCCTCCGTCCCCGCAACCCCTCGCACCCCTACTATTCCTGTTTCCACCACCACCACCACCACCCTCCCAACAGCCCAAGCCCGCACCGCAGTCCTCGCATCCATCTCCAACCTCCTAGACAGAGAACTCACGGGGCGCGCCTCCTTGCTCCACCAGAACCACAACGCCATCTTGAAACAAGAGCGCGAGATGAGCAAAGCCGTGGAGAGTTTCAGGAAGGAAAATGATAAGTTGGAAAAAGTAGCGCGGGAAGGGACGAAAAGGCTCAAAGAGGTGGGGGACGTGCAGAATTGGGCGGAGGTTTTGGAGAGGGGGTTCTTGAGGATTGAGGAGACGATTAAGAGGGCGAATGGAGAGTATGAAAGTGGGAGTGGGGGTGGGAGTGAGTGGTCTGGGAGTTATGGATCTGGCAGTTATTCTGGGTCTGAGAGGGGGGATGGGGATGGGGATGATAGGGATGGAGAGAATGGATCAGAAGGAGGGGATAGGAAAGATGAGAGGGTTGGGGATGGTGGTGAGAGGAAGTTAGAGAATGATGAGGAAGGTGAGGAGGAGAGTGGGATAGTGGGGGATGGAAGTAAGAATAATGGTGTAGCAAGGGCCGCTGAGGCAGAGGATGTCAACGGTGATCAGAGAGAAGGGGAGGACATAGAAAGAGACGATGTGGGGGATGTGGTCATGGTCACTGAAGATGATGTCCACGAGAGACACACGAAACTTGATAAGGGGAAAGGGAAGGCGGTCGATGACACGATATCATACCCCTCAATGGTCCCTCTACCCCGATCACCGGAACTCAATGGCTCCGGAGGCACACAGTTTCTGAGTTTGACACCTGCGACTGTATGAGTTCCCTTTTGTTTGAAGGGCGTGTAACGATGTTACGAAGTTATGACCTGGAAGATGCCCCAAAAAACCTGAATGATGATGATATTTGAGTATAGGAATTCGTTCATCTTGTTACATATTTCCATCACCAGTTTTAAATCTAACACCCTATAGCACACGAGTTTGGATAGCAGTGACACCTCATAGAATGATCACTGTCACCGTTCTCGATTGTCATACACCGAGTGTACAAGAATGTTCACATCAAACCACCCGCCCTGAGCTGGTAAACCATGCGCGACATACCCCACGCCTAAACCCAAACCAAGCCTCCTTACAAGGCTAGCTTAGATAAGACCGGGAAGCATGGTGTAGCGCTTGGCCTTGTATCGGTCACCGAACTCATTGCGAAGAGCCCTCTCCTTGCCGCGGGACCAGCTGCGCATGTAGATAGTACCGGTAGCAATGAAGATAACAACAGCAGGGCTGCGGCTGATCAAGATGACACCAACCCAAGCGAGGACCTCAAACATGTAGTTGGGGCTGGTAACCAGGTTGCTACCAATGCAGTTGGGGATACCACGCTCAGTGCCGCCGGGCTTGCGGAGGCTGGCCAAGTGCTGGTGGACAATCCAGTTGCAGGCCTCGCAGACGGCGAAGAGGGCAATGCCGAAGTAGTCCAGGAGACCAAGATCGTTGCGGTCAGCCGAAGAACCGGGGCGGTAGATGTCGAGGGAGCACATGAGGCCGGCAAGGAGCCAGTAGAAGGCAGAGTTGCGGAAGATGTTGAAGGCGGGCATGGTGTTGGCCGAGAACTTGTGGACGAAGAGGGTCTCGTACTCGCGCTTGAGGAAGTGGAGGTTGAAGAGGGCAAAGAGGAGCCATTGGACCTTGGACATGGGCGTCTCGGCCTCGTTCTTGTAGGCCCACGGGCCGAAGCTGTAGATGTATGGGCGGAGCAGGGGGACGAGGACGTGGAAGAGAATGGGGCCGAAGTATTCGATCACGAAGACGGTGCGCCAGGCGATCTGGGGGCCTGTGGTTGTTGTGGGTTGTGTGAGTTTTGGAGGGGGAATCTTCACATGCTTTGGAGAAATCATGACGTACCAAGGTCCTTGACGACGAGCTCGCCGGCCTTGACAACACCGGCCTCATCACGGACAAGAGCCTTGCGGTTCTTGAGGATCTTCTTGGTCTCGGGGTCGAAGAGGCCGATGCGGTTGAAGTCGTTGATGCCGGACTGGCGGGCAACGGCCTGCTTCGCGTCCTCGACGGTGGCATCGGCGGGGAGCTCAAGGGAAGCCGGCAGCTTCTGGATGGGCTGCCTCGGCGACTTGTTGGAGAGCTTGAGGGAGAGCTTGGCGGCCATTTTGACTTGTTTGCCTGTCGACCAAGATCAAATGACACGGAATGGGATCCGGGGAAGGAAACGAGGATCGATCAGACGAAAGTGGATGAATGAATGAATGGTGGAATTGAAGGTTCAAGTTGGGCTCTTGGGTTGCGCGGTCGGGTGTCCGCGGGAGTTACAGCGCTCCAGTAGGTGGCCGCTTCCGTTGCGGGGGGGGGGGGGAAACACGGGCGTCGGGTGGTAGAGGTACCCCACTCTTCCCGAGAATTCAGTTTTGGCGGACGGCCCCACCGTTGAGCTCCAATAGTACCCCGGATTGGCTGAGCCCAAGTGGAATAATTCAGTTGAGGTGACGGTCTTATATGCATCTAAGCAACCTACCTAATTGGAGAAGCTTTTGTAGATGCATAGGCCAAGCTGCTCGATTCCCATCGATCGATGCCCACGGTATCGAGCGATCCATTGGCTTGACCGCCTGTGGAGACCCGCAGATAATTCTGCCACTGTCAACGTCCTGGTTCCTAGCCTTCAACTTTTTTTTCCTGCGTTAGCGATAACAGTTTATCGGCTTCCCCCCGTCTGTCGTCTCTCTCGTAGGGTCGTTGTTGTTGGGTTTCTGATCCATCAAACCCCCCCTCTTCATCCAACACATCCCCGGCCGTCTACGTACGCCACTTTTCCTTCAAGTCAGCCAACAGTCCCAAGGCTCAGGAAGCCTAGGTGCTTGGAGCTGCATTCCTTCCATCTCTCACCCTTTCGCACTACTATTCGTCGGCCAATACGAACATCATCTGATTGGCGACATCTGCAACACCCGTCAAGATGGACGACCTCTTTGAGGTTTTCGAGGAGCAGCCTCGCGCTCAGAAGAAGCGCAAGGCCTCTCCCGATGTCGAAATGGCCGATGGAGCTGCCGCTGCCGCTCCCGTCGCGAATGCCGCCGCCGCCGTCACTCACCCGCAAGCTCAAGCCGCCCCCGCGCCGCAAAAAGACAACATTGACAACAACGACAACAACAACAACAACACCACCACCAGCGCCGTCCAGCCCACGATTCCCAACGGTGATGCCGCCGCCGCTGCCGACGATGTTCAGTCGCCACAGAGCCCCCATGGCCTGGGCGACAACAAGCGCAGGAAGAAGACGGACGAGGCCGAGCCCATCATGACCGACGCCTTCCAAACGGCAGAGTCCCGAGAGGTTACCGGCGCGCAGGGTTTCGCGCCCACCGAGGGCGAGTCCATCGTTCTCTCCCACAACATTCAGCATCAGGTCGCCCTGCCTCCCGATTTGGACTACGAGTATATCCCCTTGTCTGAACACAAGCCCCCCGCCGAGCCCGCGCGAACATACTCTTTCAAGCTCGATCCCTTCCAGGCCCTGTCCGTCGCCTCCATTGAGCGCGAAGAGAGTGTCCTGGTGTCCGCGCATACCTCTGCTGGTAAGACGGTCGTTGCCGAATATGCCATTGCTCAGTGCCTCAAGAAGAACCAGAGGGTCATCTACACGAGTCCCATCAAGGCTCTTTCCAACCAAAAGTACAGAGATTTCCAGGCCGAGTTTGGCGACGTCGGTCTCATGACTGGTGACGTTACCATTAATCCCACAGCCAGCTGTCTCGTCATGACCACCGAGATTTTGCGCTCCATGTTGTACCGTGGTTCCGAAATCATGCGCGAAGTTGCCTGGGTCGTCTTTGATGAAATTCATTATATGCGCGACAAGATCAGAGGTGTCGTCTGGGAAGAGACCATCATCTTGCTCCCCGACAAGGTCAGATACGTCTTCCTCTCCGCCACCATTCCCAATGCTTTCCAGTTCGCCGAATGGATCGCCAAGATCCATCGTCAAGCCTGCCACGTCGTCTACACTGATTTCCGTCCCACGCCCTTACAAAACTACTTCTTCCCCGCTGGTGGCAAGGGTATCCTCCTCATTGTCGACGAAAAGGGCAATTTCAAGGAGAACAACTTCAACCAAGCAATGGCCATGATCGAAGAGAAGAAGGGCACCGATTCCAACGACTGGAGTGCCAAACAAAAGGGCAAGGGAAAAAACAAAAAGACGAACAAGGGCGGAGAGGCTGCTGATGAGAAGGCGGATATCGCAAAGATCATCAAAATGATTCTCAAAAAGAACTTCCAGCCTGTCATCGTCTTCAACTTCAGCAAAAGGGAGTGCGAGCAGATGGCCTTGGCCAGTTCTTCTATGAAGTTCAACGCCCCAGATGAGGAAAACATGGTCAACAAGGTTTTTGAAAACGCTCTTGCTTCGCTGTCCGAGGACGACAAGAACCTCCCCCAGATCTCCAACATCCTTCCCCTTTTGCGCAAGGGTATCGGTGTGCATCACTCCGGCTTGTTGCCCATCCTCAAGGAGACCATCGAGATTCTGTTCCAGGAGGGTCTTATCAAGGTCCTTTTCGCCACAGAAACCTTCTCTATTGGTCTGAACATGCCTGCCAGAACCGTTGTCTTTACCCAGGTCACCAAGTGGGATGGTCAGCAACGCCGCCCTCTTACTTCCTCCGAGTACATCCAGATGGCTGGCAGAGCTGGTCGTCGTGGTCTCGATGACCGCGGTATCGTTATCATGATGGTTGATGACAAGCTTGAGCCCGAGACGGCCAGAGCTATCGTTGTCGGAAATCAGGATAAGCTCAACTCTGCCTTCCATCTCGGCTACAACATGGTCCTCAACCTGCTCCGTATTGAGGCCATTTCCCCCGAGTACATGCTGGAGAGGTGTTTCTTCCAATTCCAGAACGCTGCGAGCGTACCGCAGCTCGAGCGTGAGCTCATCAGCCTGCAACAAGAAAGGGACGCCATCATCATTCCTGACGAGAGCATTGTCAAGGATTATTACGGTGTGCGTCAACAACTCGAAGAGTACAACAAGGATATGGTTTTTGTCATTCAGCACCCCCAAAACTGTCTTGGCTTTTTCCAGGAGGGCCGTCTTATTCACATCAAGAGCCCAAGTGGAGTAGACTATGGTTGGGGTGTTTTGATCAAACACATCCAGCGACAAACCCCGAAGAATGGCCAGCCACCTTATCCAGAGCAAGAGTCATACGTTTTGGACGTTCTGTTGAAGGTATCTGGCGATTTCAACCCTAAGACCCGTGGGGAGGGGCCGATGCCTGAGGGCATTATGCCTGCCGGAAAGGATAGCAAGAATGCCAGGTGGGAGGTTGTCCCCTGCCTTCTGAACTGTCTCAGGGCCCTTGGCCAGCTGCGTGTTTTCTTGCCCAAGAGGCTAGAGAGCGCCGACGAGAAGGATGGCGTGGGCAAAGCCGTTGACGAGATCAGCCGTCGCTTCCCTGACGGCATCCCTATTTTGGATCCTATGGAGAACATGGGCATTAACGATGACAGCTTTAAGAAGCTGCTCCGCAAGATTGAGGTCCTCGAGTCGCGTTTGGTGGCCAACCCTCTTCACAACTCTCCTCTCCTAGTTGAACTGTGGAATCAGTACAGCCTGAAGATGCAACTTGGCGAGCAGATCAAGGAAAAGAAGAAGGCCATTGCCCGGGCCCACAGCGTTGCGCAGCTTGACGAGCTCAAGTCTCGCAAGCGTGTCCTTCGCAGACTGGGCTTCATCAACGATGCCGAGGTTGTCCAGATGAAGGCCCGTGTCGCGTGCGAGATCTCCTCAACGGAGGGTCATGAGCTTCTTCTTGCCGAGCTGCTCTTCAACCGCTTCTTCAACGAGCTGAGCCCTGAGATTTGCGCCTGCATTCTCAGCTGCTTCATCTTCGACGAGAAGATCGAAACACAGGCGCTCAAGGAGGAGCTGGCTAAGCCCTTCCGTGAGATTCAGGCCCAGGCCAGGATCATCGCCAAGGTCAGCGCGGAAAGTAAGCTGGATGTCAATGAGGACGAGTACGTTCAGAGTCTCAAGTGGCAGCTTATGGAGACTGTCCTAGCTTGGGCTCAAGGAAGGCCGTTCTCCGAGATTTGGTATGTCTGCCTGTCAACCCCCAATCCCCCCCCCCCCTGAATCATGTTTGCTAACCAATTTGTAACAGCAAAATGACCAACGTCTACGAAGGCTCGCTCATCCGTCTCTTCCGTCGTCTCGAGGAGCTTCTCCGCCAAATGGCCGAGGCCGCCCGCGTCATGGGCAGCGAAGAGCTCAAGGATAAATTCGAGCTCAGCTTGTCTAAGATCAGACGTGACATTGTTTCTTTCAACAGTCTGTATCTGTAAAGAGGGATGACAGAGGGATGCGATGAGTTGAGTTGAGATAGGATATGCTTCGGTCATGGCATGGCCGTGTAGATACCCCCTTACGCTGTTTCAAAAGTAAGAGAAAAGCGAGGTATTAGCGTGTGTGGCGCAACCAGGAAGAAGGGCGGCCTGGATTCTGTTCACCAATCTTTCTTGAAGAAAGAAGCGTTGGTGAGGGAATCGTGGATTTAATCACGTCATTTCTTTTCCGGCTGGAGAGAGAGCCAGCCACTGAATCACTGCCATTCTTGTGGTCATTTATTCGCTTTGCCACATTGTTTGCGGAGTTTGCGGGTGCTACTTGCTGGGTTCTGGTTTGGTTTTGCAAGTATGGTTTGGTGTCATGGGATATTAAAAATAAACCAAAAAGGGCTGTTAGAGTATTCAAATCGAACTATCTTTCCATCTAGCCTGTCCTAGTCATCCTCTCCATCATCTGCTGCCCTGGCTGGTTCCCTTACCAAGGCCCAGCCAGCCACGATCCGGCTACCTGGGAACATTGTGCAAGACATGCGGATATTATTCAAGAACATGTATGTCTGACCTTGCTATCATCTGAGACCGTTCACTCGGCACTCGGTAAGCCTCGATAAACAGGCAATTGATCATCTAATTGAACCCTCCCTCTTAGTGATCGGGTTATCTCACACAGTAAATGATCTATCTCTGTTTCACATCTTTTGGCCGGAGTGAGCAAACTCGCGTCTTTTCGTTGTTCGTGGTTATTGTTATTTCTTTCATGACCACCGCCAGACGTAGCGAGCACCAAGGCACACTCCCACCCACACAAACACATACATATCAAAACATAAAACAAGCCAAGTAGTAAAGAGGAACAAAGAAACGTGAACAGTAAGGGTAAAAAGAATAAAAGAATACAAAAAACATACAACACCAGGGATTCGCTGGTCGTCACCGACCCAACTACTAGTCTGGCCCTCACTGGCTTATCTATGGGAGAGCGGACGGGATCCCGAGTTTTCCAGTGGGTATGGTTGTATGTGTCTCTACTCTCTTATTTTAGCGCTTATAAAGATCTGAAGCAAGGTTGGATTCGTGAAGTGATCAGGGCATGGGGGGGTTCAAAGTGTTTTCTGTTGATGTTTTTTGAGATGTGAAGGTGAGTGGGTATCTTGAACTTTTGTGCTGTTTATACTCTTTTACATTATTCCATATTGCCTGGGTAAGCAGAGTGAGTGGCACGCAAATATTGGTTGGTATCTGTCCACAATATAAGTCACTGTGTTCAGATAGATTGAACTGTTCCAATACTGACTGCTCTTTCACAAGTACCCATGTGGTCAACAAATAGTACCAACTACCTAATAGCGTTTTTGAACGTAACCTGGAAGATAGTCAGAGACATGAGAATACAGAAAACAAGAATAAGCAGGAATTTCGTATCATGACATTACGCTGCGCTGTGCAGTGGTTGATGTATGTGATGCTATGCTAAACTGCCCTGCGTCTCTCTGCCTGCTCTCAGCTGAGTGCAAGATGTGAGAGAGATGAGGTACAGATAGATGGATGATGGATTACCCAATAGTTTGTAGTTTGGTCGGTCAGGTAGTTGAGGGAAAATAAAACTTGATATCTTTCAAAAAGGGAATAACGCCACAGTGAAAAGTCATAGAACAACATATGTAAATGTGAAAGAGTGTGTGGGTGACCATGAGTTGTGTGTGACTGTGACGACATGAAACGAAAAAAGAGACCAGTAATGTCCTTCCTTTCCCTCTCCCCCTTCCTTTCTTTTCCTCTTGTTCCTCTTCTTCCGCCACTGCCTCCTCCTCCTCTCCCTTCCACCTTCCTCTCCACGTTCTCCCCTCTTCCTTTCCTCTCACAGTGGTATTCAAGATTTGTTGCTTTTTGCGTTGCATAAAAGCAAGCGAGATGGCAAATGGTGGTAGTTGATGATGGTATAGACAACGAGGTTGGTTGGATACATAAAAAATAGTGAGTTAAATAAAAAAAAAGGTAGAATCGACATGAAGTATGGGGGATATCTCTGGATCAACTACAAAACAACACGCCCTTATCCTAAATCGTCGTCATGATATGTCCCTCTGTGTTTCCAAATTTTCCAACAAGAATCTCGGATCAGCAACTAGATGGACTGCCAGTTCCTTGCACTAGATAGATAGATAAATCGGCCCTTGCACTCTTTCTCCTCAACGAACTTAACGAGAGCTACCCAGGGCGCTGATCCTCGCACCCGAAGGACGGTGGATCAGGGACTCTGCGTGCTTGCCGACGAAATTACTTGGCTCATGCGGGATGGGGTTCTCACTCTCGCTCCGTTCACCGGCGAGCTCATCCTCGTCGTCTTCGAGGATTCTGGTGGGGATATCGTGGTGCCCCAGGCTATACTGTTGGGAGGTGCGCTCAGGGGTCGTCGCCGTGCTAGCGATTGACATGCTAGTGCTGCTGCGGTTGGGAATGAGATCCGGTGTCGGCGGGATGCTGGAGACCCGTCCACTAGCACCGGGGTGGAGAAAAGAGTCGTCGCCGGCCTCGGTGGTCGCGACCGAGGTGCCGTCATCGCTGTGGGCGATTGAGAGATTACTCCCTCTCCTGCTTTTTGAATACATCCCGGCCCCTTTCGCCGAGAGTGGTTCGTGGTGTGTGCCAATTTCGGCGTCTTGCGCCAGCTGGAGTCCGTCTACCGCCGCTTGGCACTGCTCGGCGATGTTACGGATGATGTGCGCAATGGCATCGGTCTTGTCCTTGAGATGACGGTCCGCCACGTCAACAAAGGTCTGGGACGAAATGCGCTTGCTCGCCAGGGTGAGGTTCTTGATGAACCTCTCACTGTTGGGCTCCTCGCCGGCTGTATACAGGTTAGCATTCACTTCACAATAATCTGAATAGGCAGACGAACGCTTACCAGTAGCCTCCTCTGCCTCCTGCGCAGCTGCGACAAAGCCGGCTTCAATCTCAGCAGCCAACTCCTGTGGAGAGGTCATAGTCTTGACAATGTGCTCCATATGATGGTGTTGGCCAGAAATCAGACTACGAAGGTGAAGCACCACGCGACGGGCCTCATCGCGTTGCCGGGTAATGGTGTTGTTGGTGTGTTGCAGGGCAGTAAGCTCCTTCCTATTTCTCTTACGCTCCCTCTCCAACTCCTCGGCGATTTCCTGCTGAAGCACAAGGGCCTCAAGAGCGTCGTCACGTTGCTTCTCCGTACCCTGGAGGCGCATCTGTAGGCGGTTGTAGTCGCTCCTATGCTCCTCGATAAGGCTGCCCAGACGACGGTTCTCGCGTTTCGAGTTTTCGATCTTGGCCTTGAGGTCCTGGGTCTCCTTGGTGAGGGTCTCGGCAAAGGTCTGGAACTTGAGGAACTGCTGCTTCCAGCTCTCCAGCTCATCGTTAAGGTAGTTGTTCCTCTTGGTGACCTTGCTGAGCTCCGTCTCCATACGCCCCTTGAGGTTGATGAAATCCTGCCAAGCCTCCATCGCATCGCGCGAGTACTGGTTTCGCTCACGAACAATTTCATTCAGGTGCCTCATAGACACCTTTGTCATCAGAGGTTTCTTGGCGGAACCACCAAAGACGGCCTTGATGCCGGTGTTGCGGCCCATCTTCTCGCACACATGATCCATGACAGACATGACGGCATCCTGGTTCCACCAGTCAGGGTCCTGGATCGACTCCACCTCTCCACGCATGACAATGATCTGGCCAGCGGGGATCAGCTTTCCACCGCCATAAGCGGAGCGAAGGTGGGGAGGAACGCCAGAAGGCGTGACGTCCCCGTTGAGAGCTTGAGTTAGACGGGTCACAAACTTATTGCGCTGACTAGGAGAAAGGGCATTGGGTGGGCTTGAAGTGAGAACAAAGTTGCGGTCGAGATCCACAACCAGAGCATCCGCAGGAGGCGTGAAGAGCGACCTACACTCGGCCGTGATACCCAGGATATACGGACCAGGCTCTTCAACAAGCTGAGTAGCATGGCGGGCATGAACGATAGGGACATAAAGACCACTCCACTCATAAACGCGCACAGCAAAGCGAACAGTCTCAGCAGCCATCGTCAACATGGCCGGGTAGTGACTGACAAAGATGATGCGGCGAGTCGGCGAGATAGCCGCCTCGATGACACCAACGATGTTGGGAATAGACAAGCAGTTGAACAGCGGCCACATGGCAAAGTTCTGGAAACCCGTGGGCGACGAGGGAAACTGGTAGCACAGCGCATAATCCTTCATGTCGATGCGGACCAGGTCGTTCAAGCGAGGAGCAGGGAAGCTGAGAATCCGGGACACCTCCTCCGCGTGGAAAAGGTTAGTAGCCTTGTTCCAGTGAATCCACATGCCACGAAGGTAGTCGCCAAGCAGGTTGTAGAGCGGATAGCGAGAAAGGAAAGACAAGCAGTAAGGGATCCAGTACTGCTCATCCGGGTTGTCGAAAAAATCAGGTTCGGTCCTCCTTCTCAGCTCCCGAATCGTCTCGGCTCTCTTCTCGTCGGCGCGGGACCAGACACGCAAGCAAATTCCGTACAAGGTGTGGGAGGAATCCTGCTGAAGAACGAAGGCATGGTGAACGCAGTGTGGTTGACTTCTGCCAGTGCAAATTTCGACGTCGTGGGGAAAGCAAGCCTGTAGACGTTGGTTAGCAAACAGGCAAATAAGCTGAAAAGGCGCTGATCAAACACGATGAACCTACCCTCATGGCGTTGTGAAGAGCGCGAGCAATGTCATTGTCCTGTTCCAACCTCGGACTGCTGCCCAGGATCTCAGGAAGCCAGAATTGGCCAACAGCGCCCTTCATGTGACCGATCTTGCCCTGAGCCGGAGCAGGAGCCTTGACCCATTGTGAAGGCTCACGGCCGACACCACACACCATGTAGGCATGAGTCAAGGTCTTGGGGGTGCGCTGCTGAGGCTTGCCACTGAGCGAGTTAGGCATTGGTTGGGTGATGCGGGAGTGAAGGGACGAGCTGCGGCTGGGGATGGCGGGATTGACGTCGGCCTGATCGCGGGCGACGGAACCGACATCACGCTCGCTGGTCCGTGGCCGTTGGAACGAGGCGTGGGTTTTTAAAGACTGCATCATGGTGCCGGTTGATGTCCCAAAGGGACGGCTGAGAGAAGGTTGACGGCGTGTGTTTCAAAATGTGGAAACAGCGAACAGTTCGAAGAGATGAAGTTATGTTGATCGGATCGATAACGTGGGCAGCCACTACCGGCGGGGACTGCCTTGTTTCCTCCTGCCGATCGCTGGACTTGCCAAGTTGGGTGATGAAAAGGAGAGTAGTCGGTGGGTTTTGCTTGCGAGGTAGTCCCGTGTTCGATAGCGTTTGTGAGCGAAGAGAAAGTGAAGCGGCTACACCGATTGCCGGACTAAAGCGTAGCGAGAGTGAACGTGTTGGTAGTAGAGATTGACGATGGCGACGGCGGCGGCGGCGGCGGCGATGGTGATGGGCAAGACAACACCAAGTTGGACCAGTGAGTGGCTGACAGTGACGGGAGCTCCTTGGAGGTTGGCGAGACACACACACACACACACACACGCAAGGGCGCGAACCGGGGAAGGGAACCTGAAGGGCAACCTAGGACTTTCTCCGTGAGACTGGAAGGTTGGCCGTGTGGTGTAGGCTTCTCTAGTGTCTAGGTAGACATTCGCACACTGAGAGAGAGGTCTGGATGAAAAAGGACACCCGCTGCACAACACAGTCGCGCAGTCGATTAAGGCTACCAGGGGACTCCTTTCAACGAAGAAGGGCGGACCTGAAGCTGGGAGCGGAGGAGAGAGAAGGAAGTGGAGGAATCAGGTGTAGGTTTCCACGCACGCGAAAGGACGGGGACGGCAGAGACAAAAGGAAGCCGGCAGAGTCGCAATCGCAGGGTCAGGAGCCAGGCCGGGAGTGAGCTGAGAGTGGACTAAGCACTCTGGCAAGTGAGCAAGGGGGGGTGGTCACGGTGGAGGTGGAGGAGAGAAGTGGAAACGAAGAAAAAGGAAATGTGATGGATCCCTGAAGCGACTAGGATGGGATTGGACTCAGATTGGGCCTGGGTTGGGAACTGGGTTGGATCGGAAGGAGTGCTCTGTTGAGAGGTCTGGACGGAATGAGGTCAATATGGGGGGGGGGGCCCACAAGAGGACCTTCAGTTTGGAGCCAACAGGGGTTTCAACTGAAGTCTCTTGTGCCCGTCTCTCTGTCTCTTGTCTTTTTGTGGTGTTGCCGACGACGTTGACGACGATGACAACACCAACGGGTGTATTACTGTGCTGTACCACATGGCTTTTATCTCTTTTCTCTTACTGTTCGTTCCCCAGATTAAGGTAGGTACCTCAAGTGTTTCTTTTTGACGGGATGGAAGCACCAGCACATCGGACGAAGGCATCGACACCACAAGCCATAAAAACGACAAGGAGATTTCAGTTTGACAGTCCGGTGCAGTGTACTGTACACTGGCCTGCAATGCCAATCACTGCGTGCAATGTCAAAACGCCAGGCCAACGGAGGCAAAGCGCCGTGGTGGTTGATGTCCTGCACAATGCACCCAACACACGCACTCTTGCTTGCTGCATCTCCAATGACCTGCCTGCAGCATGCACTCCGGGCTGCAGCCAGGCGGAGGATTTGATGGAAGGAGGCCCATCTGGGAAGCAAGCGAGAAGAGCCGTGGGAGAGCCGATGGTCCTGTCGAAGCAAAAGACGCAAAAAGACTGGGGCTCGGGAAATAAAGGTGGAGGACCAATGGCACCCCAGGCCCAATGACCCCCCAAATGCCACCTCAATGGACAATCTGACGGAAGGAACCCATCCAGGCCCCTTCAGGGCAACGCTAGCGGCATGTTCGCTGCTGCACCACTGCTGCAGGATTGTTGTGCGTACAGGGCACTTCTGCCGGGATCTAGAAAGTTAGCGCAGTGAATGACAAAGTGGCGGTTGCTTCATTCTGTGTACAAAACATAGACGGTGTTTTGGCTGCCTAGCTCCTAAATACTGTATGATAGAAGTGCCATGCTAACTGAACCTTTCATATTCTGGCAGAGGCGTACCTGCCATGTCCCTGCATCTCTTGGGAGAGCCCGTTAGGGGTATCATCTGAGTCTCCCTCTGGGCTTGTCCGAGACAATTCCAGCTTCCCGCCGGGGTATCCTATACTTAGGGGCCGCTTATAAGCATTGGCAATTATCAGAGGCCGGGGAGGTATCCGAGACACCAACCGCAAGACAACCATCTCGTTGACCATCTCTGCCCGGGATGACGGAAAAATGCATTCCATCCTTTCCTTGTGGTAGGACATTTACG
This sequence comes from Neurospora crassa OR74A, assembly GCF_000182925.2. Lineage (NCBI taxonomy): Eukaryota > Fungi > Ascomycota > Sordariomycetes > Sordariales > Sordariaceae > Neurospora > Neurospora crassa. The sequence continues at coordinate 957,577 of NC_026502.1, read as the reverse complement.
ATCGATCATTCTAACCTCTTGTCTTTCTTTTCCCTTTCCTTTCCTCGGTCAGAGTGTGGCCCCTGGACCTCTCAAGCCCCTCTTCTTCCCCTCCACCTCACCTATCCGACGCTTGCTGGCGGCCCCCCCTCTTCGTTTGATTCAAGGCATATCAGGTGGGAAGCTGCAGTGAAGTTGGATCAAGCATTTGGTTGCCTTTCGTAGAGAGACGGCGGCAACATGGCAATACTCCACCATCGCCTAATTCCAGACTAGATAAAAACACACCAACAGCTCGCCGCCTTGCCACGTTTTCTGATGGGCAGTGGCGCTTCACTTTCGCTCAAATTTTCAAGTGAGTCGTTTGCAATTTGGAAGAGGTAGTGATCGTCACTCGCCCCCCCATGGCCATTCGAGTCCATTGTCCCACCCACCACAGAGGCCATTCCCACAAGCCCATGGCTCGCGATGCTACCCTTTTCGAGAATCCATCATCGGTGCTTTGCCTATGCTGAGCCAGTGCGCCGGGTCCCCGAGAGGATCGCTATGCATATCGTTTCCACTCTCTTCGATATATCCGTCCCCGCAGTGTTCTTTAGTGCTATCTTGAAGAGAAAAGAGAACCGGTGATGCTTGTCCACGATCGATGAGCCCCTCGGCAGGTTCAGGCAGGATAGTATCCATGTAGTTAGTGTAAAAGCAAATCCAGTGGGTAGTGGGTGTGCTCGTGTGTTGGTTGTTCGACTTCAGCCTGTACCACGCCTACAGTATCACGGCGTCCAATCTATACGGCCACTTGTTTCATGGCGTGAAGCGGTGAACTTGAATAGCTGACAGAGGCCTCTAATATAAGCTTCGGCTGAAACAAGCCACAACGACGAGAGTCGGACAATTGGTCCTTTTAGTGTACCCAGCTGCAGCTGACGGCACAACTCCCAGACCGTGTGTGGGATCTCGCCGGAATCTCATCGTCCGTGTGGCCGTGTCAAAGGCCCGAACGATACACCGATACACAGGTGATGGGCCTCTGTTTGTTCGCATGGACGACAGAGATGGCGTTTGATAGGGTAAGGTATAGTATCGGAGATGAGTCCCGTGCCCTCCAGCTTTTCTTCTTGACTGCTAGCTGCCGCTCGGCATGACAATCACAATCGCGACATGGCGACACCACCACAGTCAACCCTTGTTCTTTCGGTCTAAAGAGAGCCGATAAGAGTTGGGTTACACTTTTCAACAACCTACTGTCAAAGCGTGGTGATACTGGCGGCTACTATAGGTGAGGGGTCTGCTATCGGACCACACTTGACAAAAGAGCCTCCAATATCGCCCTTCTGATATCCCGAAATGCCACCAACGATAGATACCACTTGGTTGATTGAGCCGAGTACATACCCTACCAGACCGAACGGAGAGCAGGAGAGGGCTTCAACCAACCAACCAAACCCGCCTCCAACCCACATGGCGCACAGCATGCCGACTTTAAGTAGACGCCACTACAAACGGCCGAGGAGGAGAGAGACGATGTCTTCGAACGGTCGATGGAAAGAAATCACTCAACGAAAACCACGACAACGAGACCATTCCAAAAACTCACCTCGGTCGGCATATTCGGCTGAATACTGTTCCCCTCCTCCGGTCGCCTTGAGAGAGGGAGAGAGAAAAAAATTGAAAATCAAATGCAGATTGCGGAATCCACACTGGCGGACAAGACCCGATCAACCCTCCCGAGATTGAAATGAATACCCCTGGCTAGTCCTCATTCGGACAAGCCGTTGCATTCGCTTGTCCCGCCAGCAGTGTGATGAGTGGATGACATCCAAGCCAACCATCCATCCATTCATCATCCATCACGTTGGTCGGTTGGTGCGGGGGAATTAGTGAGTGGTGACACGAGTCGCACAATGAGGCAGCTCCGACTCTCCGAGACTTTGAGATTTGCGATGTCGATTCGATTAGAGGTGAAAGTTTGCGTTGACTTGGGCGTTCGTATATATGATAGCTTTGAAACCTCCAGCCATACGAAAGCCTCAAAAGGCTATCAAGCCAGATGCTATGTGGGGACTGTGAAGAGGTGAGCTCTCCCCACATTTTGTTTTGTTTTGGATTCGGAGGCAAGACAATCCCGTCCTCGGGCACTCGATGATAGTCTAGCGTACAATGGAAACAATGGGTGACCCGTGGTCCAGAGGAGGCATTTCAGTCGCTGCAGTGGATGGATGATGCCAGTGCAATAATTCCCCAGTGGTTCCCGCACCCGAACACAGCACGCAGCGGGACGGGAGCTAAAGGCGGAAACTTCCGGGCAGCTTTTGGCCACTCAGGCTGAGGCAAGTCTGTTATCGATAAGAGAAATGTCCGACCAAAAAATCCGCCACGATAAGCTTGGGCGACCGTTATCGAGCTTTGCGACCTTCAATCGCTACATCATCACTCAACACTCAGTTCTCATCATCATCAATCAGTACACTACTTACTATTCTCGATTTCAGTCTCGATCGACACATTGTGGCATTGTGAACTGCTCAGCATAACCAGTCAATTCTCCTCTCTACCTCTACACAGCCATCTCTGGTCACCATGGCCGACTCGGTGCTCAGCACCCTCTGCGGAATCTGCCACGCCGAACCACCCAAATACAAATGCCCGCGCTGTCTCGCCCGAACGTGCTCATTAGCATGTACTCAGAAGCACAAGATTAGAGCCGACTGCTCTGGAGTCCGCGACCCTACCGCCTTCGTCCCCGCCACCCGTCTCCGTACCACCGCCGGCATCGACCACGACTACAACTTCATCTCGTCTATCGAGCGCGCCTGCAAGCGCAACGAGCAAGAAATTGTCGAAGTACGCAAGATTCTTAGCGACAAGGATCTACATCCCCAAAACGAGGACAAGGCTTTTGTCAAGGAGTGGCACGGCGACGAATTGCGCCATGTCCCCGTCGGAACGCTGCCACCACCAAGCTGGAAACAGCACAAGATGCAAGAGGAAGGCGCATGGATATCTGGTTTCAGCAGACTAGTACGCCAGAGGCTGAGGAAACTCAACATCGAGGCCGTGTCCATGCCCAAGGGCATGACCAGACAGCGTGAAAACGAAACCTCGTGGAATCGAAACAACCAATGCGTTAACTGGCAAGTTGAATGGCTTCTCTTCAATGTCCCCGGTCTCCCTACGACTGGCCAACAACCACAACCACACCGGATCCTCCACAAGGCGCTCGAAAGCAAGCCTCTCAACCGCGCCTTAGCCGAAACCCTCGCCTGGTACCGCAGACGCCTCTCTCGACAAGCTCAAGAAGCCGAAACCCTGCCCGATCCCTTCGACCCCGCCGCCGAAGACCAGCTAGACGCCGACGGCCGTCCCCTCAAGCGCCGCAAACTCGAATCCGGCTTCGCCCCTACGAAATCCAAGAAAATCACCGAAATCATCGCCTCTCCTTACCTCTCCTCCCCACCACAGAACCCGCTCACCTCCGCCTGGTCCACCGACTCGCCCTATACCATGCAATACCCCCTCACGGGCGCCTGGTCACAAACAGCCTGCGACGGCTCTGCTTCGATTCCCAAAACCGACGACGAGGAAATCGTTGACCAATCCCGCTTGTTGGCGGGATGGCGTTTTTTCTTGCACAAAACCTGGGCTCCTACTTCCTCTGCTGCTTCTTCTTCTCAGTCCGGGCAGACGAAACCAAATGGCAAACTGCTGATCCCGCTCAACGCGACCAAGAATTTCTCACATGCTCTGCGCGGTAGGACGGTGGTCGAGTTCCCGACTGTTTACGTCTTGCCGCCTGGTGGGGACTTGCCGGAGGGATTTGGATATGCGGATACGAAGAGGAGGAAGGAGAGAGTTGCGAAGATTGTCAAAACCGAGGCGGGCGAAGAGGGAGAGTCTGCAAGCAGTTCGTCGTCGTCTGACTCTGACGCAAGTGACTCTGATTCTGATTCAAATGAGTCGTCGGATGAGGGCGAAGTAGAGGAGAATTCTTCGAATAATCCTAATGGGAGGAAGAGGCAATTTGGATCGCAACAAGCTGCGTTCCGGAGGGATCAGCGCGATCAACGCGGTGGCAGTCGAGGTGGAGGGAAGTGGGAGCGGGGTGGCCGTGGCGGTCGAGGCGGCCGCGGAGGGAGAGGTGGTGGTGGTGGTGGTGGAGGGAAGAATGTCCGCTTCGAGAGTACTGAAGACCAGCAGGGGCAGGCTGAAGAGGGTGAAGTGGGGGGAGGAGAGGTGGATACGGCAGCGCTAGAAGTAGCTGTTAGGCAGGCTGCTTCTGGTGACTTTGACGTCATCTTGAACCGCCGTCCGAACCGGGACACAGCGGAGGACGGCGAAAATAAATAGCGACGGTGACGAAGTTATGGCCGATGCTGATAGCGGGTACCGCGGGGGTCACGGTGGGCGCGGCGGACGCGGTCGTGGCCGTGGTGGATCCCGTGGTGGAAGAGGTGGTCGCGGTAACTTTCAACAACAGCGAGGCGGTGGCAGAGGCGGCCAGGGACATGGAGGTCGCGGAGGATTTGGAAGCGGCCAACAGCAGCAGCAGCAGAGGATCAAACAGGAGACTGAAGCACCTACCCATATGGACGTGAATATGGAAATTGACGCCCCAAGGCAAGAACAACAACGCGGGGTGGAAGAACAACCACAACAGAAGAGGTCTGACACAGGCAACAAGGGTGGTGGTGGTGGATTCGGTGGACTCGTCAACTACGGGTCCGATTCCGAGTAGTATTTTGGGATCGGACTCGGATCGAACAGAAGAAGAATCTTCTTTAGGTAGATTTATCATTCAACTGTCTGGCGTGGACAGCGGATATATATGGATGGATGTCATGTTGTTCGCACCGAAAAAAAACAGGAAGGGAAAGCGTATTGTCAGAAGTCGGTAGCGGAAATGGCTTTGCGTGTAGAAACATAGTGTAATGGACTGGTTATCAGCTTATGTCTACCTACCTCACTCATCTTCTGCCTTTGAAGTGTATGGGGAAGCAAAAAAAAAAAAAAAAGTAAGGAAAAAAAGTACTAGAAAGTATGAGGACAGAAAGTAGCCCAAGCATAATCTATCTACCTGTCTGAACTGTCTTCACAGAAGATGAGTAGAAACTGGACAACAGACAAGATCGGCAAACCACGCAACAGAAATCGGATACATATCAACATGGACATGAACTAACATGGACGTTGATGCTTTCATATCGAGTGATATTTCATATAGATCAACTTCACTGAGTATGTCGAAGCCTATGTCAATCCAATAAAGAAACAACTTCATAAGGAAAAATTCTATATACTCAAGCTGCCTTCACAGTGTCATTGGCAGGAATTGGACAACCAGGACACGATTAGGATAAGAAGTAGTTGACTTAGACATTGACCCAAAGCACTTTATGCCAGAAGGGATATCATGAGGATCAAGGGAGAAGTAGCTGTGACTTCCTTCAATAACGTATGATGCTATGTCTTAGAAAAGGCGACAAATGTATGTACCCAGTAATGATATCATACTTTTGCATCATGAACAGGGCAAATTGGTTGCACAAGTTGGTGAGGTAAGGAGGGTTTGATGGCTTTGATTATCCCGACGCAACAAAGGCGTCCTTCAAGTCAACCTGATGGCCATGTCCTCCAAGTTCATCGGTTTCATGTGTCTGTAGGGCAGCAGCTTAGCTTGCCTCTGTCTGTCCAATGCCAGTCCCGCTGCGCTTCCATCTCAAGAGCAAAAACCCCTTCCCATACAGACCATGCTGTTATGGATCTGTGTGCATAATAAAATACCAGTCAACCCAGATGATGCCCCTGGTCGCATCTATCCAGTGATTATCATCCTCCATGCTGTGATGGCTGGAGGGTAAAAGACGTTGCGCGCTGTTTAGCGGCGATGGCCGTACTGCGGCCAGTCTCAGCGAGAGTGCTGCTCACTCCTCCGCTATCACCTTGATTAGATCTGGAAAATCACTCTCGCTATATGGCCTGCCCTGGGTCGTCCCAATTCATAGCATCATGCCACAACTCCCAATGAAACTCCGGGCTACAAGCCTTTGCCTCTGTTCAATAAAATCATGCTCAGTCCCAAACCTTGAGGCTTCGAAAAAGGAAAACGTTCGTTCACAACGCCACAGAGCCCATCAAATATTGGGCAAGTCACGAAAAGCGAAATTACTGTGCGGCGGCCGGCGCATCACGGCGAGGGAAGCCATTGCTCGCACCTCGTCCACCACGGAAGCCACGGCCGCGACCACCGCGACCACGACCTCTGCCACCGCGAAAGCCACGGTAGCCACCATCAACACTGCCTTGGCCGAAGGTCTCGATGTTCCTGCGTTGTTCCTCTCCGCGCCACTCACGACCACCCGGCTTTTGGCCATTGTTCTCAGCTCTATCCTTGGCCTCACTTGAGATGTTGTCAAAAAATGACTTGCTCTTGTTGTAGGCTTGCTGAGCAACACCAGAGACATCGGCAACAGCTTCCGGAGCAGCCGATTCGATTGCTGGCTCCTCACCAAGCGGAGAACCAGCGATGGCCTCCTTAACAATTTCTTGCTTGTTGAACTTGGCATTAGAGGACTCGAAGTCAAAGTCAGAGTCAGGGACTTCAACCTTGGCCGGACGGGGACCACGAGCACGACCACCGCGGTTCGCAGCGGCGGCGTTATGGCTCAAGGGGGCGCGAGAGGGGGTAGCCGTCGCAGCGGCGTTAACGTTCATTTCGTTAACACGCTTGGTAAGATTGTCAACAGCGGCGGCGGTTACTTGCTGCTGGGTAGCGACTTGGCCATCCAGCTTAACCATGTTAGCCATGGCAACAGCGACGGCCGCTCTAGCCTGTTGAGTCGCGTCACGCAACTGGGCCGCGCTCATCGGTCCGCTTCCAATTTCACCGGCTGGCTTGGCAGATCCAGCCGCCGGCTGAATGGGTCTCGCAGTAAGGGCAGCGGGAAGGGGAACGGCAGGAAGAATTTGCGAGGGGCGAGTGGTGCTGCCCTTGGGACCAGTGGGGATGGTCTTCTGTTGGGGAGAAGGACCAGCCGGAGCAGCATTGTTTAGAGACGCAGCAGTGGCCTTGACCTCTTCGACAGTGGGCTTTGAATCGTTTGGCAAGGAAGGGGCGCCGGCAGCAGGCTGCTGACCAAAAGACTTGGGTACTTCGGCAGACAGCTCATGCTGCTGGGGTTGCTGCTGAGGCTGAGAAGGCGTAGACGGCTTCTTATCACCCGCGGGGCCAATGGGCGCAGGCTTCGGGCCAGGACCCTGATTGCTCGGGGTCTGGTTCGCAGACTGGCGACCTCCCTGGCCCGGAACGCCGGCCGGAGCGACACCAGGACCAGGCGGGTAGGGATAGTTGTTCCACGGACCAGGACCGTGGCCCATGGGGAACTCCTGACCAGGAGGGAACCATCCGGGAGGGGGAGGATACGGCATGCCGCCGAACGCATTAGGAGGAGCACCAGCGCGGCCCCAGCCACCCATATGAGGAGGATAATAACCGAAGCCAGGGGCGCCGGGAGGCGGCGGCGGGCCTTGGTGTCCGGGAGCACCAATGGGACCGGGGGGTACAGGACCGGGTGGGCCCGGAGGTCCAGGAGGGCCAGGAGGACCAGGAGCAACATTGGCCTGACGAGGACGAGCCTGAGCATTCCATGTTAGCGACTGTGGAAGCCAGTATTATGAGGGTGAAAGAGGGTATGGTTGAACCACAGATCAGAAGGAAGGCAACGGAAATCTCAACATTGTTTTTGCGCTTTTCAGACAAAAGTAAAATTTTACATCCGAGAATATTTCATCAGGGTGTGGGCTGGGTAGGTGGAGTGACTCGCAGGAATGGAGACTTACGCCGAGGATTGCGGGATCATCAGGCATCGGGGGCTTGTTTTCCTTGGGAGGCGCAGGCCCCTCCTCTATGCGAAGATCTTTCACATCGCTGCCGCGGAAAACGATGTACTCGTAAACCTGGTCTGAGGCGGGCACTTCCTCATCGGGATTGTGCTTGCGGCCCTCCGTTCCAAATGACCGGACATTCTCTAGGGAGACGGTAGACTCCTCCGAGTTGATGTTGTGCAAGGTACCGACATAGCTGAAATGACGGTCAGCGGGGCTGCCAAGCCTAGCAGGATGCAGAGGCTAGAGCCTACCGGATGTCGCTCCTCGATATCAAGGATATCCGAGAGCTACATATCGCGCGAGCCGTTAGCAAATGAAGCATTGTCGGGGACGAGAGGAGGGGGAGGGGAAGTAGCTAGCACCATCAGGTGATGGCGGGGGGAAGACGTGACCAACATACCCAAGGAATTCAGACATTGAACAAAGCGCGCTGGCTGCAACAGCGTTGAATGCAGTATGCGCGTGTGTGTGATGTGCGGTGAATAAAAAGAAGCAGAAGGCGAAACGGTTTCAATCGAGCCGAAAATGAAGAAAAAATAGAATTAAAGATCGCGGATCTTGGACGTGGAAAGGGAGTAAAAGACAACGACAGGAAAGTGTGGGCAGTGTTAGGTTGTCATGGCGGGGGTTTCATAGTTTGCATGGAGGAAGGAGGAAGAAGAAAGAAAGGGAAGGATTGGCGGGAGGGAACGAGGTAAAAAGGCAGCCAACCAGCGAAAACTCACCGAGTTCAGCCTCCTTGTTTCGTGGTGTTGTGACCCCACATTGCGCCCGTCGTCACCACTCTGGGCACCTTTCGGCGCATGTTGTCCCGGCATCCGTGCACCGCCACGGTGGAGGGCGGGAGGCTGAGATCGATAGTAGCGGGGGCCGACCGACAGAATGGAACTGAACTGAACTGAACCTTGCCGTCGGTCGGTGTTATGATGTACTCAGTTCAGGTTGGTGACGAGTTGAGTGAATAAGGTACCTCGAAATACCACAGTAGCTCTCGTCAGTGTCAATACCAGCTAGTCCGGTCAGCTTAACATTTGTTGCGATATGCCTGTTTCACGGCCATCGAATAACGACTCGAGACAGTGGTAGCATGCCGATGAAGTGAGTCTTGTTTATTTGCGCTAGCTGTCGTGTTTCGTGACCCCGAGAGTACCTACCTCATTGTCGAGCTCTGTTATGAGATCATGACATATATATATATATATAGGATTCTAGACATGATATCTTCGGTAGAAATCGGCTGTACAATAACTTCCTAACCATGCGGTACTTATGCATTCAAAAACTTGCAGCACTCCGGAATCTGCACGCTACCTTCTTGTTTATAACCTACGTACAACCTGCCATCTGCTACGTGTGACCTGGCCTGATTCAGTTGTTACTTGTTGGAACAAACATGTCCATCGCTCAGAGCTTCCAAATAGCAATCAATGCGTTCGAGTGAAACCACTTGTTATGCACATGTAGGAAAGCCCAAGACTTTAAAGCATAACAAGCAAGCTCGGTCATGAACAGCTGCCCACCTGATAGAGGTACTATCGATCGATCCATTTCTGTACATACCTAGTATGTATCTCTAGGTACCTAGGTCCCGTCTGTACTGCAGTGCTGGAAGCTCCGTCATGCAAACAACCTCAAAGCCGATGAGAGCATCCGTTGCCCCTGCCCTCGGTGTTTCGTCGACATCATGGGCTTGGCAGACCCACTTTTATCAATGCTCGGGAAGGTGACTCCATCGGCCACTCCAACTTCCGTTCCTTGACAAAGTTTCTGAAAAGGCAAGAAGCAACAACGAACTTGATTACACCAGCGAATTCAGTGAAGCTTAGCCGCTTGACAGAACCCAGGTGTTGCTCACCTTACTACACCACAGTTCAACGCGTGCCGACCAAGTCATTCACCCAGGCAGTCGCATTATTAAGACTATCTTTCTCAGCTGAGCTGGTGGGGTTATAAAGCCTTCGAATTGCCCCGCGGCCACAGTCCAGCAACTTCGTCATCCTCATCTTGAAAAGCATTCTCATATTTCAGCATGGCGACACGGCAAATGCGAAAGCTGCAAAAGCAGCAGGAACTTCTTAGACTGAAGAATGAAGCCGAACGAGAAGATGAAGAATCCGAGGACGAGCCCATTGTTACGAAGCCCAAGCCCAATGCTTTTGCAGGATTTGCCGCTTTTGGAGGGGGAGACGATGGCGACGACGATCAGGACACCGAGGAGGAAACCAAAGAAGCCGAGGACGTCCCAGAACCGGTAGCCCCCGCCAAGAAGAGTAAAAAGTCCAAAAAGAAGAAGAAGAAGGGCAAGAAGACCGAATCACCTGCCCCAGAAAAGGAGGAAGAAGATGATCTGGATGAGATCGATCGCGTTCTTGAGGAGCTTAAGCTCAAGGACAACAAAAATCCTGTCTCGGACATCGCCACTTCCAATACGGCCAATTCGACCAGTCAAATCAACGAGCTCTTGCGCGTCAACTTTCAGCATCTCAAGGCTATCAACGAGATGCGGAAGCTGTTTGGCAGTGCCATTGAAGCAGCGCGAGCGGAACAGGCTGCTGAGGCCAACAGCCGTCAACAGCAAAGAGGAGCTGCTCGGCAGAACGTTGACCTCGAAACCTTCCTTTCGGTCCCTCCAGCAGTTCAGCAGCAGCTAGGAAAGAGGAGCATGTTTGAGACAGTGTTGCGCACGAATCCCTTTATCGAGGGCAAGAAGACGTGGCCTAGAGACTCTACTCGCGGTCTTAAGATGGTGCGTGTTACCGAGTCCTTCAACGGTGAGCCTGGTGTCGCCGAGTTTGCTTTTGCGCATGACAAGACATACGACGCCCTCGAGGGCAACTTTTATGGTCTCGTTCAGATGTACGATCCCATGCAACTCGTCTACTTCTTATCCAGGTACCCTTACCACGTCTCGTCGCTCATCCAAGTGAGCAAGGTTGCCCACCAAGACCAGAACTCGTACCTAGCCCACGACCTCATCGAGCGAGCTCTTTTCACTTTTGGCAGGGTCAGTCTGAGCGATTTTCGCAAGCGGTTGGGAGATGGCACCGCAAGACTGGACTTCAACCGACCCGAAAACAGGCAGTTCTTCTTGGCTGGCTATAACCAGATCAAGAACCTGGTCCTCAAGGGAACCTACCGCACGGCCCTGGAATGGGCCAAGTTCGTCCTCAGTGTCAACCATGATGACCCCTATGGCGTGCTGAACTGGATCCACATTCTAGCTATCCGCGCATACGAGGCTAAGTGGTTCATTGAATTGTGCAACTCACCCCTGATTGCCAATTTGGGCACCGGTCGCTATGTCAAGGCTACCCTCCCCTTGGCCAAGCTTCAGCTGAAGGATAACGCCGGAGCACGCGCTGCTGCCATCGAAAGCATCGAGGAACTCCCCTGGCTTTACTGCGCCCTCTTCAGCGCTCTCAACATTGATACCCCACGCTCCGTTTGGGGTGTCCAGCCCCGGGATGACGAGGAAGCGCTACACACCAAGCTCTACGTCCACCTAGCCAAGGACATCTGGAACAATCCGGCCGCGATTTCCCTCCTGACCGAGGCCGCCAACGCTGCTCGTAAGGTGGACTTCTTTGGCCTGCCTCCCAGCCCGGTCGTCTCGCTCGCTACAGCCCGCTTCGTCTACTTGGACAACACACCCGAGCTCATGTCGGCCGTTCCGCGCAAGATGTTGCACACGGCGTCTCCCAATTTTGACTTTGACCCTCTCCCACCCCCAAAGGAGGACAACATCTTTTCCAGCCCGACCCAGAAGATGCCATGGAGCATTGCCGAGGGCGACGGCGAACATAGACAGACGAGGCTGCATGAACAGGCGCAAGCTGCGCTGCAGATGGCTAGGGCCCGCATGAACGAAGACCAGCTCCGCGCCGTGGTGGATGATGCTCGTGCGAGAATCGACGATCCTGAAGCCGACGAGGAGCAGCGCGGGGTGTGGCGGAGGATCGTGGATGTTTTGACGGGTCAAGGATGGACAGGCGGAGCAGCAGGCGGCGCGGAAGGAGGTGAAGGTAATCAGAGAGGTGATGTCATGCCTGGGGGTTGGGAAGATGATTTCGATGATGGATGGGGTGATGATGACTTTGAAGACGAGGATCACTGGTATGAGGATCAGCTTGATCCTGAACTCGAATTGGAGTTTGGACAGGGTGGCACACCCAACAGGAGGGCGACGGTGGAGGATGCGGATGATACCGACGAGGAGGAGACTGCTCGGAGGTAGATAGATGTTCCTCCGGAGAGTATAATTAGTGGAAAAGGGAAATAAATTACTGGAAGACTGCCATTTTGGACAGTGGTGTAGTAGCGAATTAGCTAAAGCGCAATGGCTGTTTCCATGAGGCAAATGCTGCTTGAACCATCGACTATTTCCATTCAGTACAGGACCAATTCAAAACATGTTGTGAAGCACTATGTACCTTTTCCGCACGGCGTTAGACCGAAACCCCTAACAAACTTCTGAGCCTTCGATATTCTACGACGCATAAACAACGACGGGCAACCCAAGGAGCAGCACAGGTATACATAGGTAGTGTATGTGTCTTCACGTTCGGTTTGAGCCGATCAAGAATCCGATGTCCAGGATCACAAGACATGAGACAGTCTCGGTGAGCAAGTTTCAAGCTCAGGGCAGTCCGTCGCTTATTTAGTACACCGACCGAGGGTTCGCTGCTAAACGCGGGTGGAGACACGAGTGTTACAGTCTGCGCGGCACTGTTAAAGCTTCGTTTGATGTGGCATTTGCAGCAAGAACAGGACAGTGGGAAAGCGGGACTGACGCCATCGCGCGACGTCTCACGCACCAACAACGGAAGCAACATGAATCCCTTCTTGGGAGATCTGCGGTTGACACGGAGTCCCCTGATACACCATCGCGAGATCATCTGAGGCGTAGCGGTACCAGGCAGGCGTACCTGACAGTAAGCACCACGCAATGAGCAAATTATTAAGCTTGTCCTCCATCTTTCCTTCCGTATCAGTAATGCGTCTCTATTGCAATCTGTCAGGTTCGCTTTTTCGCCCGTATCCCTGAGTGAAGTTACCTCGTTGTCTGTAGGGAGTTGTTCCAAGTTCCGCTCCTCCCATTTTGGCTCATTGCTATCCCAGTCGCGAAGCTTATTTAAAGTGCTGCCCCTCCCGACTCCAAGTCCGCGCTCCCCCCATTCCCGCGATCCACGAACACCTCACTTACTACTATTGTTGCACGTTTCCACACAACTGCCCCGCACCGCATCGCATACCATTGTCGCAACTTGCACTTCGATAAACTGTCATCTGAACACTGATATTACCAACCCAACAAACCCGTCAAAAATGTCCGGCTCCTACACCTACAAGTTCGATGTCACCATGACCTGCGGGGGCTGCTCCGGCGCCGTTGACCGCGTCCTCAAGAGACTTAAAGGTCCGTTGTCTCTGTCCATACCCCCGCTCCCCCCCCCCCCCCCCCAAGGTTTCCTTTTCAAATACATTCCGATTGCCCTGCCCGCCGCCCGGTACTAAAGAAGCATGCATAACTGACAATGACCAGAGAACGAATCAAACATCGTATCCTACACCGTCCTCCTCGATGAAAAGAGCGCCAACGTCACCGTCGATGACGAGTCCCCTGCCCTTTACGAAAAGATCCTCCGAACAATCAAGAAGACTGGCAAGGGTGTCAACTCCTGCGTGGAATTGGACAGCAATGGGAACAAGATTCGTGACGTGGATGTTGTGCTTAAGGACGAGTAAGGGCATGCAGGCAAGGACGATATACACACATCATATGGGGAAGACATTGGGGGCAACACCACGCCCAATATGGTGATCGGAAGAACATAGAATATGAATTAGAACAAGGGAAAGCAGGCGGTGGAGGAATTGTATAAGGCATACGAATGAATTCGGGCGGCTGAATTGCGCATGGCTTGGTTTAGAATATACCTTTTTGATTTACAATAAAGCTGTTTGTTTTAACGGATAACTACTGAGATTTGTCCATCTCGAGTGGCTATGCTATGTCAAGCTCGATGTTCCCATTTGAAGTCTTGTCGAAGTACTAATCATTCAGAGCTTGGACCTCGTCGAACACCTCAGATATAGCATCACAGCAACTAGACCAAACGAAGTGTTCAGAAAATGCATCAGAATCTATTCTACCCAGCTAACCCTACTCTCCCATATCCAACTTGATAGTAACAAACAAAAAAAGCAAACTGGTATCTCAACTCCCCGTTTTCCCCCCTTTAGTGCCTCATCGACTTTCCAATCTCGCTCCTCCACCCCTGCGCCCTCTCAAACCCGTTCGAATGCGTCTGGTAATCCACAAAAGCCTGGTACACCTCCTCCTGACTGTTCAGCACAAACGGGCCATACTGCACCACCTTCTGATCGAGCGGTGTTCCCGCAACCAAAACAAACCTCGCCGGCTTCTCCGCGCCCGCATCCACCTCGGCATAAACCGCCTCGCCCTGCGGCTCAAACACCACATTGTGGAATTGCTCCACCGTCCTCTTCTCGCCGTCCTTGCCCGAGCTGAAGATGGCGGTGCCCTCCAAAGTATACGCAAACGCGTTCCACCCCTCCGGCACCTCCTGCACCACCTTGCCACCGGGCTTCACCTCCACATCCAGAATCCACACGGGCGTGTACGCCAGGTCCTTGACGCTGTCCACCCCGTGACTCTTGCCGCTGATCACCTTGATCTTGACGCGTCCCTCGTCCGTCTCGACCGTGGGGATCTCTTGCGCCTTCAGGTCCCGGTACCGCGGCTCGCACGACTTGAGCTCCTTGGGCAGGTCCACCCAAAGCTGCAATCCCACGTTGGCGCTCCCGTCCGGGTTCTGGCGCGGCATCTCGGCGTGCATGATACCCCTGCCCGCCGTCATGAACTGCAGGTCGCCCGCCTCAATGGTGCCCTTGTTGCCGGCAAAGTCCTCGTGGTCGACGCCGCCGGAAAGCAAGTAGGTGATGGTTTCTTGACCGCGGTGGGGGTGGTCGGGGAAGCCGGAGCCGGGACGGATGGTGAAGTGGTCGAGCATGAGGAAGGGAGAGAAGTTGCGGAGCTGAGGGGTGCCGATGGAGCGACGCACGCGGGCACCGGCGCCCTCGGCCTGTTCGGTGGCGAGGAAGATTTTGCGGATGAGGCGCGGGACGGACATGTTTGCGGCGGTGGGGGTTGTTGTGATGACTATGGTTGGGTTTGATGAAGAAGTAGAAGAAGCAGAGATATCTTCTGAGGGTTGAGTTGCGAAATAGGTGTTGATGTTCGTGTAGTTGAGTAGTTGGTTTGTCAGTGTAGAGATGTCGACTTGTAAAAGGTCGATAGGCAGTAGGAAGATGGAACAAATTCCAACAAGGATGGAGATGATGGTGACAAGAAAAAAGTTCTTCATGACCTTGGAGGAGTTGAGAAAGTTAAGGATACTTATAGGATCGAATCCATTTGCTGGATCCGGCTTTTGAACTTTTATTGACTTTTTCGCCCACTTGTGACTTTGTTGCTCACGAAAAAAGATGGTCTAGACGATTATAAAGGTCAACGTAAGCAGCTGGAAATCCAGATGAGAAGAGTAGTCAGTAGGTGACCAGGAAAAAGGGTCTAGAATTGTCAAAATCGATATACTGTAGAACTATCATGAAACTTCTGCCCATGCCACATCGGTCAGTTCTTTCCAATTGCTTGCTCATTCGCTTCCCGCCACTGATCTCTTGGACATGGACGGATTCGACAATTGCGCCGCCCATCGACACTGTCGCAAGTCGCTTTGCAAACATAAAACGATGCCCCTCGAAGACAAATGATTACAAAGCTGGAAACAGCCGAGAGCTTGGTGGGGCTCGAAGGGAAGCATAAAGAGACGCCTTTCCGAATCCGGTTAGCGCAGCAGCTTACGTCAAAGTCGGTCATCATTCCCAGATCCAAGTGCCGTCGAATTGGAATTGGAAAAGCTTTGACCATCCATCCAAGTTTACCAGAGTGTGTTGGCGCTTTCGCTCGGTCACTCCCGAGTTCCAAAGAATGAAGCTATCACGGGCGAGGCCCGATGCAGTGGCCAGGATAAGAAAGGCGGTGATCTCTCAGGGTTTACTGAAGCACAAACTCATTATACTTAAGTTGGCTTCACCCAATGCTTCAAGTTAAGTGCTCGCATGTTCAATGATGTCAAATTCGGCATCGGCTGCAATCCAACCACTCAGTAATGCATAACCGTATTCAGCTGTGGACATCGTTCCGATCAAAATGTATGAGTAAACAAGGGGCAGTTGCGTCAAGTATTTAACAATGGTTTTGACTTCTTTATTGACAGCCGCCGTAGTGTAAAAACTAACACCTGACTTGTGGTATCAGCTGCGAAGGTATCAAGCGCTCAGAGCCACGCACTTGCAAGTTGCACCTCCCCGGTATCTACATCGTCTTTCCTTCTTCTTTTATCCACCAGTACGCAACCCACGCCAAGTGACAACGCAATAAAAATTCGAAGAGCAAAGATACCTCGACGTCCAAACAATAGCCATGATGAAAAGATAAGAAACCCAATTGCACCCCTCCAAAAGTGATATCATCCGTTATTCCTGTATGTCTGTGTGATAAGCATGCTTTTCGTATGCTTCAACCACGTGCTCACATCCTCAGCGAGCCTTCGATTCCGCCTACGGCACCAGTGTAGATAGAGGTGAGGTTGTATAGTGTATAGTTGCGTCTTCAATCCACAAAGGAACGCCTTCGCAGTCGTATCAGTCGCAAGAACCAAAGGCCATGCCCCAAAGCGAGACGGGAACTACTAAGCTCTCAGCTGCCTGGGGCGTGGTATCGTTACCAGCTGGGTCGACCGTCTCTTGAGTAGTCACCATATCCGAACCGTGTGACATAGTCGACTCTTGGTCAGCCAGCGGTGGTGTTCTGGCCAGCCTCTAGTTGTTGGCCGTGCCGTTAGCCGTTTGCTGCTTGGCGTTCTCTTTCTGGGCGTTGAGGAAGCTGGCGGCAGTAGCGTAGGTCT
The DNA here is from genome assembly GCF_000182925.2 of Neurospora crassa OR74A. Classification (NCBI taxonomy): domain Eukaryota; kingdom Fungi; phylum Ascomycota; class Sordariomycetes; order Sordariales; family Sordariaceae; genus Neurospora; species Neurospora crassa. The sequence continues at coordinate 940,724 of NC_026502.1, read as the reverse complement.
CGGTGCTAATGGTGAGAGCAGTAGTGAGAGCGGCCTTGTAGTAAGCGCTCAAGCCCTTGCCGCCGACCTTCTCGAGCTCGGTGTTGTAGGTGCTGAGGACATGCTCTTTGCCGCTCTGGCCAAGGCGGATGGGGAACTGGAGAAGAGACTGGGCGTCGTGGACGAGCTCATCTGTCGGCTTCTTGACAATCGGAAACTTCTCATCAATCCTGGACAGCGTCTTGTCACCCAAGTCATCGGCCTTATGGACGTATGGGGAGACATATTGGTACGGGCCCTGGAGGTAGCCGAGGAAGGGAGCTCCAATCTGGTATACCTTCTCGGTAACCTCGAGGAGTTTTTGGCCGTAGGGGTTGGCCTTCACAGTCGAGATGCTGGACTCGACGATAGGGTATCCAAGCAAGTGCTGTCGACATGTTAGCCTCGGCCGTGGAGCACACAAGAGATGACGGGGGACATCATAAGCTTACCTTGATGACCGCGGAGTTGGAGGCAACATCGCCATTAACCTGCCTGTTGCTGTTCGACATCTTGGTCTTCTTCTGGTGAGCCATGTTAGATGCTGGAGAGTACGTAGAGTGCCACACAGGAAGAATGAAAACTCAGGAATTGAGAGCAGGTGAGAATGGCGGACTGTACAGTTTTGTATGATTTCCAGAGAGGATAGAAGGGTGGGACCGAGCGTGAGATCGGAAGGTTCTTTTAAACAGGATGAGGTGGTATCGGAGTTCGGAACTGTTGAAACCAGAAGGTGGGAGAAAACGATGCAAGCAGAAGAATGGCAAGGTGGTTTGGAAGGAGACTGGACGGAATTTGTAAATGGCAACTGCCTGTGTCAAGAGGAAGGAGAGGGGGGTGGAGGGATGAAAGACGTCTTTCCCGTCCGGTGAAACCTCACATATTGGTAGTCCAGCCGATGCATGCCACTAGCATGGGGCTATTGCGGGTAGGTAGGATCACTATCAGAACACAAGAAGCTTGGGGAACTTGCGATGAAAGAAGCTAGCATAAGCCGTTGGCTAGAGGTGGTATGAAGCCTCAGGGCACCCCTTCCCTCGTCATGGGTGTTGTATCCCCTTGTACCTTGCTAAAACTGAGTAACTGAAATGCACATGAAAGAGAGCATGTTCAACTGAATCCTGTCATGATCTGGCGCACATCACACTCAGTCTACCTACAGGTAGGTAGTCTCCAGCTGCGGGAGTCGATGCGGGGAGCTGATAGACATGGCATCTCCGATGTTTAGGCCCAGTTACTGCGTGGAAGCTGGGCGAGTTTGCCTCCCCTGCCGGTATCTTTGAGCGATACACGGCAGGTACTTGTGGTTCGTTTACAGTGACACAGAACCGCTCTCGTCTTCCATGACCGAATCCAGATCTTGGTGCGTCAAAAACACGAAGTGAAGTCCAAGGTGTGGATGCCCAAAGTGGGCTTGAACACATTGAACAGACCTCTCGACCCCTGTGCTTTCCTTCGACGAACCGGGGCGAACAATCGAAGTGCCCTGATAAGACTCTGGTGGGGCACCCCTCGCTTTCGGGGCTGCATGCGTCGGGCCAACACCCCCGGCCGTTCAGGTTGCCAAGCACGCGCTGTCAGCCAGTCAAAACGAAGGGAGGGAGAAAGTGGCAACCCCTCCTTCTGACATGTGAAAGCTCACAAGCCAAACCGAAGCCACAGCATCCGTATCCCTGGCATTGTACGACATTATAAATGTGAGCATCATCCTCATGCCAGGATCACCACCGGGGTTTGATTGATCCATTTCAGTCGCCTTGGAGGAAAACAGCCGATGGAATTGCCTGCGTGTCGTACACCCAGAGCGTGAGCCCCGGAGGCGACCGAGGCCGTCAACGCTATCTATACCTGACGAGAAAGGAGGTGAGATGTTGGATGTTTAAACAGGCGACCTCACAGTTGACCACTTCAATCGGTGAAACAAAGGGCCTTCACGTGAAATCCCTTTCGTTGTCATTCCGTGACATCATTCTCTCGGAGGAGGCTCACGGACAGTGCACTCCTCAATCGAGATACTGCCGAGCTCGTCGTGGTTCAGTCAAGTTGTTCAAGATAAGAAGGGAGATTTTCAGGCACAATCAGATACATGACATGCATGTCCCAGGCGGGGTTATTGCTTCATGGAAAGTCTGGGTCTTCGGACCCGGTTTCCTCTCTCATCATGGACTCGTACACAAGCAATCATTTTGTGTAACAACCGGTGAGGCTCGGAACGAATGGAAAGAGTGGCCCTCACACCCCCCACGCCACGCCATCTCTACCCGTTGCTGCCGGTTCATCATCCGTACGAGACTGTAACCCAGCCTGAGAATCCTCAGCGCCACGCAAGTTTGGAGGATGACGACAAAACTTGAAGTTCTCGGCTGCACAACTTCAATTTCGCCTTTTCCACGGTTGATGATCTTCACTTGGAATTACGGAAATGTCAACTTCCCCGGCTGCACCGGAAGCAATTTCACGCTCACAACTGACGAAAGGCTCGACGTCCAACCACATCTCCCAGGCTGCCTCGTTCAGCGGGGTATCAGGCTCACCTACAGCCAGCAATGCAAGTAATGCAGCATGCAGTGTTGCCTCGCAGCACTTATTGTGGTCGGGGCGCTGTGGTAAGCTCTTCAGTTGGTTCCTCCACAAAGGCCTTGCAGAGGTCGGACAAAGGACCTTGAATTCTGAACATTGACTCGCATCGTGGGCACCAGCACGTGCACCGTGAGGTCCAATTGAAGAGTCAAAGTCGGCCCCGTTCAAAATCTGTGGAAGATTTCGGTTTTGGAAACATTTGGTGGACGACAGGGGCTGACATGATGTTTGGCATTTTTGTGTGTTGCGGGTGCCCCTGTACACTACCTTCCGCGTGGATCCAAGGGGTCCGGGCCACCACCAAAGCAGGAAGCGCCAACCCCTTAGGAGCTTTGGCGTGATTGGTTGTCAGGGATGGCCTGTGTCGTGCCACTTTCACATGTCAGAAGCATGGAAGCGACGAGATGACCGACTGGGCAGGTTGTGTTTGTGTGTATGTGTGTGTGTGTGTGTGTGTGTGTTTTTTTTTATATATATTTTTTTTAATTTTTTTTTTTTAATAATTTTTTTTCTGCGAGTAAGAGCTCAAAATCCGACTCTGATCTGTTGTTAACCCGACCTCATTCGCCCGGAGCGAGCTGATCAATAATTGGTCCTATCATCGGTTACATATGCAAGCCACAGAAAAACAGAAAGATATGACAAGCTCGAAGCCGTGTATCTCCCCTCGTCCGTTGACTGTGTCGACTGTAAAGCATCACAAGAGTTTCAAAGCATGGTGCACAGGGTATCAAGTGAAAATAGGGGCTGACGTTGCCCAAACAAACCTCCTACATCTTCCACTACCCGCGGTCTCACAGCATCCATGCCCGACTGTTGACCGAGCAGATATCGTTCTTGCACAAGACGGTTTCGTGCATCCTCCATCAGGCGAGTGCCCGTTATCTTGAGTGAGATGAAGATTGTGAAGATGCCAGACAATTGGATGCAGATATCATTCTACACTACGATGTATCTCAGCATGGCATATCCGCCAGACTGGAGGAAGCCTGCAGGTCTCGGTTCAAGCAGCTGCCATGAGGCTGATATGTATGCACAAGCACCACAAAACTGATAGAGTCGAGATTGAGACCAGGCACAAAGCACAACTTACGTCACGGTCGACCTGCACCTCACAATTGATGGTCCCAATCAAAGTCTGGAAGTCCACATTTTCGAACGCCATCGGGTGAGATCGAAAACCCGGCAAGCAACTACGCATACGCACACCCGACAGACTGCAACTCGGGGCCCAGACGCCTGGGCAGCTGATGACGGTACATCGTCTCTCCTCGGCTGAAACCCCCTACTCCTCTTTTTCTTTTTTTTTTTTTCTTCCTCTTTGGTTTTTTTTTCTTTGGAAATAAAATAGTACCAGACGGGTTTTTTAGTCGGCACTCGATCGGAACTCGATCCGAGGGTGATTTCCCATATGCCTTGTCTTGAGGCTCTTTGAAAGTCGGCCCGAAAAAATCTTCAGACCTTACTGCACCAACATCAGCTCTTTTCACAAGCTTCTGCAACTCGTCCCAGCTGCTTGGCACGCGGACAGTCAAGATGAAATATCATCCCTTGCCCACTACGCATGAAGTCCAGCTTGGGCATGTGTATGTGGCGGACCGTCCCACGTGCGGAATGTTTCCGCTAATGGAAGCGAGACGATTGATTTTTTTTTCTTTAAAAGTGGTGCTTCTGACTGACATGTGAAAGTACCCAGATAGACGGGACAGTGACGGACACGACACTGCAAGACAAGACAATGAGTTTACCAGTCAATGATCCAAACAAACTCATGATTCAGTTGGCAAGCTCTTGAAGCCAGCGGCCGACCATGCCTACATTGATCCTAACTCCTCGGGCAGACGTCTAAAATCACTCTCTTCGGGCGTCTCAGTGGTCAATAACATGAGGATTCTGTCATCACAACTCATGTTTCTTCTCACGAGCATCCGCCAATCGAGTTGCCAAGGCTCATATTCTCAGGGGCTGATCATATGCTTAGCGAAAAATGGTACGGGAGTGAGGAGACCAGGTCAGTTCAACACCAACGTCCATATTTTGTTCTTCTGATCGCCCATGAGGATTGGCTGTGTCTCGTCAACGCTTACAAACAAGCTGTTGAATTTGGCTGTAGTGGGTTTTAGCTAAAACATGATACGTCTTTTGTTCATAGTGTGAGCGAGGTTCAAAAGTCTCATGTGGAAGGAGCGAACAATGTTCCAGAAGAAAAACTCCGATGATGAGATTTAAGTAGGCAGGAGTCCCTTGTGTGACTTCCACTTTCCTCGATGACCCTACACTCGACCACCAAAATTCTGCTCTGACTTGCATTTATTCTTCCATTCTAGTTCTTACTTTGCCTTCCCAATTTCAACAAAACCAAGGCCTCAAGTCGTCAAGTCAGTACAGTAAAACCTGTATGTCCTCGGTGCTTTGCATAGTCTGACCCCAAGATTGTACTTAACAAATTGGTGTAATGTTAACTATATGCTAGAAACAGACCCGCAACTCAGAAGCGAGCCTCGACCTTGGTCATGGTATCTTGCAACGCCCACTCGTTCACCTTCTCCCTGCTGCGAACAGCCTTGACCTGCTCCGCCGTAAAGCCCTTGGCCTCGACCGCCGGGTTATAGCCCAGCTTGCTGAGCTTTCCAACCGTCGCCGAGTCGATAACTGGCGCCTCCTTGCCGTCGGCGCGCTTGTAGACGGTGACAACAGCGGCACCACCAAGTCCAAGGTTGTGCTGGAGCGCGTATTTGGTGTGAGGCACATTGCGGTTGTTGGCCCATCCTCGGAGGTGCCATACCAACTCGGCGCACTGAGCAATACCAGTGGCGCCTAGAGGGTGGCCCTTGGAGATGAGACCTCCACTGGGGTTGACGACGACCTTGCCACCATATGTGATATTACCGGCGCGCACAAACTCGTGCGCCTTGCCGGGCTCGGAGAAACCCAGAGCGTCAATCAAGATCATCTCGTTGGCACTGAAGCAGTCGTGAAGTTCGCATACAGCGAAGTCACTGGGCTTGACACCGGCCTCCTTCATGGCAACACGCGCAGCGTGCTGGGTCATGTCCCAACCCATCAAGTCAATGGCGCTCTTTGAGAACAGGCTGGGCGCATCAGTGGCCAGGCATTGACCGGCAATGAGGATGGCTTGGTCCTTGAGGTGAGGGCGGGCGTCCAGGAACTCCTGTGAAACCAAGACTGCTGCCGCGCCACCATCAGAAGTTGGGCAGCACTGAAGCTTCGTCAATGGCTCGTGGACCTTGGGTGACTGCATAATCTGGTCAAGGGTGTATACGTCCTGGAACTGCGAGTATGGGTTGTTGACGGAGTGGGCGTGATTAATACGAGCGATCTCGGCAAAGTCCTCGGGCTTGGCGCCGTACCTATGAGAGAAGGAATGAGGTCAGTCATTATGCCTTTTTCTGTAACATTACACTGATATTATATGAGATTTGGCCTACTTCTCCATATACTCTCGGCCGGCATTACCAAACATCTGAGCGGCACCAGGTGCCTTGGTAACTCCCCTGGTGGTGGCCATCATCTTATATGTCGTTCCGAGAGGGTTCTCTCTGTCGTTGAAATGGCTCTGCAAACTACCAGCCTGCATCTTTTCGAAGCCCACCACCAATACACAATCGGCCGCCCCACTCGAGATGAAATTACGGCCCATGGCCAGACCTGTCGAGCCAGTCGAGCAGTTGTTGTTGACGTTGTAGATGGGGATCTGAGTCATGCCGAACTGGTAGAAGACGCGCTGACCACATGTCGAGTCGCCGTAGCAGTAACAGGCGATACCCTGCTCAACATCGTCATAGGAAATCTGCGCATCGAGCATGGCCTTGACACCAGCCTCAAAACCAAGCTCGGTATAGTCCACTTTACCTCTGGGTTTGATGAACTTGGTCATGCCCACGCCGAGGACGTAGCATGGCTTCTTCTGCCTGGGGGCCATTGTAAAAAGTCGGTATGGGTATTTTCGGACAGGTGGGTGGTGGGATAATCGATGATCGACGGGAGCGAGAAGAAGAATAAGAAAAAAGTTAGAATACTACAACCTACGACATAAAGTAGGAGGGAATAAGAAAGTTATCGTAACGTCCGTGGTGACGGCAAGGTTTATGCCTTCAGACCGGTAGCATCACCGTTCCCCTGACGGTGACGGGCCCGTTTCCCCACGTTTTCCCCAGAGCTAAATGCGGGGACGCCCCAGTTACCGAGGCACCTTGCGACGACGACACACCAGATCCCTTGCCACCCGCCATCGAAACATCACCGCAAAGCAACGATTTGGCACCATCCCATCCATCCATCCAATGAAGGGCTTACCAGAAAAGGAAGGCTTTCGTCTTAGGCAGACGGCACCCAAAATCTTAGGTCCAGAGCCGCTTGTCTTGGCGGACCTCGAGTATCACGACCCCTTCATTGCATTACCAACAGAGACACCTATTCGCAGTTTGGTGATGATAGTTTCAGCTCAACATACATTTCATTGATACAACGAGATTCTCAAGAGTGGCTTTTGGGTAAACGTGAGCAGGAATACTAGGGCTGCTGCTCACTGAGAAAATGTCAACGAAATCATATCTGAAACTCATCAAGCTAACATCTTATTCAACTACAGGCCCGACTCCTCACCAAGTGGGAAGCCCAATACTCAAGAACATAGGACAGGAAACGAGAACACATATCCTTCCAGAAGACTCTCAGGTGGTCGGCTAGGTGTTGATCTGAGTTCACGCCTCCTCGTCGGCCCTCTTGCCAACGTTCTGAGTCCACGCCTCGTCGTCGGCCCTCTTGCCAACGTTCTGAGTCCACGCCTCCTCGTCGGCCCTCTTGCCAACGTTCTGAGTCCACGCCTCCTCGTCGGCCCTCTTGCCAACGTTCTGAGTCCACGCCTCCTCGTCGGCCCTCTTGCCAACGTTCTGAGTCCACGCCTCCTCGTCGGCCCTCTTGGTCGTGGGCTTAGTGGGATTGATAATCTGGTTCCATGCCTCGTCTGACTTGCCTACAGGTAGTTTTTGTTAGCACCGGTTTTGAATGGTTCATCATTCCGGGAATGCATACCAGGAGTTGGGATTGCAATGGCACCAATAGCCAGGAAGGCAATCATGAAGAAGGTCTGGGTGATCTGCATCTTGAATGACGGGAGAACGGATCAACGGCGGGTTTACTTTTCGGGGCAAGTTTCTGATTCTGTTTGATGAAACTCACAGTTGCAGGACGGGAGGCCTGGTCTATTTATGCCTTTCAACACCAACAACCTAAGTCATTGCTGCCTAACATCTCACCATCGTTGTCAATACTGTCGGCCTCATTCTTCTTCTCCCGAGATACTCCAGGATTAACACAGAGGGCTCACCTGGGCGGGGGCCGATCGACGCCTCGTCACTTCGAAACATGCATTGCTGACCATGCTGCCCCCCGAAACGGACATACTCATGCAACTTCTCTCAGCTGAATCCATTCATCAGACACTTTGGATTGCATCAGATAGGGTTGCGCACACATCATAGGCACCAAGACAGTGCAGGCTTGACTGAAAGAGGAAGCTGCTATTCGTTTTCTCTGGTGGGCATATTGATGCAAGGCCGATCATACCTTGATCCTCTCTGATAGTTCCCAAAGAGAACGGCTAGTGATGTTAAATTGGTCTTGCACCGTGTTCCAAGAGGTCTTTTGGATCACATATCCACGAAGAGTTAAGTAAGGCTTCTCTTAGTGTTGCAGTCGGAGAAGGATAGTTTGTCCCATCGAGTGCGACATCGGCCGAATATGTACCACGGCAACATGGCCCCCTTTCTTAAGTGTTATCTTTCTGACTTGCTTCCCCCCCCCCATTAAGGGATTATGCAATTACCTCGAGTCATTCGATGCAAGCCGGATTCAAGTCGAGTTGCTTGTTATCCTTCTTACAAACACGACATTCATTTCTTTCTCGATCCTCGGCGAAGCTGCCAGAGCCAGTTGTCTTCTGTGTTTCTGACCCGCCTAAGCTTTTCAAGATGGACAATTTCAAGCCCAGCAACTATCTCCCACTTGATCGTGAAGAATCTTACTCACCAAACCCTGGGTCCGGCGGGGATGACGAGGGGTGTCGTGAGTTTTCAACCACTTCACCAGCTCGCTGGGCGGGCTCAAAAAGCTCATGGATTCAACGGCATTGGCGCTCTGTTACCGTCCATGCCTTGCTCATAGCGGCAAACTTGTTTCTCTTCATCGCCTACACGAAGGGGGTTATAGTTCCCGTGCGATACACCGATCCTCAACATGAACCAAGTGAGTTTTCCCTATGTTCCTCTTCTGTGTATATCCTGCTGCTTCTTCGAACGAGGGCCTCTAACTGTCAAATATCCAGCCCCGTTCCGCTCCGTGGTGAAATATGAACAAAGGGCGTTTGATATGGGAGCCATATATGGCCTGGGCAAAAACAAGTCTTTGAACATGCAAAAGGGCAACATCGACTTTAATGGCCCACCCAGACCTGAGCTAGAAAATGCTTGGAATGACCTCCTTCGATGTGAGCTCTTCTTACTCTAAAGGTGATCTCAAATCCTTGATGTTTCTAATACGTTGGGACAGTTCAAAACGTCCGAATTCCCAGAAAGGATATGGGCCAGTTCCAGGACGACGACACTGTCATTCGGTTGACAGACGGGACCTACTACTTCACCGTGTCAGTTTTCCACGGGCTTCACTGCGTTGAGAGATTCCGGAAATACCTCTACAAGGATCATTACTACCCAGGCCTCAGTGAGATGCAAGCCATTGCCCTGCTGAAGCATACAGAGCATTGCATCGATTACTTCTTGCAGTATCTCCAGTGCAATGCCGACACGACTCTGCTTCCTATGGAGTGGACGACTGAGTGAGTCACTGCACCTTTGACCGTTTCTCATCCACGATCGAAATCTTTACTGACAAGGATATGTCTCCCACCAGTGATCCAAAGCCTGTCTCCCAGGGGTTGGGCAAACACACCTGTGTCAAGTGGGACTCCATTTTCGACTGGATGAAGGAGCACTCTTTTGATCCCTTTGAGCCGGGAATTCTGATGCATCCCATCTTTGGTAAGTTATGACACTCAGCTTGATTGATTCCTGATACGCTGCAAACACTAACAGATACAATTGCAAACAGGCGATCCGTACGACCGAAACGCGTCTCACCACCACGTCAATGTGGGCCTTACAGAGGCCGGCGGGATTCTGCATCTGAACGAAGATGGGACGGTGAAAGAAGGTAGCAACAAGGCACATTTGCATTCGTGAGGTATGCAGATAAGCGAGCAATGAGTATGCACTTGGACGCAACATTATTTATCGTCAACCGCTGTAAGCACGACATAGACCACCCTAGAGCTTCTGTTCCAAGTCAATCTTGATTCCTATTTTTTTTTTCCTTTTTTTGGACTGACACTTTCCTATCCGGGAACGGAGCTGTTATCACATACAGAATCGTCGAGATGTCAACTTGCCCCCAAACAGTTGACACATGGGCACGGTAACATCGCTCCAAGCCTTATTTCAACTGCGCCGCCGCCTCGTTCCTTCAGAGTGAAGTGCGGAGTACACGTGCATGATAGAAAAAGGAACGAAGATAACGACAACAAGCCGCTTTGTGGCAATAATAGCCATCTCAACCGGAATGCCGTCATCAATGCGGTTTGAATCACATACTATTATATATTGTCCCAAGATTGTTACCTAGTCCGCACGAAGCGTATGCATGCTGGGGTCGGGTGGCCGGATGGTCGTGGTCGGATAGAAGCGAAGGATGGACTATCGATCTTACAACATGCAGTATTGCGGCCTGAACGGGATGGAGAAGCGAGAAATGATGCTTCTGGCGAGGATACGGGCGAGGCTGGGCACGGTTCGGCCCGCAGCGCCAATTGTGGAATCGAGAGCTTGGGGATGGGGAGGTTCGTCCCATGGATGTCTTGGATGATCTTAATTTTCTAACGGGATCTTTCAGCAAGCAAAGAGGTGTTTAAGACTACGGACAGTCCAAGATCAGCAGTTCATGCCCAGATCCGATGGACCAAACCGTCAAAGCTTCCTGATGCACTTTCGTATCATACCTATCGTGAAGGGCATGTTGATCATCGCGCAAAGACAAACGTGATAGTCCGCTTCCGAACCTGAATCGATTTGCATATGCATATCTCTGTACTCAGGACATTGACACCCCCCTCTTGCGGATTGACACAACTAGAGCCCCCGGACGTTGATTCCCTCAAACCCTTTATCCCGTGGACTATCACTGTCCTTTGGTTCTTCGCCGATATCGCAGAAGCTACTACATTCAAGTCAAGGGGTAAGATGGTACCAGTCTCTACCACTTCTCACCTCACCATTGGTGCTTCATGGCCATCCGATAATACCTACCTTGCATAACACGACGTCGGGGAGTAACATAGATTACATCATGTCGCCAACTTTCGTTCCTAATTGCAATATTGCAATACACTAACGCACTCTATCGAATATTTGCATCCCAGCTCGTCCCCTATCTTCCAACGAGTCTGGAACACACTAGCGATCACGATTGCGCTACTACAACATCGTCTTGCTTCCTCCAACTTTCGTCAACGCTAACCTGCCTGTTTGAGAAGAGAAGTGTCAGCATCGCAGCTGAAAGATCCCCGTTTGAGATAACGTTGAGTGGATGTTGAGGCAAACTGCGACTGGTCAGTCAGTTGCGTGTGTATGGGAATAGGGAATAAGCTGAGGACAGGGAAGTGAAGTCCGTGCCTGATTGAGCCCACGAAGATAAGTCGACGGTGGAAGTGGACCAAAGAGGTTTGGACAGTTGATGAAGATGGCGAGTTTTTGGGGTTAGAGACTGTCATCTTGCGAAGTCTGTGTGTTTGTTTGCCGTGCTATCACATCAACGTGGATGACATGCAGTTTCGTTGCAGGTCGCAATGGCCTTCTTACAATACGCTTTGATCGAAAATCATGTTCAGAACACTCGTAACTTGGATAAGAGCGACCAGACAAACATTCGTGTGAGAAATACGGGTCGAGTGTCTAACGACAGTGCCACTGGTCCGTGGCACCGGTCCGTGGCATCAACCGGACAACCGAAGATCTCGGGTTAGTTCTGTCTTCATTTCCCCGAGAAAGATAAGGTTACATTTCACTCCCTATGGTCTCATCAGTTACCGCGAGAAGCCACGCCATCCTATTGGGAATCCATTTGTTCAATGGCGATTTCTCACGCTACACGCCAGATCCATCAAAATGCCCTCCGCCCATCTCTCTTCATCTACGCATGTCCTACTGTCTACACAACCACCAAATCATGTCCTAGAGGGACTCAAACTCAAAGCATGAGTCAATCCAATACCCCCTTCCTCTCGCGGAACCTTGAGAAGGATTACGAAGAAAATGTTGAAACAGAAAGTCATTCAACAACAGACGTCGACCTCGAAGACGCCCTCTCAACCACATCCCAAAAAGGGCCACGCCCATATCGAAGACCTTCGCCATCCTTCCTCCGATGTGTTCTTTTCCGCTCCTGTCCAGATCTGATCCTCTACCTCTTTGCCCTCTGGGGATTCCTCTCCCTCGTTTTCCAACTAGCCCAACTCCTCTTACCCATAACACCTATCTTCCCCTCTTACCATGCCAAAACAACAACAACATCATCATCAGGGGCAAGACCCGGCGCATCCAGCACAACAAAAGACACAGTAGACGTCTACCGCCCCTCCACCTTCCCCTCCCCCTCTTACGACCTCTGCTCCTGCGGCTCTTCCATCCGCGAAGCACAGTCTCTCGGTTGCGTCTACGACACCATGGCCGCCGCCTGGCTTCCCCCTTACTGCCGCGACCCCGAACTAACCACCATCTTTGACCGTTCCGGTCCGGGAGAAGGCGGAGCATGGGCTTATTACGCCGACCAAAACGGTAGCGTCCGTCTTAGTCCGCACCAAATCTCCCTTTTGGCGGATAATCATCACCAGACAAAAACAAAAGAAGGGGGAAATGTCTCTTTTTGGGCAACGAGAGAGTGGCATCTAGCGCATTGTTTGTTTTACTGGCAGAAGTTGGTGCGGATGAGGGATACGAATGCGGTCATGGAGAGGAGGTTTGATGGGTGGCGGCATGCGAGGCATTGTTATGGCTTGTTGATGAGGAGGGATCCGCCGAGTAGGGAGATGTTGTTGGAGGTTGATGTTAGGTTGAGTAGTGGGTTTGAGGTGGGAAAAGAGGAGGAGGGGGGACATGAAGGGCATTGAGTTTTAGTTAGTTTGGATTGATGGGAGATTCCACTTGTTTGGAGAAGTGAAAGGTGAGGGTAATATATTCGAATATCATATTACCATTGTATATGCTGTCTAGAGGTATCATAACTGTTATATAGCTTGAAGAAACCTCGCAAATTGCGTCCATCATGTGCTGTGCTTATAGTTCCTGAGTCATCTAAATTCTGTTGTATGATAAAACGTAGGTACCGTAGGGATCTCTTGAATGAGCAAATGCAGGATTTTCTCAAAGTATTAGTCCGGCCTTTCTGAACATCTCAAAGGCAGACAGCCAACCCTGAACAGGATCCTTGTCTCCTTCGAACCCGGTCTCCCTCAACTTTGTTATACTGAGTTGCCGATCGAACGTCAGCCAGTAGCCCACGCTGTCCAATTGCCGATGACCAGCTCCAACACCCTTGGTGGCAGCGTTCTCGCGACCGTTTTGGTTGAAAATGGACCTGTACTTGGTCACATATTCTCCAGGTGGCAAGAGTGAAGTCGATTCTGGAAGCTCGCCAGCCCCCATAGAGTTGTCTGGAGCTGATGCTTTCTCAGCGACCGGCCCAACGCCCACTAGGCCAAACCAGTTGGCTAAATGGGGCCAGATCTCGCCATACTTGCACGGTGTCTCATTGTCGGCAACGTTGAACAGACGGCCGCCGCCACAAGTTTCGGGATGTAGCGATGCATAGATCATAAAACGCGCAATGGTCGCGCTGGATACCGGGGAGAATAACGAGCTGGCACCAGCGGCGTTGCCAGGAAAAGGCACTTCAACAGAACTTGTTGCAGCTTCGGTTGCAGATGGCCTGACACCGTGATTATAGGTATATAGGGATAGATACTGAGCCCAATGGAGGGCTAAGCTGAACTGGGAACCGTTGGGGGTGAACCCAATCTTGATCAATGTCAGTGATGCTCGATACTCGGGTGCATCAAGAAAGACTCACAATGGCATCAGGGCAGACTTCGCACCATGTCCAGTGCTTTCCTTTGCTTGCAGCGCTCAACAGCTCACGATATGCTGGATATACGACCGTCTTGGCATAATCGGGTGGCAAGTTCTTGACCATGTCCTCCGTCAACGGAGGAGTAAATGTGCCTCCGGGGGTATATATTCCATATCCCTGATGTCGTCAGCACGTGGTTCATATATTTTCAATATGCCTCCATACGGTAGTGAACATACCCGTGTCCCACCAGCAAATGCTACGAATTGCAAGTTGGGACTGAGAATCGTGTGGGCATCGACAACATTCTGAAACATACGACGGTTGATTGCTACCTCATCAATGTCGTTCTCGACTGCTTGAAATACTGTTCATGGTAAGTTTTTCTATATGACAGCGAGATGTGTGGTGTAAGAGGGGGAAATGGATGGATGGAGCAAGTACCCAAGTAATATATATGAGTGACCGATTCGACATCTTTCACTGCCTGCTTCAAAGATTCTGCCAATGTAGCCCCATCGCCCTTATGGAGGTCAATACCGGAGACGAGCTGTAGGTCTGGCTGGTCCGAATCCGTAGGCCACAAAGACTCCGAAGTATCGAGCGGGCGGTTCGTAACAGCGGTGATGTTTGAGAATGTGCCATGACGCGGGTAACCACGCAGGAGCTGGTTAACAATTGCCCAACCAATTAGACCAGAGGCGCCGAAAACGATGGCATGCTTTGAGCTGTCGGCCATTGTGAATGTATGTGTCTTGGAAACTTGACCGGGCAGGTGAATCCAGTGGCATTCGGTCTTAGATATGCTCGATTCGCTTTGGCCGTGCCCCCGAACAATCATTCTGAATCATAGTGATCCAAAAGTGGATGAGAGTTAGCGGTGAAAGACTAGGTAGCCATACAACATAATTCAATCAGTTGAGCAAGTTAGCGCGGTAAATAGGTATCCGCTCAAGTGTAGCGGCAATACAGAGCGGCCTAGGGCAGCTTGTCAACACAGCAGCAGCAGCCAGCAGTACCTCTAGTGTGCCTAGCAAGATGGCAGTCCCTCGGCTCGAGCGACAGTAACCTTACCCAGCGACAGGAAGTGGAGATCCGCATCGATCAACACCTGGAGACCCCGGGCCTAGTTCAAGTGTCCGAGCGACGCAGACGGGATTTGCGCCATCTCTGGCAATCGAACCGATTATGTCTTGATGGGATGACGGCCGGCCATCTACGAGATCTCTATAGAGGCGTTTTTATTGTCCTAACGGCCGCAGCCGGCTGTAGGGAGCGCGTAGTGCGCAGGACCAGTGGAGACTTCGACGATTTAGAACCACGACAAGTCCCCCGAACCGTGTCGGCCGCGAGAGTAACTTGCTGCCCCTCGAGGGCAAGCTTTGCTGTAAGTTCCTCCGTCGCGGCGGAAAGGGATGAGGAACTGGTCTAGATGGCATGACGCATCTCGAGAGGGGAGGCTAGGAGAAGACATGTTTCCGGTTTCGTTTTTTGAAGAGTCATCGGATATAGGTACTCATTTTCTCAACCAGGTACTTGAGCCTCCCATAGTTATTGGGTCTATACTCTGCTTGGTATATGTAAGTACCTTGAACGCTCATTTTCGAACCGCTCGCGCATTTTGGTGGAAACGGTCGGACGTAGGGATTCCCACTCAAGTGGATTGATGGGCATGAAGTTGAAAGCTACTTCCATACTGTGTTGTGCTTCTATGACTTGTCGCGTACGTAAATGTGGAAAGGCGACAATAAAAAGAGCTTGATTCTGGAGTGGGTGGCGATCGGCTGCCGAGAAGACAGTTTCTTTGAACCAGATGAGTATGATACTGGGAGGAAGAGTGGAGAGCTTGACGAACGATTTGATGTGGGACTGTGGTAGTTATCCTGACAACTCAACTGTAGACGGATTCATATTCTCCCGACGTATGAGTAAAGGATGAATTTGATGCGATAATGTTTCCTTTCTCGCTTTGTAGAGACACATGCCATCACTTTTATAATGAACACGCATTTGGACAGATGCTCCTCGATATGCCCGGGGTCTCATTATGCCCGTGAGAGTGACAGAAACATCGAAGTGTCTGTCGAAGTCCAGGTGTACGACAAGAGGATGTTATGGGTCCCGTACCCGAACTGCCGACTACTTGGCCACGAAAGTCTGTCGATCTTCTTTGTGACCTTGTTTTATACAACGGACTTCTGGTGAATTCAGTGTGGCTTTCCGTAGTACAGTCAAGTCTGTACATAACGATATGAGGTATAACGATATCGTGTAAATAACGATCAATTTCACTGCCACCGTTCCAGTTGTATGGTGATTTCAGCAGTGTAACGATATATTCCGTATTGCGATTACGATCAATATTCAGGCTCAGTTTGTATGGTGATCGTTATACCCATTAGGTGGTAGATATGGGAAACATTCCCAACTCATCCTTTAGCTATACCTTAACCACTGCTTTTTGGTACCCAAGTACCTATTCGAGTCAGTCTTGGCGTGCTTGGCACTACTGAAGGTTGCGATAATCTGGGAACAACGATCAAATCCAAGGGGTAAGCACATATCGTTATGTACAGACTTGACTGTATCCTTAACGTGTCCCAATTTCTGAATCAGATATCGCGCACATGTGACTAAGTTGATGTTAATGCAGACAGATCCCCCAGAAGGTAAAGGTTGGATGTTGTCACCTTTGCGAAAACTTCTTGGTGTCTCTGTGGGACCTATTTAATCAGTAACGATGAGGTAGCCAGTAAAATCACGCTAGTAGGTAGTAAACTCGGAATTGGATAGTACGTTGCAGCTATGATTCGGGAAATAAAACTTGGATAGGAGATGAATCAAGAACTCAAGAAAGCATAAACTCAAGCTTCCATACAAATTCATGATCTCACCCGCTCCACCACTGAATCAATGAGAAGGAGACGAAACACGGAAAAAAGAAAACACACTAACAACGCCTCAAGCTTTCAGCCTTCACACAATTTCGTATGTATAATACCCATTCCCTTCGCCAAATCCAAGCACAGGATCGGGAGTCCCGTTTGCCTTGTTGTGCTTGGCAACCCGGGCAATAGCCTTGAGAAATCTCGAAATTTCAGGGAGAAGGTCCCTACCGGACTCTGCGAGATAACGATTCTCCAGATCAGTATTCAACGGAGGGCCGTTAACATATGGGTCTTTCTCCAAGTAATCCATTCGCTTTTCTAGGCTATCCCCGACCTTTTCAGCAAACCATGATTCAATGTCTTTGAATAAGCTCTCTTTATTCCATCCAAAGCTGTCGATGTAAAAGTACCCAGCCCTTCGAAACTGTATTTTGCAGCAATGGACTGCTGTCTTCAAGATGATCAATCCAACGAGCGTTTTCATACCACGATCTTTGATCACAAATGGTACCAGGTAAGCATCTTGTACGTCACCCCTAACGTCGTAAACCTCATCCCAACATACGTTTAGGCGAATATATTTGAGTTCAAGTGCATCCAAGTTGCAGTCGTCCCCGGATTTCAGGAAGTACTCATCGGATTTGTCAGAGAAAGCAGTGATATTAGCTCGTAGCACTGGACTCCGGAGCTTGATGCTTCCCCCAAACGTAATAGGGCCGAAGGGATTTGTCCTACTTTTTGGTGTTGCACTTGCTTTCAGAACCTCGGCCAAGATGTCCACAGTTTGTGGGTTGCAAGTCAACAGCTTGGACGGCTGCCCAGATTGGCACGGTTGAATGAGGGAAGCCCAAGACCATGAAGGAGCTATTTCCATATTTTTCTGACTGCATGGCGGCTCGCAAGACCACAAAAGCCCCTGGATAAGGCAGTATGACCATAGTCCGGCAAGATAGCCTATACCAGTCCATCTACTGCTTAGCTGCTCTGCAAGGCCAGAAATAGCTACCAGCCTGTCTGAAGCATGGGTGAGAGACCTCTCAAAGTATGTCCTTGTCAGCCGGTTCCATGCCTCTTGCCGCTTTGAGTCAACTAGCTTGTCTCCAAGAAGAAATTGCCAGTCACGCCGGGATATCGTTTCAACCCATTTTGGTGTAGGCCTGTTTTTGGGATCTGGAAAGGTTTCACTCGCTTGACACGTTGAGCATTCCCAGTGTAGCTCCTTTCGACCAAAGACAAGGGTACGTCGCGCCAGGAGTTGTTCCTGAAGTACCCATCCACGAGTGTTAAGAATGAGCTTTGCGTATCTTTCATGGCAATATTCACTGATATGTTTTGCCGTAAGGTATCCATTCGCACCTAGTCGTACAGACCAAGGTACTACAGAAAGTGGGTGTCGTCGGTAGAAGAGGCCGCCTTTGGAATTGAGTGAGGCGCCAGCGGCCAGGTTGAGAAAGGAATTTTGGTAGACTTGTTGCATTTTGGCTGATTCCTGGATCCAATCCTCGTATGAGTCCTGAATGATGCAGAGGGAATCAATCCAAATGAAGGGGATCTTCAATTTTCGAGTAACATTGATCGCATCTCGAAAGGTTTTTGGTAGCTGGCCAAGTTGAATGCCGTTCAAGAACCTAGCATAGTTCTCTTCCATTAGCCGAGTGGGAACTCCGTTCTTTCCCCAGCAGTGACTGAGAGTCATGTAGGATTTTTCCACAAAACCTAGTCGACTCGTTTCGCATATCCTGACTTGTGGATCTCCGACGCTTCCCACAGCGACCAGCCGGGCAGGCCATTTATCCTGAGCATTTGCGATCTGGACCGGACCACAGAGGGGGTGCGAGCGACAATTTTCGATCCATTTGAGCGCTTGAATCCAGCTTGCATCGCCTGTTGTGGTGAGCGCAGTAGGGAGACCACGGACTAAGCGTAAAGAAAGCATGTATATAGTTAGCTGACCATGTATATCATATGGTTATCACTTGTGGACTCGATCTCACAGTGTCAGCAGTAGAAGCTTACCTCTACTATAGTCCTCATCTTCGTCCTCGATCTCAACCCAAGTAAGGTTCCCTTGTGTGCCATCATCTTTCACAACATTGATGCACAGGGATCTGAACCATTTCTCGAGTGTCAATGCTGCATCTCCCCGTTCCAGCCAGTCGACACCTGATTCTAGGCTCTGAGCATCGAATGAAGTTGGCGTACTTTCACGTCTTCTCAGAATATCAGCCATGAGCCAATGACAAACATGGCAGTTTGCTTCAGCAGCTGATCTGAGAAATTCGCTGACGCTGCAAAAGGGAGCTTTTATCAGACCCATATCGTCAACAGGTGATTCGTGGATCTTCTTGAACGCCGCCGTACAGCTCGCGCACAGGCGGTCAAATGCCGTTTCGGCTATCTCTTCTCGTCCGACTTTAGCTACGCAATGTTCGATGTAGACCTCATACGAGCTGAAGTATGGTGGCAAAGCTGAAGGGCGTGGTGATTGTGAGTTCGGCTTGTTGACTTCCGGAGGAGCAGAGGAGGGAGGGCTTGTCTCCGCCGAGCGGGACGATTCGACAGTTACGCCCGTCAAGTCCATAGCTGGCGTGATCATCATCCGAAGATCATGTTAAAGAAACTCGATAAGATCGCCCGCTCATAGAGGAGTTGTGTTGAAGGGTGAGATTGGGCCTTTCAGACCTTTTGTCGGAGAAAGAACCAAGGCAAAGAGTAAACGCCTCATGAGAATAAGAATACGCTTGATGAAGGGCAGCCTAGAGCAGCAGGGCAACCAATACTTAAGGGCTGCCAATCGCCAAGCTTTCGTTGCCCCCTCTTTCCTACACTGCTGACCTCAGATAAGGCAGTCATGCAAAGGAACAGAACCATCTGGCGTTACACAGCAATGCAATCCTACCAAATGCAACTTCCAGTAAATGCAACTCCCCCTCCCGCCTTCTCCCCCTTGCCCCCAGCAAATGCTAGTAGAATAGGGGACGCAATTCTGCTGTACGGTGCCAAGAGGCTGACAGAATTATAGATGATCCATTACCGAAAACTATCACCAAAGCGAAGGGCGCCTGTGACTTTGTCTTTCTTAGAAATAAATTAGTATCTGAAGCTGACGACATCATGTTGCACTCAGAACAAGACCGGTCAGTTCTGATCAGGCTTAACTTTAGAAGTATTGTAGGCTCTCACATTCGAGGTCGAAGGTGCGATTCTGGGTCGAAACCATATATCAAGTTTTGGTGTACCCTTAATTCCGTCGCCCCCTTGGGTGCTTGCTACAAACTTTAAGTTACCTCTACAATTGGAACATGCCAACTTGCAGTCATTCAAGATTCTGACAGCTCTAATAGGGCTGTCAGGAACTTGACATGCGTTTCCAAATTGCCCAGCCCCGTGTAAATAAGTCCCCGATCCAGTAAATGCACATCCCTAGTAAATGCAAGAAAACAAAGGCAGCTCGGATGAGTTGCATTTACTAGGGTAGTTCTTGTACCAGGTTAGCCAATGACTCGGCAGCATTGCCGAACATAGGTAACTCGAAGTTGGAAAGTCTGAATCACACGTACACGAGAAAAGAAGGAAGGATGGGCGATTGACATGCACACGGGCAAAAAAGAGATCAAAAAAAAAAGATCTCAAAAAGAGCTAGAGAAAAAGACATACAACACCAGGGATTCGCTGGTCGTCACCGACCCAACTACTAGTCTGGCCCTCACTGGCTTATCTATGGGAGAGCGGACGGGATCCCGAGTTTTCCAGTGGGTATGGTCGTATGTACCTTACTTACTACAAACTAATGGTTATGAGACCAGGCTGAGGGTTGAGAAGTTTGTTCTTAGAAAGCAATACCTCCTCAGCTAGACGACATTCACCAAAAACTCCAATGCAAAAACAGAAGCACTGGCAATTCAACAAACTCAAGAACGACTGGACCTCGAAGACAAGTGTATCACTTCGCATCCACATTTATTCTTCTTCGCCAGGTGTTATCATCCGCTCGCTACCTTTACCTGGTATCTCTCGTAACTTTCCTAACTATCCTCCCAATTGAATCCTCTGCTCATCTTTTTCCTTTTCCTTGCATCCAACGGGGTAAAAAAAAAACGCACCGGAGATAAAGAAAAAGAATACGGGGTATAAAACCTATGATATCTCCTTCCATTCTTGATTCATTCCGCTATAACTCAACTCGCTAGAGTACCAAAAGCGTGAAACAAAAGAGGAAAGAACCGAAAATTGATCAGGCTAGGACCACCCACCACATACCGCCCAAACCACACATTTCAGTTCATATCTATTGGTCTTTCAGTTCATTTGATCCTTCTTTCCTTCCCTTATTCACATGTGCTACACGCTCAAGATAATGATATGCTGTCCGCAACAAGGCCCTCGTGCGGCCCAGATGACGATGAGCACCCGTGCATCCAGATCAGCGATGAAAATAAAGAAAACATGAGTAAAAATACAACCAATTCGAATATAAATATGCAACAAGAAAATAGTAGAGGTAGTAGCGGCTCTGGTTAAGACGATGATGTTGTCGGCGATGAGAAAACCCGACAGTAATGAGACAGTTATGATTATGGCTTGGTATGACATGGTTTAATGGGTATGATGTAGTTGTTGTACTAGGAAATGGAAGGTAGGTAGGGTATGATGGTTGTGATATGATGGGAAACAGTTTAATTGCTTGTACAGGGGTATAAATGCGATGATGCATACGCTTAGTTAGGAGGTCCAAAACAAACGCGAGATATAATCAAAACAAAATAATGTAGGAAAGGAACCGTCCGGTCGTTGTAGGCGAAACAAATGACGAGAGGCATTGTGGCTGGTGGTATGGATCGGTAACAGGGTATCAGCCGTAAACAAGAGTCCATTTTCACTCCAAGCTCTCACCCAGCCTTCGAATCTCGTCATCATCCAAAGCGCCCATCCACAAGCAGCGCTCAGTAATGCCCTCAATAGGCTGGAAAGAGTACCGGTTGCTCGCTTCGAGAAGCCTCAGCAGCGTCTTGACCACCCCGGCCGCGATCCTGCAACGCTCAAAGTTCACCAAAGGTGCAGTGGTGGGAGAGCTCGCAATCTCGCTCGGTCGCTGGGCGTTGAAGAGGAGGTCGTGTGTGTAAATTCCCACAAAGGGAATACATCCCTCATCAGCCGTCTTCGAATCACCGCCCTCCATCTCTTTGCGCAGGTTATAAAAATTCCTCGTAGGCGACATCAACGTCTCCAACTCTTGCATTGTTCGCTGGTCGCTGGAGGGAACCATCGCCCATGTCTTGTTTAGACGGCCAATCTCATTGCTCATCAGCGCAATGGTCAACTGTGCCATGGTTGCAAAGTTGCGGAAGCGTCGACAATGTGCTGCGATGTGGATGAGCTTGATGATGCAACGAGCCCTTTCCTCGATGTCGCGAGTTAGGACAATCTCGGAAATGGCCCATTTCACCATGATATTGAAACGGGCAATCACAACCTCGACGCCATGCGCATCCGTATCCCTCAAAAATGAAACCCAGCTGCGCGCGTCACAGCCCTTCTGCTCAGCATTCTTCCACCTCATGTCAATCAGTTCTCTCCAGTCGATTTCGTTCAGCGCATCTTTCTCGATCAGTGTAAACTGCTGAGCTAAGATCTCGCTGTCGAATGCCAGAATGAAAGGCAAATGGGCCGAGAGTCTGCTATCGGACGCTTCGGTAACATCGCTAGCTTCGGGCAAGGGCGAGGGTACATCAAGCTGGCGTTTATCACGAGGCGTGCCCTTCGAAGCAGTTGGCTGTACGGGAAAGGAATGTTGATACTGGCCATAAGGAGCAGCTGTTGTGGTCGGAGTAGTATCGGGCGTTGGTGGCAAAGGCTTCGTGTGCCATCCTCCCTGCTGCTGGGATGCGGAACCTTTGGCCATATCCGGAAGCATCTGAAGTGCTTGAATCATGATTGTGGGTGGGGAGGGCGGGTTGGGGCCGAATTGATTTTCAGCCAGGGAATGTGCGGGCTCTGTCGAGATGGCAACACCAACGGCCGAAGGGGTAATGACTCCGTAGTCGTCAACACTCGCATCGAATGGTTCTGCAGACATTTCCGAAGACAGGTCTGTGTCATCTTCACTTTCCAATGTCAGGAAAGACTGTTCTGGCTCTGCAGTGGGTATTGCGTCGTCAACCTTGACGGGCTCCATGCTGTCCGCTTTCTCCACAAAGTCAAACGAAGCTATAGAAGGGTGTTGGGAGCTTTGTACACTCTGCTCATCAGAGGAAGGAGGCTGCAGGATGGAACGATCGGTCCATGATTGCAGGGTATCCTGGTTGACACCATAATTATCCATCATTTCCTGCTCCAGCAGAGGGCTCGAATTGTAGGAGTCCCTGGAAGTAGCAGAAATGAAGGATTCGGCATTGGTAATCCGGTGCTGACGGGGAGTGACGTCCAGATAGCTGTCAGCTATATCCATTGGTGCAGGTGTCGTAGGTGAAGGTGGCATATAGATATTCTTCCCGGCAGCGCGTATGTGTCGTTGTTCCATCCTCTCCTCTCCTGTGACCTCCTCAGGCTGCGTCGGAAGGGGATTGGTATTCTGTTCGGCCTTGAATTTAGGTAGGTCCATGGACAAGCGAATAGTTGACTTTCTTTCGTATTTTCCTTCCAACTTGAGAAGTGCGGCCTCGACACCGCCATCCTCTTCATCGTCAGGAATCTGCGCCAATTTGATCGCCTCAGCCTCGAATGATGGGCGCATCACCGGCTTCGATGAATGAGTGCTGAAGAGGGACAGATGACGTTTTTTCGGGTTTTGCTCAGCGAGTGCTCCGAGAGAAAACATTTCTGGCCGATTGTTAACATCCACGAAGCTACTGGAGTCTTGATGGGCTGGACTTCGTATGAACGAACTTGCGAACGAGTCAGTGTACGTTGTCAGGGATCCGACCGAGCGGGATGTTCTCAGCGGTGGATGATCCAGATCGCCAACATTGGTCACAGCACGAAGGTCACCTCCTGGCCTCCTTCTTAGAATTCGAAGCGGCTGCGGAATGAGGACTTGGGACGAGTCATCAGCCACGGACTCCTCCGAATATGTCGTAGCATCGAAGCTCCTAACGGTTGGCTGTGGCATAATATCGCTAGTATATGACGCGAATCGTCCATGCCTTGCCGACCAAGTTGAATGCTGTGATCTGCTTGAAAGATTTCTGAAGTGCCCATGCAGCCCGCTCCGGGGGGTCTGATCAAAGTCTTGCATGACATGATCAATAGATGGCTGACCGAAATCGTCTGATGGGAGGTCTTCCCCTTCTCTAGGAGTAGAGTCAAGTATAATCGGCGACGCCTGATTGGTCGAGACCGAGTTGCGAAGGACTTGTTGGCCCAGGATGTATGAAGACGTTCTTGGTGTTCCCTGTTGTAGATCTGGCGGCGTATTTGGTGGCGTTGGATCCGCAGTGATTGGGATGAACGAATGCGAAAATGATGCCGATGAACTGGCAGCTGGCAACGCTCCGGACATTACAGGTTGAAGGGTGGTACCATCGACAATGACAATCGAGTCGCTGCCAGATGATATCCCCATATCGCTCCTATGTTGTACATCTTCAACACTGCGAAGGTTAAACGCCGTGTCCATGTGTGCAGCCGAATATTCCATCGCGTTCCCGTGACTTTTGGCTTCTTCGTTTCCAGTTGCCGGAGGAACAGCGTATTCGAGTTTTTCGGCTTCCACAGCAGCATCTTCGCGTATCGCTTTCTTAAAGTCCTCCGCGACTCCAGCGCCGAGCAGATCAATACGCACAGGTGGTCGGACTCCGTTCTGGCGAGCTTTTGATTGCGGTACGACTGCTGTCCCTGGAGGCCGGTTCGTTGTTGCGCCCTCTGGCCCGATGGGCGAGATGTTGGCCAACATTGTTTGATTGGATGGATGTGTTGACGTCTTGTGGCTCAACGCGCGCCGGACGCTTCCAAGCAGCTTCTTCATTCCATGGCTGGACATGGCCGACCCTATGAACTTATCCTTCCGCACCTCTACCGGTTGAAAGACAGTGGTCTGGCCGGAAGGGTCGCCCATGGCACTATTTGGACGTACCTCAACAAAGGCTTGCCCAGGCGGAAAGATGTTACCTTGGATAAGGCTTCCCGCATATGGCAGCGTCAAAAGGAACTCGGCATTTTTGTACAAAACCCTTTCCGTCAAAGTGGCGTGATCATGAAGAGAATCACTCAAGCTGTTGTTCCGCTTGTGCGAAGAGTGCTGAGGTCGGACACGTTTGCCTGTAAGGGAGCGAGGAGTAGTCGCTATGCCTTCGGTGGTATTGTATACGGAGCTGGGGTCCGCTGGGTGAGCAGTCAACGGACGGTTGGATGCTACTTGCGTATGTCGCGAACTCTTAATCGGGAATGAGCACGATACAACCTCGACGCTTGTGACGCTGGTTGGCGAGGCCTGATTCCTCTGAGGTTCATCGATCTCTGGGTTTTCGGGAGTCCCTGGCCTTTCACCCACAATAATGGAGTCGATATGTCCAGCCTTCGCGATCTCAGCGTAGAAGCTCGTTGGTCCGCGAGGGGTCGTCGGGACATTTAGCTCGTCCAACTGGGGCGGACCTTTGTCGTATTTGACCCAGAAGCTGGGAGTCAAGTTTGGGTCACGATGGCCTGCGATACCTCCTGGGGTGATGGGAATATCGGCTGCCAAGGAAGCGTCGAAGTCAGGCCCATCCCAGAATTGCGAACAGATTCTCCTCCAGCACTTCTTGAGCTCAGGTAGAGTCTTCATCTCTATCTTGTGCGCCTTGGATACCTCAGCCCACTCGTCGACCACATCGTTCAAGAGGTTACAGAAAGAAACGCGCAAGTCGTAGTCGACCACGAAATCGTCCATGAAGTAGTTGAGAATCCAGTGTCGGAGGGCTACAAAAGTACGAACACGCACCACCGTCCCCAAGTCACCCTCTCTTGCCAAAGCCCATCGAAGGCGCGCGAACAGCATGGAAAGCAAGTCGTGAGAATCGAGAAACTGTCGATACGTGAGGAAGAAGTCAGACACGAGGTCATAATCCAGAAAGGAGGGCGAGGTGATCTCTGCAACCAGACGAGGCGGCGTAGCGGCAGTCACGGCACCGGTATTTGGCGAATACCTAACAATAAGTCGATCATCGCAGGCAGGTTTGAAGGTCAGCTCGTCAAACATGGCGGGCTCAATCACGAGGTGAGTCGACATGTGGGTGGAGCGCAGCGGCCGATCAGAAGCAGGAGACGTTGACGAGACAGGATTGTCCGAGATACGGTGGTCGCTAATAGCAAAATCCATACCATGAATGGGGCCTGTGCCTGGAGTCGCCGAACAATTTGCCATGGTGCTGTTGATACGACGGTCCTCAACGGAGGCGCTACTTGAGAGTATCTCTTCGGTCGGAGCATAAGATGACCCTCGGATACAGGGCGTTCCTCGAATGCTGAATCTGGGGGTGCCTATCCTCCAGGACGGTATGGCTACTTCCAGCAATGGCGAGCTGGTCATGTCCGTATCCTCAACAGTCCTGGGTCGCGTGCCTTCGCTGGGTTGGGTAATAATGACCTTGAAGCCTCCAGTTTCGGGTTCGCGAACCACATTTCCGTCGGCAAGGGTCGAATCAGATGCGGCTCGGCGGTGTCCTGGCCTTCTAAGACTCCCCAGGTAGTCGCGCCTCGTGATAGGCGGGGTAGGGAGGTCTGGTGTTTGAGCCCATTGGTTGTCGAACATTTTGGTACTTTCTCCAAAAGTATCGTCCTTTTCTGAAGATGAGTGCTCCAGACCAGCTGTATCGGGCGGTGTCATGGGAAATACGAAGGGCGGTTGCGGGTAGCGCTGGTTAGCCGGGCGAATAGTTGGCCTACAAGATTATCAGTATTGACAGTAGAGACACGGTCATCATGACTGCATGCATACCTCAGGTAAATGCGCCCATTGTGCCCGACATTCGCTACGGCAAAGTGTCTTCCTTCGCGTCCTGCAGAGCCTCCATCTGGGGTAATGTCGAAATCGCGACTCCCCTGCCCATATTTCCGCCATGTGCTGATAGGACTGGTGGTGTCGTTTGATTTGCGCTCCGAAACTGGGAGCAACGGTTTGGGTGTTCCTGAGCCTGTGCCTGGTATAGGGGGTCGCGACTTGGGCGTCTTCAGTCGTTCTGGGCCCGTCGAGGCGTACATGGGCATTGTCTTCCCTCCATCTTTTGATAGCTTTTGTGAAGGTCTGCGAAATCGCAGATCGCGCAAAGACCTGGTGGCCAGAAGGGTCGAAGATGTCGGGGTGGGAGTGGAATCTGATCGGTTTCGTCGCAAGGGTTTTTGCTGTCGAAGTCGTGGGGTTTGTGTTGTTGTTTTGAGGGTGCCCGCAGTCGGAGGAGCCGATGGTGAGTCGGCCTCCATTGCGGTGGCACCAGTGGGCAGCCTGATTCTAGCTCGCGACGGCGTCCAGTACTATCTGCTGCTGCTGTTGTTGTAGCTGGCGACGAAGAGGACAGTATCGAGTTCCGAGTCGATGTCGGTGTCGGCCCCGGCGTGTGTATGGGGGACAGGAATGGGGGGGGCAGGGTCAAGGATTGTTTCTGAACTGAGATCGGGGTCGTCGTCGTCTGCGGTGAAAAAGCATAAGGAGTGTTAACGTCTGGTCGCCTGCTAGTCGTTCGTTCTTTCGTTTCGCGCTGCGGCGCTTCCAAGATTCGAGTTGGGATTCGTCTCTTTTCTTTTCTTTTTTGTTTTCCCCCCTATGCGACTTGCGACTTCCCAATCAGCCTTGAACCAGTGGCGGTCTCATTGGCCCGGGCAAGGAAAGAGCGAAAGTATCTCGGTCGGCGAGGCTGTCGTCATAACCGCATTGGACGAGGAAGGAAGGACATGTCTTGGGAAGCAGCCGACGAGTGTTGCACAAGGAACGGTTGATCAAGAAGGCAAAGCAAGGCGAGGAAAGAATGGCAGGGCAGAATGCGAGAGAGGAGAAAAGTCGAAAGGAGGAAGGCACATACCGAGCGTTGTTACCTCTGCTATCCTGGGAAATACCTAGGTACCTAGGTACTGGCAGCAGCGCCGTCAAGGTTGCCCGGACGGTGCACTCTGCCACTCCCTGTCACACACAGCACGCGATTCGGCGCCTGCGAGTCCAGGAATCTTGGATAAGGTACACTTCAATTTGCCTGGGTAAGGTAGTAGGTACCGCCTGCAGGAGGTGTCTGAGCAAGATACCTAGAGGTAGTTAGTATGTAGTAGGTACCTGTAGGCAGTAGGCTCCCCAGAGTGATAAACTTCAACACCGTCCAGAACCCTTCAGTCAGGTGCCTTTGGCAGCAGCTTAGAGGTACCGTTGCCGATTGTGAAGCGGGAGCCAAAAGAATGGAGAAAATGGAGATGGGTAGGTAGAGTTTAGATCGACAAAGTGTCAATCATTACAACAAGGTGTCCGATCACAAGTGGAAGAGCTGGAGGGGAAGCACTGGGGATTCCAGGGGACGTGCAGCTGGAGACGAGATGGAGCAACATGCAAGGTGCGCCCGGACTGTGATTTCGTTGGAGAAAGTCGAATCCTCGACCGCTTCTGCCACTTTGCGGCCTCAGCGTGCCCCCAAATCTCCCAATTGCAATGACAACAAAAGTGCGAGATTGCTCGCACAAACATGGGGTGAACCATCGGAGTATGCTCGGTCTGGAGCCCCACGGAATCAAGAATCTGGCACGAGCGATGGCCCGGACACGAGCTTGGGAGGGACTGGATGGGGTCACTGGAGGAGTCGCGAGAGGAGACGGGGCTGTCTTCTAGACCACGGTGGAACGGGTTCCTTTGGAGATCCTATTTTTTTTGTCTTGTTTTTCTTATTTTTGCTCTTATCTTTTTTTTTTGTTCCACTTGCAAGGCTGCGTCAGTTTCTGCATGCTCGTCATCTTGGGTCCTCCTTTCCTGTTGTGACTTGGGACGAAACACTCTCTGCTGGCCAGGGGTCCAGGTCCAGTACTCACTATGACCACCCACCGAACGGATGCCCTGGGCTACTACCCGACTTCCTGGAGTTCCTGGGGACCCTTCTTCAACTCCCCAGAGGTACGGACTCAACGAGTAGGGGGGGGGGGGGGGGGGGGGGGGGGAAGGGGAAGAAGAGGGAAGGCTTCTCTTGGCGCCCAGAACCCACGGCCCCCAAGTGATTTACAGTGGCCGCCGTCTGCAACTGAACCCCTGGGCACTTGAGGTTATGTCCATTGTTTCTCGCTTATGAAGTATGGAGGTTCTGGGCCTGCTTCTTGCACTTCTTCCTCGCTCCCTCGCTTGTGACAGCTTGCCCTATTTTGCTCAAAAAAAGTGTTCCTCCTGTCCCTGCCCATCAGGGTCAGGGTCAACAGTGAGAACAGACATGTGGTTGACAAGGGCACCACGCGTGGGTCCTCTTTTTTGACGACGGGAAGACGATCCAGTTTGGTCCCAGAAACCCGACTTCCATACCTCTAGGACGGGATGCCCGTACAGTTTGCTTCTCCACCCCTGGTTCCGCGCCCGAGTTCATTCCATTTCACTGCGGAATTCCGTGAATCGCCTCGAGACGACGTGCAGACCTGATCTTCCACGCACAGGAAGCTCGGAGGGCGCAAGTCACAACGGCCGCATTTAGCAGAACCGGGCACGACCGGTACAATCCTCCAGCGACAACACCATCCAATTACCAGTCAGCCGTTTTCCTTTTTCTTTTCTTTTTTTTTTTTTTTTTTTTCCCCTCTTACACGAATCCCACGGACCGTGGAACTCAAGTCCTGGTGCCATCCGCGAGACGGCATCCATTGACGAGACGGAACCATGGACCACAAGCGGGATCACAAATTTTGGCGAGCCCGCATTGGATAGCGAGCATCGACCCTGATGATGGCGACAAAACAAGGTTCCCTTGTTGTCTCGATCGATCAACCATGCGATTGGAAAGCAAGGGCGGGTCGAATCCTTTCTTCTCAGTCACGTTCCGGGGACTTCATCGGACTTGTCAAAAATAACCTCTCTTTCGAAAAACCTTGGAAAGATACCCTACCTACTCCGAAACTCTTTGCTCGCCGTCTTACGAAAGCTCTGTATTACTACCTGCATAGCTGACATTCTTGACATCACGCGTGTGCCACCGAGATCACTTCTCACATCTCAATTTTTTGATTTTTCTCCAAAGTTCTTATCCTTTTTTTCTTTTTTCGTTTCAGTCTTCAAAACACTCAACATCATGATACGATGCGATTGCCGAGAGCCTGGTTTGCCTGGTCTGGTGGCCAATGGGTTCGCTTCCAACATGTTCATTTCCCAACCTGCCGGGTCCTAGGACGTTTCGATCGCCCACTATCGAGAGCCCCTCAAGGTCTGCCTGGGCAGATGCAATTCCCTCTGCCCCACACGCTAATAACAGCTCAACTTCGAATGGGTGGGTACCTACCGAGGCCCCCCGAATGTCTGTTCAAGTCTCATCCTGAGACAAGTACGCTTTTCTTCTCTTCGTATATCGAACGATGGAAAATATCAAGGCGGCCAGCCATGTATTGCAAGGTGGGCAAAATAGTAAGAAAAAACCAGCGACAAACTTGGTTATCGGACAATTAAACCGACTGTCACAGAAAGATCCAGCCGCACACCTCCAGTGCCTTGTCCATCTGCGTGCTGCAAGATGCAATCACTCGCAGCAGCTTTGTACGGGGGTGAATCACTAGTTGACGCGCAGTTACCTACGTATCCAATACAATTGTTTTTGTTCCTGCAGCGACCACAAACGGACCAGCAGATCAATGGCAATCATGCCGTCACTCAGTGCGATCAGTCGCCTATCACTGGCTGCTTGTCTAACGATGGCCCTCAGCTTTCCCTCCCCCCCCTCTTTCAAAGGCTTCCATGTCACAACATTCACGCAGGTTTCCCTAAGTACTCCTCCTTCAACATCGTTTGTCGATCCCGTTGTAGAGATAAGATCTTGAAACTCACTGCACCGTGCTGCCCGACGACGCCTACGTTTTTCCGTCCGAACTCTCGTCTTGAGGTCCGTGAGTCTGAGATTCCCCGAGACAAGAGCACACGCATTTACGGACACAGGTACACACATACATATATACATACAGATACACTATTTGCTTGAAAGACACGGGTAACGGCCGCGGTCCGCACTCGGATTGTGTAGAGACTCGAGCTAGACTCGAGCGTTTTCTTTTGAAGAGGAAAAGAAAGGGTTTCTCGTATAGGCCATTAGAGGGGTAACCAACATTGCGAAACCGTGGGTTATCATGTCTCGAAGTGAGACCTCCGAGACCTTCGATGCCATTGGTGTCAGTCAGTGGCTTCAATTCTAGGAACCCAAACACTACGTGGTCCCTTTTTCTTTTTCTTCGTGGTCCGCTCGTTTTCGAACCAGTAGGCTTGAAAGGAAAGGTGTGATGCCAAACCGTAATGGTGGGTTCTCTGTATCACATTATACAGAAAGTAATGGTACTCAACATTCAGCTCCCAGAGTGCAGTGGTGGGGGACTGGAAGCGAGGCACACGGACGGGAGGGAGGGAGGGAGACCATCCACCACCGGATGTTGAGCCATTTGCGGTTTTTTGGGACTTCCTCACCTCCGTCAAGCAGGTAACTTTCGAGTCGCATTACGTCAATAGCCAACGGTCAGGCTACCTCTCATCCCTCCCAGTGTTCAGAGCCTCAGCTCATGGCCGTGCAAACCTTTTCGACCGCTTAAGTGGAATGTCGCACGGTACCTTTCTGGTAGGTACCCGGGGCTTCTTGGCGGACCTGTCGGCAGTTGCAGCGGAATGGCTAACGGTTACGGTTTGCTGCAGCCGTTGCCCGTTGGACAAGCTCTCAAAATACATGGGTATTCTCATGACGAGCTACCTACCGTAGGGAAGATGGAGTCTATCCTCTGCTCGTTCAAACCTGCGATGCACACTCACGTAGGCTTAGAGGATCCCCATGTGAACCACTAACTCCAACACAAATCTTCATTCACTTTCTCCATTGCTGCTCCATGCCAGACTCTCCAAAAAGAGAACAATCGCCTCGCTTTTGGTTTGATGCCATTTGCGGCGAATGATCAGCGACATTTACAGTAGTGTACTGAAATTATGCTGGTAAGCGGCTGTAGCGAATGTAACGTTCTTTTGATGAGTTTAGGTATGCTTAACCGTGTAGACTTACACACACACACACACACAGTCAGTGATATATGTGTTGGTGACAAGGCTAGACCCGGAAGGGGTCAAATTGACTGCGTTCAGTTCCGATGGAAAAATGGAGGGGGGGGGGGGGGGGGAGGGAAAAAAGAACTCATTACAACAGACTGCCATTGTCGTTGCCGATCAAACATTACTGGTGGCATTATGACGATGAGATCGGATGCTACAATGATTGAATGGATAGGTACAGGTTTCCTTTTTTAAAACTCGACTGGTCTTTCCCCTGTCTGGTTTATAATGAAGTGCGGGGGGGGTGACTTGTTTTCTGTTCTATGTTTAGGTTTGAACAATGTACTAATCCTATATCTAGTGGGTGGTTGGAAAGACGGAATGTTGACAATGAAGCGATTCCCAAGTCGCTAGATGGTTGTGTGTGCGTTTGTGAAACACAAAGACAAGTAGGGCTATAGTTACTAAGCCCAATGCACCTTCCAATCAAAAATCGGACCATATCAGTTCAATCGGGTATGGTGTAGCGGTAACATCGTTGACTCTCACTTCTCAGGAGTGACTGCTCTCTCAACAGCCCCGGGTTCGACTCCCGGTATCCGAGTCTCAACATTTTTTTAGCAAGATTTTGCAATCTCTAGGTTGGTAAATGTTTTGCTTGTTGCTTGTCGCACATTTGTTTCTGGCTGTGTTTTCCTTTTTCTAGAGTGTGTTTTGTTCTTCCCCTTTTTCTTTCTTTTTGGTTTATCCATGGAGAACGGGCGAACAGTCGCTTTCTGTAACATGTTTCATTTCGCTGAATGTTTTGGAATCTTCGCCTGAATCACAGTCAAAGGCATACTGATGAATGAGAACATCGAATTTGGTTCCGGTACAATGCATGTTTTTCTCTGAACATGATGGTCCTTACAGCTCAGACAATAAAGATTCAATTAACTGCAAAACCTTGTCCCACTTCTAATCATGTTAACCCGGCGTGTGGTTGAGAGAACAAAACCGAACATGGACACTTCAACGTTATCCATCCTACTAGGGAAGGAAGGCCGTTGCAAGGCTGTGATATGCCTCCTTATGACTTGGAACCACGCCGTCCAGAGTCTATTAGGGATTATTTGGTTCAGGAAGGAGTTTGAAGATTGCCTAGAAGATAAAATCAAGACGCATGCATGCGAGCAAGAGTATACTGAAGGTGTGATGTAGTGGACTGAATACATTGGTTTGGTTTGTTCATACGAACACTTTGTTACCACAATGTCTCGAATTTCGAGAACATTTGTGATATCGATACTGTGTCTCCATTTGGGTGTTATGATAGATATTGTCTCAGGCAAAACAGCTGTACTTTTCGAGTACACCCATTATCATGATTACCATGAGGACTCATGGATACAGCATGCCAAGAACCAACAAAATTCCAATTCATCAAAAGGGTATATACGCCTCATACGCCTTTACGTCTTAGAAAATGAACCATTACCATCAACTCCCATTACCCAAGAAGCTACTCAATCATCAAACCCACCAAACTCTTCATCACTATCGTCCACCTTCTTCACCGGAGCCTTCGGCTTGGGTGGGTTCGCCGCAAGCGCAGCTGCCCTCTCCTCCGCCGCCTTGGCCTCGTTCCGTTTCCTCACCTCCTCAATCATCTGCTCCAGCTTGAGATGCTCCTCCTTCTCTTTCTCCGTCATCTCGCTGAATTTCTTGGCCTCCCTCTTTCTCCTCTTCTTCTCGCGCCTCTGCAGTTTCGTCTCCTCCTGTTCCGCCTTGCCGCTCCACGCCTCGTTCTTCTTGCGCTTGTCGCCCGTATTCTCTTCCTGTGCCCGCTTTGCCTTCTCCTCCTTCCACTTGGCCAGCTCTTCCTGACGCTTTTTCTCGCGCACCTTGTCCTTGAAAGGAATTTCTTCCGTGTTGATGCCCAGACCCAGAGAGCGGTCGATCTTGGCTTCGCGGACTTCGGGCATCTTGGGCAGCTCGAGAAGGCCGTAGCCCTTGGCTAGGTCGAGCCAGTCGAGGTCGGCGATGCGGAAGATGGAAGAAGCTTGGTGTTCGATGTAGGAGCGCGTCCAGGAAACGAAAGCGAGCTGGGCCATCTGGAAGATCTCGCGGTCGGCGAGGGCTTGCGATCGGAAGGCGGCGGAGACGCGCTCGACTTCATCAGGGGTGACGGAAATGGCGGGCTTCTCCAGGGGCGTGATGGGAGTTTGACGGACTTCAAGAAGCTGTACGTAGCCTTCCTCGCGACCCGGCTGGAGCAGAACGACGGCGAGACCCCGACGACCGGCACGGCCGGCACGACCGCAGCGGTGAATGAAAACCTTGGTGTCCGTGGGCGGGTCGTGCTGGATAACGAGGTCGACTTGGGGGATATCAAGACCGCGGGCGGCAAGATCGGTGGTGAGGAGGACCATGGGCGAGGTGGTGTTGACGAAACGCTCATAGTTCTTTTCGCGGACTTTAGGTTCGAGTTTGCCGTGCAGGGAGGTGACGGAAAAACCGGCGGGCAGGACGGCGCCGAGAATGCGGCTGAAGTACTTGACGGCCATGCATGAAGAGAAGAAGATGATGGATCGCTGGGGCCTGGGCTCGAGCTTTTCGAGGAGCTGGACAATTGCTGGCATTTTCTGGCTGGCTGGGGTAACAAGGTAGCTCATCTGTAGAGACATTGGTGTTTTCCTCTCTTGAATTATGCCACCGTCCTTCAGACTCTTCACTCTGACGGTGATCTTGTGTGGGTACAATAGACCAACTGTAATCAGCCTTTCAACGGCGTCACTGAGCGAAGCACTGAAAAGACCAGTACGGCGCTGCTTCGGAAGATATCCGAGAATGCGGTTGAGCTCGTTCGCGAAACCCATATCGAGAAGGCGATCGGCCTCATCCATAATGAGAACCTCAAATGTAGACGCGGGAGCCTTGACGTATGCGCTCGACAAGAGTTCGGCAAGACGGCCGGGAGTGCCAATTAGGAGATTCGGGGAAAGACGAAGGAATGTACCGAGATCCTCAGCAGCCTTGGTGGTGCCTCCGACAAGTAGTTGGGGGACAACGACAGGCTGGGTTGCTGTTGGGCGCTTCTCGTCGCTTTTGGCGTGGGAAATGGCTTCAGCGGAGGGTTCGTGAAACTTGACGAGGGAAACGAGGACATTGTAAATCTGGGTTGCAAGTTCGCGGGTGGGCGAGATGATAATGCCTTGGACATGGTTTCGCTTGGCTGGTTCTTCGCCGCGCAGGAGTTTCTGTTGCAGAATCGGTTAGCATATGATCATCCTGAGCTGGTAGACAGCAAGAGATCCGGCTTACCTCAACTACCGGAATCAAAAAGGCAAGTGTCTTTCCACTGCCTGTTACGGCCTCGACGACAACATCTTTATTTCCACGGAAGAGCTCAAGGCATGACTTTTGAACGGGAGTCGGCTGGGTAAAGCCCATGGAGGAGAGGTAGTCAAGAATCCATTGGGCGAGAGGAGGCGTGAGAGCGTCCCAAGACCTTGGAGGCTTCCGGACCTTAGTCTGTGGTTGGGTAGGCGCCATGTTAATTATGTGGTTGGCGGAGTATCGGGGCGTTGTAATCGATCCCTGAAGCTCTGCGTATTGCCCGTGGTGATAGCAGTGCGATGCTGTTGAAACAAAAATTGGCCTGGCGACCATCCAAACAATCCTTATCTTATCTGCCTATCGATAAAGCTAGCGTGAGCGTAACCTCGCAAGTTGCATACAGTACACAGCAGCCTTCACTTCTTTCGAATCCAATTTGATCGGTCCAAACCTAAAGATCTTCCCATTAGATTTCAGAAATTCGTTGGACAACTCACGACTTATACTAATTATATCCCAGATGTGCGCTCAAGCCGTTTTGTATCGTGAATATCAATAGACAGCTTTCGGATCTTCACGATCGTCTGTTGTTACTAGTGCAATTATCAGATATTGGAATGTGGGTCTCATCGAAGAACCCACGCAGCCACGGCAACCTGACAAAGGCTTGATCTTATTTGCTTACATGGTATAGGTAGTGTAATGCTACAACTGAAGGTGTCAATATTCAGCTCGACTAAGCTCCAGTGGCTCCCAAAATTGAAGTCTACGTCGTCTTCATCCAACCTTGTTTGACGACTGGCCGTCTGCTCAAGTCCATGATAGGCAAACATGCTAAGAACGCTTGAACCACTTTTACATGATGAGGAGATTGTGTACAAAGAAATCCCCATCAACCGAGATCGACCAAGGTGATGAACGTCAACGGTTGAGCAGAGTACAAAGTCTCTTTTCAACAAGGCACGGCAATATACTATGGTATAGGTATATCGAGCAACGCCTGGCATGAACTGAAAATGGCGGCATTCACGCCCAACCGTCTTCCTTCAGTTCAGTCTCAACTTCCTGTTGTCACATGCAAGGTCGCGTCGCTGTGTGCTGTTGCTGCTCTTGAAAGGCCACCACCCACCAATGTCATCACGCCTTGCCGCAATTGGGGTAACGGACCAGGGCAGTGAGCTGGGGAGCCCGGTGCAACCACCTGAAGCGCAACGCAGGACACGCGCCGGCTGATTCCCACTCGCACTCATGGCCGGGCATCCGCAACAGCCGAAATTTCTGTTCTTCACAAACACCGAACCACTGTCATTCGTCTATGATCGTCATCACTGGATCCTAAACCAAGTCCAGCCCAGGGTAACGTGCCACCTCAGCCACCGAGTACGGGTACAGTTTCTTTTTTTTCCTGCTTTGCACATCTTTTTTTCCTCTTGCTGTCAAGATACCCTTCTTTTTCCTGGACCTGAACCCTCCATATCCTATCGATTCGGCAGAAGAGTCGAAAAGAACCGACACTTGCCAGTCAGAAGCATCATTACTCGTCTTGATGCCACCACGGGTTTCCCTAATTTGCTGAGATACTGTCTGTCTTACTTGACTAAGGAACCCGGTCCATCTTGGTTACAGGTCACCTATCCCCGGCCCCCCGGTCACCCGTCCCGCCTCAGCTCAGCTCGGAGGTTGGAGCCCTCTCATTCTTCCACTTGTCATCTTTCAAAAATCCCGCCAACTTTTTTTGAACCCTTTCCCCCCGGCAAGCCATGCGGTGGAGTCATCACACTCCGCCGCATCGTCTACAACAACTTTCACGCTGGATTCCTTCGCCCAACACGTAGCGTCCTTGTTTTCCCGAAACCAACAAATACACCACCAACACCAACACAACGCTACCTCTCCTTGTACTGGTTGGTCTTCGGCATACGACTGCTTGACCGGCGCGCGCGAGACTAGAAAAGATAGCCACATCCACTCTTCCTTCTGGCCTCTGCGCTTCTACGACCTGCAACGCATCCTCTCGGGCGCCATCTCGCTGCCCGCCCTGCCTCCCTTCCCCTACGACAATATGCCTACGCGTAGCAGTATTCCGGCGACGCCTCGGATCATCTCGCCCAGCCCGACACCCTCGGAACGCGATGCGCTAGACTCATACACGGGGCCCATGACCAGGGCTGCGAGGAGACGGCTGGCCACACCGTTACCTGTTAGTGAAGAGGGCAACGAGGAGGATGGCGTGCCCGCTCTACGGAAAGCGCGCACAAGAAGCAGAAGCCCGGTAGAGACGCGCCCAACGGCCGGCCGGCGGACATCCAAAAAGCGGACCACCAAGACCGCCGATGCGAAAACGACCTCCACAGACTCGACAGCAGCCGCGCCCAAGGGAGACATGGCCGTGTCCGAAAAGCAGGAGAAGGAGGTATCGAACGGCCACCTGCTGCCACCACAACCGGCAGGCTATACAGGCTGGGGCTGGAAAGACATTAGTCGCAGTCCGAGCCCGCTTGGCCTGATCCCAATCCACAGGCACTGGAAGGCCTTTATACACAAGCACGAGGTACCGAGGAAAGCGCTCCACGTGTCCATCGGCTTCTTTGTCGTATGGCTCTACCTGTCGGGAACGCAGACACTGTCGGTGTGCCCTTACCTCATGGCTGCCCTAATACCCATCGCGGCCGTGGACGTTCTCCGGCACCACAACGCGGCCTTTAACCGGCTCTACGTCAAGGTGCTGGGGGCGCTGATGCGTGAGAGCGAGTTTACGGGTTACAATGGCGTCATTTTCTACCTGCTCGGAGCCTGGATCGTCCTGGGCTTCTTCCCCAAGGATGTCGGTGTCGTGGGTACTCTGCTGCTTAGCTGGTGTGACACTGCGGCAAGTACGTTTGGACGGCTGTACGGCCGTTACACACCCCGTATTCGAAGCGGCAAGTCGCTTGCCGGGTCCTTGGCTGCATTTCTGGTCGGTGTGGGCACCTCTGCCTTTTTCTGGGGCTGGCTGGTGCCTACCAAGGGCCCCATGCCCGGCGACGAGCTCTTCATGTTCACGGGCACCCTTCGCCTGCCCCAGCTCCTGTCGGAAGCGGTCGGGCTTACCCCGGCTCAGGCGACAATCTCGGGTGGTCTTGCTCTGGGCATCATGAGCCTCTGGTCTGGCTTTGTCGCTGCGGCGAGCGAGGTGGCTAACGTCTGCGGACTGGATGACAACCTCACGATCCCCGTCCTGAGCGGTCTCGGCATCTGGGGGTTCCTGAAGATTTTTGGCTAAACGAGGGAGGATTTGGCACAAGCTTGATTGACAATACCTGATACATCTACTTTGGCTTGACTGTGGTCAACGATGCATATCACCGGCGTTCTGGGGCGGCAAGGGGTTAAAAGGAGTCCGATTGTTCAACGTTTGAATGGGCGGCTGATGTCGGTGCTATGACACTTTTGTAATGGATGGATTCTGCGGCAAGACCGGGCAAAGGCCTATAGTCAGGTCTAGAGATACACACTCATACCCAGCTGCACCTGTATATCTCACCACTTTTTGTATATATCCTATCACCTACGGCTGCAGCTATCCTACATCGTCTCGTGTCGGGAGCATCTAGCCATCAACTTTGAAAAGCCATCAAGGGCATATCCCCGTTCGTTCTGCATCTTTAAACAGAACTCGGAGAACAAGGTGCTGATCCGATAATGAACCATGCCGTCTCCTTCAGGACCAGGGCCACCCGGGTCACTCGGGATTTGTGTTCTTGTGGGTGGAACTGGACGAGGCCGGACGTTAAAGGCCCGCCTCGGGCTGTTCGTCTGCCTGCATCTGTCACGCGGTGTCCGCACCTCGAAATGACATGCATTGACTCAGCCCGGCTTGTCAAGCGACCTAGGTAGGCGGTGAGTAAGTCACATCTTTTTCGCAGCCAAACCGTGAAAAGGCGGAAAGAACGGGCGGATGTTGTGAGAAGATCCGGGGAAGGAGCAAGGTCGTGAAGCACGACAGCAAAGGAAGTGCAGGGGAGGGGATGCGTTTTTGACAAGGGTTGTCTCGCGCCTGCTACTTTCATTTTGGTATGTAATTTTTTTTTCGACTTTGATCGATTTTTCTTGTCCTATTATCCTCCGTTAACGGAACTTGCCTTTTTCCAGCACCTCTCATCCTCTCAGAACTGGACATCGTGATTCACAAATGGGATTTTTTCAGTCTGTTTCTCTACTACCGACCCGCACTTCACCACCTTACCTCTACACATTCGGCTACCAAGCCTTCGTGATCCTCCGACATCGTTCTTCCCATGATTACACGACATGATAATGTCCACGAATGGCCCGGATATCATGTCACGCCTGGTAACCTATCGGTTGATATGATTCGCGAGTTTTCATGGTCCGAAAAGCCTAGCCGCATTTGTCTGCCACGAACTGCGAACTGCTGAGGCTTGGCCTGCAAACCAGCCGTTACAAGCTGCGCGGACGTCTACGGGAGAGAGCAATTGGTAGATAGCTCTAGGTAAGTAGACGAACTACGAGCGGCAAAAGAGTTCTTCGCCCCCCATACGGTTTGGCCCTATCCACGATTACCTACTACCTACTGACGTTTCTTTTCTGTTTTTCTTTTCTCTAACGACATCTTAGAAGCCAAACGAATGTCCCTTGGACAACAAAGCATGCAGCTAGGCTGCCATCCACTATCATTTTCCCCTCAGATGGACCATCAGTCAACATCGTCAATCTCAATGCTTGCCTTCCCGCCACATCCTTCCTTTTTGAAAACCTCGTCACAACACAAAACATGAAGAGGAAGCTTGTTTCTCATACCCCCGGGCGCGGATTTGGCACGTCATGTACGCTTCGTGTACGTTGTCCGGCATGGTTCTCTCAGCAGGCACGTTGGGGCTCCGGCTATGGCATCTTTCATCCTATGAAATCGTGCCCAGTCATCAGTCGTCCGGCGCAAGTTTGGTTGGACTGCATTTCCCTAATTCCACTCAAACACTGAGGTTACAGTTTCGCTTTTCCATGTCACCAAATGTCCCCACACGGGCTACATCCAGCCGCGGAACCCATTTTCCTTCTCGAACACCAGTAACAACCAGCCGTCGTCGTCCCCTGCACCCATACGTCTTTGCGCCGTGCCACGCCATGGACGTGCAGGAGGGCTTGATGCGTTGTCCCCTTGCTGCCCTCCCGAGCCTGCATCAGGCACGAAGGGATTTATTTTATGTACGTATGTACACCGTTTGCATACCTACCTACACCACATCCACGGGCCATGTCACATACCAGCCAAGGTACCTGTTCTTCCACCGGTTCGTCGTTGGAACGTTCGAGCTCTCCGTTGTCAGGCTTCTGCCACTCCTACCCCATAGGATAAGCTGACCACCGGGCTGGACTCTTCACTTTCACCGGCACTTCTGACGCAATGCCTCGCGCCGCCATTGGGGGTTGTTTTCGCGGGGGCGCAAGTTCGCATCCTAGCTATCAGCCATGCGAGGTGAATTGGGCCGGCCTAGCTTTGCCTCTCTCAGATGCTAGCAGGGTCCGGGTTGATGGCGCTCAAGTGAGTGGCCCGACGACAGCATATCATATCGCTTCTCGCTTCTTGTTGGTGGACGGCAAAACCGCACTAGCTACGTCTTCGCATGCTTTGCAAGTCATGCTCCTCCCCCACCTTATCGAGGTACCCTCTGGCTAGAATTAATGTCTGGGAATTTGCCTGTGGTTGGGGGACGCAGGATGGAAACGGTTCAAGAAACTAGGTGTCAGAAGTCAGGTTCCGTCTACATCCCGGACTTCTTGGACGCCTGTTTCTCGACTGGGCTTTTTCCTTCGCTGGGTTTCCAATATATTGGGATGTTTGAACGTGGGATATTACTTTTGCAAGTCAATCGATGTTTCCTTCAGTAAGTAAGGGGGATCCAGGCCGTCACGTTCTGTTAGTTCCACTCAGGGTTCCAAATTCGTACGAGATCCTTTGGGCAAGTGCCTCGATGTCTTCTTCTGTTTATCTTTGACCTACATGGATTAACATTGTCGTACATGTCACTTCGCCGGAGTTGCCTCACAGGACAGACCGGCACATGCACCCGCCCTTGGATCTCTGCAGTTCGCCTGAATCCCCCAGGGATAGAGCCCTAGAGCGCACCGCTTCTTGTCAAACTGCGTGGCCTTCTGAATCATACTCATGTCAACTGTCACGGCTGAAGGCTCCCGAGGCCTTCCTCGGCATGTCATCTAGGCAAGGCAAAACAGCTTGAACATCCCAGCGTCTGAGACCCGCATAGAGGCTTCATTCCCACAGTCCATATAACGACAGAGCGTCCTTCGAAAACAATCTGTGAGGTTCTCCAAGCGGCCCAATGCCCTCAAGAAAAGCTTTGAAGTTGACTACATCCTCAATTTGTACCTGAACTTTCCTGCGAGGTCCATAACCCAAAGCTGTTCTGTCATTTTTGACCAGACAAACATTTGGGTATATATGTCTCGGACATTTCCATCGGGACCCAACTTATGTCACCTATGCTGTCTTGCCCAAGGTTCAGCACAATGCGAGTAATGCCCTGTTGGACGTCTCCAACCAATTGCTGTAGGGTCAAGTCTGCCTGATGGTTGGGGGCGTCTTTCATTCCACCCAATGGAATTATCTCAATTTTGGAATAGAGTTTGGTCTTACAGCAAGGTACTGGTGACCTTCCCGCTCTCTTATAGGGGAGAAAAGAATGAAGCTAAGGGAACTACGAGCCATACAGAACGCTCCAGGGACGCTAAAAAGGTACGGATGTCAGGCCAAGGGATTTGAACAAAATGGGAGAAATCCGAATCTCAAGGAAGGGAGGGGGGAAAAAAAATCTATGATGCAGGCATTTCGAACAACACATCGCTCACCCGATTCCCTGCATCACTGCCTAACACACCTTTTCGCACCCTCCGTTTGAACTCGATATTTGCTCATACCAACGAAAACGGTTCTACCGCTGACGGAACCAGCAACATCTCTGCTATATGGCTAGCATTAACGGACGAGCGCGCTTGTTTCGTTCGTCACCAATTTTCGAAATGAGAAGCTCTCCCAACCTACACAGTGCACCATGTACACGGAAGCGGCTTAGGAAAAGCCGGTGCCTTAGTACCGCTTCCCGACCCGTGTTGCGTACCATGGTGCATGTTGACTCCAGTTAGCCAACGCAAGTCTGCTACATCTCTATGCATAATCTACTCATCCTCACAGAAATAAGTTTTTTTTTTTTTTTTTTTCTTTTTTTTTTTTTTGGGAATATCAGACCCGACACTCACTTTCTACCACCCACCGGTTCGCCATACACCGTCAACAGCTCACGCATTCCTCATACCCGAGCCATCCTTGCCTGACTTCTGGCCAGAGCACCCCTTGCTTATTACCTACAATGGCTTATGCCTCCGATGCCTGCTTCCATTTATCGACAACCTGTTGCACACACGCCCCTCCACATGCCGTTGTGCTCCATTCTGGACTTGATTATCGATCCTCTCGTTCCCTGTTTATTCCAGCTCGGCCTCCCCGTTGGTGCTTCGTTCGCCCTCTGGATGTCTTTCCGGGCTGCCCTTTCCTTTTTCACTTACATGCGGCGTGAACCTGGCAAAACCTGACAGGACCTTCACTTGATATTCCTTCCATCACTCTGGGTCCACCAATACAAACGGTGATAGATGCCTCTCGGCATATGCATTGCCTTCCTCTGAGCAATCGAAATCCATCTGCAGGCGAATCCGAGCCTTCCTTCATGGTTGAAAGCTTCAGGGATCCCCCCATCCGCTTTGCCATCCTCATGCTCGTTGGACATGTCGCCACGGCAGAAGAGTGGATGACAGGCCGGGCACTATCGAGACTAGTCCATCATCGTCACCACCATCCCCGTCCCTGCCAACCTGATCCTATCTCCTGCCGGTTTACAAGCGGGGTCAAGGAAGGCCTGTCCACGAATAGAGTCACCGACTCTTATGTCCTCGAGATCATGGTGGCTCGAAGTTGTTGACAGGGGGGAGGTTGAGAAAGGTATAAAAGGGGGTTGTTGATGACCAAAGTAGTTGAGCTTTTCTTTCTCCTTCTCCATCACATCTTCAGTCTTCAGATTTAGACCCACAACTTTCTTGAAGACCTTATTTACACTCTCAGACATTTTTGACAAGTATCTTGACACTGGATCTTCCCATTACTTGACTCTTTGCAGTCTAGCCCCTGGCATCACTCCACAACCCATTACCCACAAGTCCTCATCCGAATCTGGGGAACTCCACAAACGCACAAGCCGTCATAACTCTATTCTTGGTATCCACCATTACAGTGACGTCCTCTGCATTCAGGTCATACATTACACAGTTACAATCATGTCGTCAAACTACTCTACTCAGTATTACGCGGCTACTGGCGCGGTCCCCATTCCCTCCGGAAAGGGGCAGTTCCCCACGTACCCTGCCTACTACAACAGCAATGACAGCAACTACTCCGTCTCTCCTCCTGAGGAATCCGATCCGTCAGTGACTTCCGGGTCTGGCATGGGTCATTCCACCTATTCCGTTCCCGCTTCTACCTATGCTGGAAGTAGCCAGGGAGACTACGAGAGCGCGGGATCTGCAAGCGGCATCGATCTTAACGAGTACATGCAAGATCGATTTGCGGACACGTTCTCGCCGATCCCCCTCGATCGCTTGACGGTTGAGCAGGCCAAGATGTGAGTTCGTTTCCGAACCGGAGAGCTGTGTTCTCCTGGACTATGTGCTAATCGGATCCACTTTTTTTTTAATAGTTCTGGCGGTCTGAACGCAAAGCACCGCGAGGTCCTCGAGCTTCAAGCTAAAGCGCAAGCACGTCTCGCGAGAACAAGAGCCCGATTCGCTCAGGGGCTCGAAGATGCACAGGCAGTGCGGAAAGATCTCGAATGGACACAGAAGAAAGTGACGTAAGTTT
Organism: Neurospora crassa OR74A; assembly: GCF_000182925.2. Taxonomy (NCBI): domain Eukaryota; kingdom Fungi; phylum Ascomycota; class Sordariomycetes; order Sordariales; family Sordariaceae; genus Neurospora; species Neurospora crassa. Next base: position 896,647 of record NC_026502.1, on the reverse strand, counting down.
TGACTCCCAAGAATCACAAGAAAAGCGAACTCAAACTGACTGCTTCGAATCAGAGCTCTTTCGGCCAAGGCGGCGAAGCAGCACCCCAAGGAGTACAGCAAGGCGCGGGCACGCCACCCTTCTCCGGATGCGTTCTAAACCGATTTGTTACGTCTGCATCTCAACACGATTTCTCTTCATTTTATTTCTTTTGTGTCGGTACGTAAGGCGTATACTTGCACATAACCCCTTTTTCATGTTTACTTTTTGTCCGAAACGGGGAAATGCCCCGGATGTCTTCTGCAATTCTCAGCCTTGCGGAAGAGATGACGTTGGAAAAAGAATATGAGGCGCGGCAAATTTAGCCGCGATATACGCCCAGCGGAGACAGAGCAAAAAACGGAGTCAACTTTAACGGTTGACGGGGGTGGTCATTAGGTTGGGCTGGAATGCGTCAAGACGTGCAGCTTGCGGCGTTTTCCTCGTTCAAACTCCACGACCCCCTGCTCTTCCCTTGCCACGGACCACATCGTTTCGGGAAAATGCCCAATTTCTTTGATTGGACTGTTATTTGGGATTTTCTTTGTGGCTTTTTTGATCCTGAATATTCTATGGGTTGGGTTAGACGCCGCATTCAGGGACCAGGTACCAGGCACTGGGCAACTGTACACCCCCCTCCGTTTTCTTGGCTTCGTTTCTACTGAAAGGGAGGGTGGGAACCCGGATGCTTGGGGAGGGTGACGACACGCAGGGTTAGAACACATGGCCGCGGAAGGAGAGATCCGAGCCGTTGCAGAACGCACAAGCCTGACAGGGCTGCAGGATTGTGATGGTTACTGCCGGCATGGGGATGGGTGTGTGAGCACCATGGGCGTAGCAGCGGGTCTGACAGTGATGGTTGCTCTACCTATTCGTCCAGCATTCTTGGAAGACAACTCCGAGGCCTGCGAGGAGCTCCACACACCCACTACCCAGGTACCGACATGACACCCTCCTCGATCCGTTGTCCTGGGCGGCTTGCTTGTCAGCTTCTTGGCTTGATCCGGCACGTGTCTGTATTTGGGGACCGTTCGACACCAGGGAAACGGACCACACTGTCAGTTCCCAGGTACGGGCGGACAGTGTGGACAGAAGTGCCGCGTGACTGGGTACCTCCCCTTCGGTCCCTGACGGTGGGGTAACTATTGCCCCTTGAGGCTAGACGGCGATAGAGTAGATGTTGTTGTGGTTGGGAAAGTGGTTTGGTGTGTGGTTGGTGGATAGCTCATGGCTCTTCTGTATCCAGCCGGGTTTGCCTGTACCAAAGAGGGGGGAGGGTAGGATTCGGGGATTTGGTGGCTTAATCTCTCTTTCTTGGATATAGTGTCGTTAGTCTTGGCTAGGGCGTTGGTGGAGATGGTTGGCTTGTTCATATGTCGCCTTTGGTAGTTAAAAAGATCTTTTGCCTGTTGAGGTGGGTGTAGAGATGAGAACCGTGACTGTTTGTATGGTAAGAAAGTGTCCTAGTCCCGGTGGGTGGAGCACTTGGTCGAGTGGCCCGTACGACATGATATCTCTTTCCCCCTGAATGGTCAATGATGGTGTGAGAGGGATTGGGGAACGCAAGGTAAGAAGAAGTAGACATGACCTTGGTGAAGGAAAACCCATGGATGAATAGAGGTAGTCTCATGTGATGTGGCCAGCACATACCCTTACGTAAGTGAGTGAAAGGGTAACCGCTTGGCTCAACACTGATACATGAACATATACATACCATCCGCCATCTATGGGTCATCCATGACCTCGATGACATCCATCATACATCCCGCAAGGACTGGACCCCAAAAAAAGTAGAGACTGCCCATGGGAAGAAAGTGTTGAAAAGAGAAAGCCCGATGCGGATGAGGGAACATAAGAACATGACTTGTTGAATAAAGAACTAGGGTATCAAACCATCGATTGCTTCCATAGCAACCAGCATTACCGACAGTAGTAGCAGCAGCAGCAGCAGCAGCACGAGCAGCAGCACGAGCAGCAGCGAAGCCACACATCGCCCGTCAACTTGCGGCGTCAAGTTTGACCTCCAGCCTCTGCCCCTGCAGACGTCCATACTGACCGATATGCCTCTCTTGTTGTCACCGCCACCGCCATCACCACCATCTTCGCAATCATCATCATCCTAACCACTTGCATCAACGAAGTGAGGAATGGCCTTCATCTAAGCCACGCCCTGCACCTCCTACACCGCTTGCACAGCCGAATGACTCTCCTGCTGCCCGGAACCAGGACCAGAACCAGAACCCCCAAACCCACCTCGCCCACCACCACCACCACCTCCACCTCCAGAGCGACTAGGCAACCACTTCCCCACGGTTTCCATCCCGCGCTGCTGCTCCAATCGCTCCCACGGGTTCTCGTTGCTCGAAGGGTCGTAGTAATCCGCGTACCAAGGTTTCGTCGGGTCACGACCATGTGTTCCTCCTCCTCCTCCACCTCCTCCTCCTCCACCGTGACCACCCCTGCCGCCTCTACCGCCTCTACCGCCTCCTCGTCCGCCGTGCACACCATGATTGCCTCTTTGATTATGTTGCTGATTTGATACCTGAACTTGGACTTGCGGTTTAGGCGGTAGCGACAAACCAACCTGGACGTTGGTCGTCGTCGTTGATGTTTTATCAGCAGCAGCAGTAGCAGCAGCAGCTTCAGCATCATCATCGTCGTCATCGTCGAGGTTAATCTCGTTCTTATCCTCATCCCTCGGCGCATTATCAAACACCCTCTGTCGTTGAACAGGCACGTCATTCGCCCCTGTGCCCTGTGGTGTGGGGCCGACGTAGGCGTCGTCGATGCGGGAGTTGTAGCGCCGTTTCTTGGAGGGGCGTTGCGCAGAAGAAGTGCTGTTGTCGTCGTCTTCTTCGGAGTAGTCGGCGGCGGGAGGTTGGTGCCCGAAGGAGGAGAAACCCATTGCTAAGGCCATGGCGGCTGCTTCGGCTTCTACGTCGTCGGTGAAGATGTCATTTTCGTTGGTGGTGGTGGTGTTGTCGACAGGTGGTTGGGTCATTTTAGTGGGTGGGTTGGTCAGTGGTAAAGGGGAGAGCTGCGGCGGGCGGATGGATGGATGGATGGATGGGGTGAGGTTGAGGTGTTATTGATGAGGCTTGTTTGAGTGAGGTTCAGGATTGAGGATTGAGTCGCTGGACGCAGTGTTGGAGAAGTGGTTGAAGTGGAAGCTGTATGTAGGTATATACGGTTTGCGTAACTCGATGCCCAGTTGTGTGTAACAAGATGTAGGATATCAAGTCGTTAGTGCCGTTCAGTTGTCGATGTGAATGAGGGGAAGAAGTCGATGTGAAGTTGTTTCGAAAAAGGATCAACGACGCGCCAAGAAACACCGGGCAAGGAAGTGGAGTCGAGAGATGTCGTTGAATCAGCCTTGTGGGGCCCCACTCGTTCCTCGCTAAAACAGAACACAGGAACAGCCGCACAGTGGATTTGAGGAGAAATGGAACCCTTGTCTCGGAATGTCACCCTCCCGATTGGTGTTTTGTCACTTTTCAACTTTGGATCTTCTTTTGGACTTCACTTGAATTATGATCGGGTCGTACGGTATGACACCTTGGTTGTTGAACCGCACTTGACAATGGAATTAGAGATTACCTACCTGTGGGTGAGATATGACAGGACGGCAAGAATATTTGAAAACAAGCGAGAAAAGGCAGCTGACCATCGAGCACTAATGTTGTGGCTTTCACGATCAGACCTGGACCCCAACGACTTATGTGTTGAGCTGGATGTTCTCTGGATTTCAATCCTAGGCAAGCCGAAAATCCCATGTGATCTCCATCAACTTTTCTCGACCTGATAAGCCCAGCCGTTCGTGCCTGGAATTGGGATATCCAGACCAGGAAGTCAGGGGACTCGAGCAAACTTGAACCCCTGTGTTTCCAGCGAGCCAATCGGTAGTAGCCTACATTTCACACTGTTTCAGCTGATCATCGACCATTGGACGTCACTTTCATCCCAAGACTCGCACATATATATATAGTGTAGGACCAGCCCATCTCATCATCAACTCTGCTCCTCAGACTAGCCCTCGACCACACTTGTCAACTCACCATCTTACCCATCAATTATCGTATAATCAAACCAACTATGGCTACCACACCGCCCACCAACTCCTCACCAGGAGGCACCATCACCCTCCGCCTCCCCTACAAATACTCCCACTCCTCCCCACCCCCACAAACCATCCGCTTCCCACCGCTCGGCTTCCTCCACCGCACCTGGTCCGTAACCCACTCGACCCTCTCCATGTGGCGTTCGGCCCGCAACGTCCGCATCACGTACCGCCCCCTTACCCCGACTAAAGATGGCCGTCCCCGTATCGACGACCTGGTCGAATACGAATCCCTCTCCGGTTCAGGAGGCGTCAAGACCGTCGCGGGAGTCGACACGGGTAACTGGGACAATATCCAAGAGGATACGACCAGCTGGGACTGGCGCGGGAGCGGGTGGTTGTTTTTTGTGAGCAGTCATTGGGAGGTGCTGGGTTGGGGGGAACGCAAGAATGAGGAGACCGGGGAGGTCGAGGAGAGATGGGCGGTTACGTGGTTTGCGTCGACGCTTTTTACAAAGGAAGGGGTGGATGTTTATAGTGATCGGCCAGAAGGGGGGAGTAAGGAGTTGGTGGAGGAGGTGTTGAAAGTGTTGGGGGAGGTGTTGACAGAAGGCGGGGAGGGGACGAGGGGCTTGAAGGAGATGGTGGAGAGGGATATGAGGGAGGTGAAGATTAGTTTGCCTTGGAAGGAGAGGTGAGTGGGATACAGGTTCGGGGGGATTGAAGTCGGATTGGGAGTTTTTGGATGGGATTATATTTGGATGGGTATCTTGTTGGCTATTTATGTTGACGCTGAGGTTTTTATCTACTCTGGATTTTGCGCAATGCAAGAATAATGAGGATGCTATGCTTGTTCGTCTCTTGGACGTCTTGGCTCGTGCTCGTAATCTGACCTCTCCGAGCGGTGATGCCGGTGATGGTCATGCTTACCATCATGGGCATCACGGTCTTTGTGCTTGCGATACTCGCGATCGTCTCGGTCCTTGCTAGACCGTCTATGGTGCCTGTCACGAGAGTGATCTCTCCTCCTTTCCTAATCTCTTTCACTTCCGCGGCTTCGTTCTCGGTCACGATTTCTCTCCCTTTCCTCATGGTGACGACCCCGTTTGTGGTCCCTGTCATGGCCATGGTGACGGTCGCGGTGTCGGTCTCTATCTCGCGATCGGTCTCGATCATGGTCCCGTTCCCGCCTCTCCGACCGAGACCGCCTACCACAGTCAGATTCGTCACCAGACGCTCTACTATCATGTTTTTCCTTGCGATATTCTGTTCGCCTCCTCTTTTCTCGTCGTCGCTCTTCTTTTCGCAATTCCTTTAGCTCCCTTTGCCTCTCCTCATTCTCCCGTTCCCGTTCCTTGTTGAGATCACGCACCATCTTGGCACCCCTCTTCATCATCGCTAAAGGATCACTTGCACTCAGTCTTTCCACCTCACGAGCCTTCCGTCCGGGATCCTCCTTGCCGAACACGTTCTTGGATGGCACCAACGCAGCAACGTCGCCATCCGGTGTCGCATACCAGGGGCCATTTCTGGCTAACAAGCCTTCCGCATCCCTGCCAGCCGCACTGGTAAAGCGTACCTGATGCTGCTCCGCTTCCTCACGCTTTTTCTTGGCTGCTTCTGTCTCTGTTATCTCATCCTTCTCTACAAGCCTCAGCTCCTCTTCAGAAAACAACGTGATATGACCCCTGCTATCGACCAGCGATGCAGTAGTAGCAGTGATGGAAGTCGACTTCACTGGGCCAGACAGCTCCCTCGCCGCATTTTGCCCTGCCGTGGCCCGTTCCCGCGCTATCCTCATTTCAAAATCGGTGTCATCCTCGCCTGCTCGCTTGCGTTTGCGTCCTTCTATCAGAGGATCACGTTCACGCTGACGGCGCCCATGATCATGGCTGGATTCTGATGCTGGCGGTTGCTCCTCAAGTGGCGGCGGAACTTCACCGCGCAGAATGGCTAGACGACGTTCGGCGTCGACCTGTTGCATGCGTTGCTCCTCAGCTTCCTCGCGAGCACGGGCCTCGGCCTCGTCACGGCGGACGCGGGCGACGTTGTCTGTGTTGTAGACGTTCCATGATTTCTTTCCGAGAAGGTGACTTGTATGCTGTTGGTAATTGTTGCTTGGATAAAAGGAGTCAGTATTCACTCACAGAGGCATATTGACGTTGGGACAAACGATGAAATCGTCTCCCTTCAAGTGATTGGATAGTTGAAGACGACAACATTGGGAGAACCAGGAAGCACCTCTACTTGGAGTCAGTCTTCTTATCTTATCTTGCGGCCAACACGTGCCCCGCTCTTTGACGTACGTTGGTCCCGTTGGTCAGGGGCGAGTCCAGGCTGGGCGCCAGGGGACCAAGTCTGGGGATACACCACTAATTGAAAGCTGGCGCCTTTGTACAAGTAATCTGACAATATGCTCCATAGTACAGCCGCCATTGACACCATTTCCTGTACAGCGTCAGGGACACAGCTGAAACCACCCAACGTAGTAATAGCGTTCCCTTGACACAACAGACCTCCATCCGCATCCCCTCCTCTCTCAACTCAACAAAACACCGAAGCTCAGCCTCAAAGGACAGGCATCTTCTGTGGTCATACCCGGCTATATCGTCAATTACAATCAACCGAACCAACATCCACGACGTGTCTACGTACTTGCGCGCGAATCCAGTGCGCCCACTCCACGCTCCAACGAGACATAGATAAACACCACCAAGGGCGACTGGTTCTCCCCATTTACGTCCACTCACCTACTACTCCTCCTCGATACCCGTAACTTATAATCCACACACGACACTCACCATGGATATTCGAGGCAACCTCTTCGGCAAGAAGCCCCAAACCCCACAAGGAGGAGCTGGTCTCCCCGGTCGTCCCGTCCAACAAGCAGCCGGAGGCGGATACGGCGGCGGCGCAACACCAACCAACTACGGCAGCCCAGGTGGTCGCGCTCCCTCTCAGCCCCAATACTCTGGCAGCGGCGCTGGAGGATATGGAGGTGCGCCATCTGAAAAGAGCTATGGCGGCGGCGGTGGCGGTGGTTACGGCGGACAGCCCGCTCCTGGCGGATACCCTTCTCAGCCAGCCGGTCGCGGTGTCCCCCTTCGGCTCGCAAAGGTGGATGACAAGACGTTGCAGAGTCTCTACATCTTTGGCAACATGTGAGTTCCCTGCGCTACCCATGGTCAGTCTATCCAATCCAAAGTTGTTAACCTCGTACTTTAGTTGCGCCGTATCGCCCAATGATTTCCCCCCGAACCACGATGGCACCGATCTATACATCCGCTTGACAGGAAGACAGCTACGAGGAGATTACGTGGTGACGGCACGCCCCACCCCCGGCTTCCGTCCGGGTCACATCAGCTTGTCAGACCCCCAGCGAACATGGTGCGGAGTTGGCATGATGGACGAGTTGATGGGAGAGGTCTACGATCCCTTTGCCCGTGGAGGCGACGCCTACATTGGCTCCATGGATGTTGAGATCGGATTTGCGTCAACCAACCGAATCGTCGATACCCCCTATGACCAGGATGAGCTGGCCAAAGTGTTCCTCAAGACTTTCCAGAACCAGGTCTTTGCTCCTGGTCAGAGGTTCCTGCTTGACGTCAAGAACATCCCTTTGGCTGTCATGGTCAAGACGGTCACTCTGGTTGACCTGACCATGCTGGGATCGGGCGAGGCTCCCACACGCAGTGACCCTGGAGCACGCGGTATTCTCACCAACCAGGCCAGCATTGGCTTCTACAAGGATGCCAGGTCACCCATCAAGCTCAAGGGCTCCAACAAGCGCCCAGCGGCCAACGCCATCATCGCCCCAGACTTCAAGTTCGAGAATATGGGCATTGGTGGTCTGGATACCGAGTTCTCCACCATCTTCCGTCGTGCCTTTGCCTCTCGTATCTTCCCTCCCGGACTCATCGAGAAACTTGGCATCATGCACGTCAAGGGTATGCTGCTGTATGGTCCTCCCGGTACCGGAAAGACCCTGATTGCCAGACAGATCGGCAAGATGCTCAACGCCAGGGAACCCAAGGTCATCAACGGTCCTGAAGTGCTGAACAAGTACGTTGGTCAGTCTGAAGAGAACATCCGTAAGCTCTTCGCCGATGCCGAGAAGGAGTACAAGGAGAAGGGAGACGAGTCCGGCTTGCACATTATCATCTTCGATGAGTTGGATGCTGTGTGCAAGCAGAGAGGTTCGGGTGCTGGTGGTGGTACCGGCGTCGGAGACAGTGTTGTCAACCAGCTGCTCTCCAAGCTTGACGGTGTCGACCAGCTCAACAACATCCTCCTTATCGGAATGACCAACCGTAAGGACATGATCGACGATGCCCTGCTTCGTCCTGGTCGTCTCGAGGTTCAAATCGAGATCTCGCTTCCCGACGAGCATGGCCGTGGCCAGATTCTCAAGATCCACACCTCCAAGATGAAGGAGAACAAGGTCATGGCTGACGACGTTGACCTCGCTGAGCTTGCCACTCTTACAAAGAACTTTTCTGGTGCCGAGTTGAGCGGTCTCGTCAAATCCGCTACCTCGTACGCCTTCTCCCGACACATCAAAGTCGGCACCATGGCTGGCGTTTCAGAGGACGTGGCCAACATGAAGGTCAACCGCCAGGATTTCCTCAACGCCCTCGACGAAGTCAAGCCCGCCTTCGGCGCCGACGAGTCCGAGCTTGAGAAGCACCTGGCTTACGGCGTCATCCACTATTCCAAGAGTATCACGTCGATCCTGGAAGACGGTCTGCTCTACGTCAATAACGTGCGCAAGCTCGAGCGCCTCAAGCACATGACCGTCCTCCTTCACGGCCCTTCGGCCTCTGGAAAGACGGCTTTGGCCGCCCATATCGCCATGAAGTCCGACTTCCCCTTCATCAAGTTCATCACCCCCACCGACATGGTCGGCTTCCGCGACGAGGTGGCCAAGAAGGATTACATGCACAAGATCTTCACCGACGCCTACAAGTCCCCGCTCTCCCTCCTCATTATTGACAACATCGAGCGCATTATCGAATGGAACCCCGTCGGCCCGCGCCTGTCCAACACCATCCTCCAGGCCCTCGTCACCCTTTTGGTTACTCCTCCACCTAAGGGCCACCGTCTCTTGATTCTCGCCACGACTTCGCAGCGTACCGTCATGGAACAGTTGGACGTCACTGAGTCGTTTGACTACCAGATTGCCGTTCCCGCTGTGAACAACCTCCAGGAGTTGGGCGCAGTGTTGAACGAGGTGGGAGCGTTTGGTGGCGACCAGGCGGCTGTCAGTGAGGTGTTGAATACCCTACGCGAGTATACCGGGTCGGATAGCGTGGGTGTGGGTGTCAGGACGATCCTGACGATTGCGGAGAGCGCGGACACGAGTCCTGATCCGAAGGGATGGTTCGTGGAGAAGATGGCCGGGTTGATTGCTCGGTATAATGTTAGGTAGAGAGAGAGAACTAGAGCTGTAGACAAGGAGGTATATACATTAATATGGGTATATGGGTGGATATCAAGTGGATGAGCTTCAGGATATAGACAGTGATGCCTTTTGGGAATAGAAGTAGGTTAATGATGACCACTACTTTGTTATAACTGTTCCAGTCTTGTTCCGAATCTTACCCCTGCGTTTCATGGGAAACCAAACGCGAGCGTTCGTTAGACTTGTATATATATTTCCATGCTAACGTATCCGAGATATTCAAAGGACCACTATTTCTGGACCTACGCTACTATGTATACCTTCACAGCACGAACGAATACTTACCATATTGGTCAGCGCCTCCATGAATGAGATGCGAAAGTAGAAGAAACTCGAAACGGTCGACAGTTAAAAATACAACTGCGGACAATCAGCTGTCAAAATCCAACGGCCCGGTGCTATCACAGTCCCCGACGACGCCTGCTTAGTAACGAGCTTAAGATGATCAGATACCCGCTCTATCGTGATGAGCTTACCCCCCTGGAAGCTGTCCTTCCTTTCTTTTTTTTTTCCCCTTTTTTTCGGTTTTTCTTTCCTTTCTTTCTTTTTTTCCCTCTTTTTCTCTTAACAACATATAAACAAAGAAGAAGGGAAAAAAACAACTAAGAAATGGTTGGAAGCATCATATGACGCCCAACACAACCACCACGGGGGCTGTCTCCATCGTGCGAGGCAATGAAGACCTTAAAACAAAAAGGTATACCATGGACCTGGCTGCGACGAAACTAATCAACGCCCTAGACGACTACCTTCCTTGATTTCTCCATGCACACTCACTCACTGACGGGTTTGTAAAAAGGTAAGGTAAGGTAAGGTAAGGTAAGAGTAGCAAAGGCTTCCCATTTTTCATGGTGAGCTGGATGCAGTGTGGCTGGCTCACTTGGCAAGTGGTGGTGGGTTTGTCTTGATAACTGTTGTATTTTGGAGAGTTGGGACTGCCCGTTGAGGCTTTCATGCTCCTGGCTCCTGCCCCGTTACTGCGGTTACTGGTTACTGGTTACTGGTTACTTGTGGTTACTCTTCACCGGTTATTGGTTCATGGTTACTGGTAACTGATCCCTTCCTGGTTCTCTTAGAAAAGGGCAAGTGTCGACGATTTGATCGAGTCTGGAGGTAGGTACCTTCTGTTGCGTGTCCCAATGGAACTCACTGCCCAGCGTGCAACTCACCCAATTTCAGCTGGTCATCAGCCAGGTTACGTGCGTCTCTTTCCCTCTCAGCAATTACCTGTCCTTAAGTAAGCAACCTCTTTCTGCATTCCTTTTTTTTGCCCCTTTACAATAAACCCACGATTAACTTGTCTAGGATTAATGTATAAGTTTATGTGCCCTTCTAAACCACCGAGGCTTGCTATGAGTTTTAAAAATGTTCATGTTGATACAAGTGATGCATCTTGGGTTTTGAACTTTGGCATCTTGCACTGACCTTGCGGTGGTCCCTGATGGGTTGCATGTGTTTTGCCACACTGGGAGTACGGAGATGACAGTCAACGAGCATTGGACTGTAAATATAATCAGTGGCAAATGTACGTATATGGATAATGAAGAGGGGAGGCTGAACAGGGACAAGAAAGGCATGTGTATGTTTGAGGAGCGAATTTGGAGGAGTTTAGCATACAAAGGAGATAGTGGTTGTCACAATGATCGTGAAAAATTCCATGGGTCACGGACGCTTTATTTCCATGATCAAGCACCGCAGACCCTGTAGCTATACTGAACAAGTGTGTACGATGGGACAGGTGGCGACTGTAGAATTAATTTATCATTACCAATACTAGCGAGTGTATAATAATGTAAAGGCAATGAAACATGGAAATATCGTCCAAAGCATGTACTGGTAACAAACGATCCCATAGTCCAAGCGAAGAAATCGTTCCCATCATCTTTCGCTGTATCGCGCCTTCCAACTCAGCGAAAACAAAGCAAAGCATTTCATGGGTATCCTGCAAAGAAAAGGTATGTACTGTGAAAGAAAAAGAGAAACCGTTGGAAGGAGGCACGAGCAACAAGCAGAGTAATGTTGCTGGACTAAGCCCCTGATTAAGCTCTAGATGAGCAGCGGTAAGCTGTAGCGTTGGGGCGTGTTCATTGTCTTCGTGTGAGGGATCGTGTCGTATAGTCCGCTAGACTAGAGCCCAATCATTGTCATCGTCGTTACTTCGATAAGGGAAAATTCGTCCATGTCGTCGATCATCATATCATGACCTTGTACCCCCTAAGGGCTTATAGGTTCTCAACAATGTGGGCATTCAACGCCTGCTGGAACCCTCCATCGGAACCTCCAAAGTCGTGGAATGTAGACGTTTTGTTCTTGGAACCGCTGCCTTCGCCCTGCTCACCCGGATTAAAGGACCCCGGGGCATCCAACGACGCATTGAACTGCGCCTGACTAGGCATCGTCTGATTCGTCGCCGGCAAGAAGATGACCTTGCTGTTTGCAGACTTGGCCATAGCCTGCATGGCCTCGAGGTAGCGGATCTGCATGGCGGGAGCAGAACTCAAGATATCAGCGGCCTGCCTCATCAGCTTGGCGGCCTCGACCTCGGCCTTTGCGGCAATAATCTTGCTCTCGCCGATACGCTTGCTCTGGGCAGCCATGGAGAGCGAGTCCTGCAGCTCGTGGGAGAAGATAATGTCCTTGATAAGCATGCTCTCGACCGCCACACCCCATTCGGCCGCGACATCCTCGATAATCTCGCCAATGGACTGGGCAATCTCTTCGCGGCGCTCGATCACGTCCTGCAGCACGCGGGCGCCGATGACATGGCGCAGCGTGGTCTGGGTGCGCTCAATCAGGGCCTGTTTGACGTTGGTGATGCCAAAGGCGGCCTTGTGCGGGCTGACGATGTGGTAGTAGATAACCGACGTCAACTGCACCGTCACGTTGTCCTTGGTCATGCAGACTTGCTGCGGCACCTCGACGATCTGGATCTTGACGTCCACCTGGATCAGCTTCTCGGCGAGCGGGTTGACACGGACGAGACCCGGGTCGACGGCCTTGTAGAACTTGCCGAACTTGGTCACCAGGCCGACATTGCCTTGCTCCACGGTCTTGTAGGGGTTCGGGCACATGATGCAGCACGGGATGGCGCCAATGGTGCCGATGACGGCGCCGAGGCCGTTGATCATGTAGCCGTACCAGTCCTTGGGGTCGGCGTCGTTGGTGATGATGCTGGCGTAGGACTTCTGGAGGTCTTCGGCCTTGGGAGGCTGCACGGCCATGGGAGCTTGCGGGCGGAAGCCGCCGGCGCCGTTGGCGGTGGACTCGTGATGGTGATCGTAGTTGGGCACGGGGCCCTTTCCCTTGAGGGCGGGCTGATCAGACGAGATTGAGCTCATGGTTGTTGGTTGGGGGGGAGGAGGAGGTGGTGGTGGTGGTGGTGGTGGTGATGGTGGTGGTGGTGATGGCGAGAGTGAAAGTGGGGTGATGGATGGTTGTTGATGTTGTTGTGATAGTTGCAGTTTTACCATACAAGTCCAAGTGTGAAGTGGAATGTGGGAAATTTCGAGACAATGAAAGGGAGGGGAACAGTGCACCTTTTAAGCATTCTTGAGACAAAAGACTGCTCCGGACACAAGAGTGCAGCGTGCATGTCCGTACAGGCAACCTCCCTCATGTGGTGTGGTGTGCTCAGGCAGGCGTGTGTAAGCGATGGCATTTCCCAAAAGGGATGTTATTGACAAGGGTCGATGCGGGGAAGGCATGGCGCTGGGGTCGTCCTGCAAGGTGCATTTTCTTAGCGGTCCATTTGGGGATCATTCAGTGGATCGTGTTACTGTAAGGCGAACGGCACTGTGGAGTCATCTAGGGATTTGGTCACTTCCGTTCCATTTTCTCGCTTCAACTTCTTCCACCATCCGACTTCCATTCGTATCCACGCCGACCTAAGAAATCGCTCAACTAGGAGGTGTCTTCACCTTCAAATTCCCTCATAGGCAAACACCGACGTTGCCGTTTTCCATGCACTGCCTCGTCAACGCCTTCACAATCATCACGCGGTCCGAATGGCTAGTCGAAAGCAAAATACAGTTGCCGATATCCGACCAACCGACCGGACAGCCTTACATTCTCCGCACTGTCTGTTTATGTGGGGAAATGGGTGGGTGTCTTTGATATGTATTGGGGTCTGCTGGCACGCCACCTTTGACAACCTTATTAAAGCGTACTTCAACTATTCAGAGGTGGATGACATTCACTGTCTTAGAGGGCATCATAGTTCTATAACCCGTATCTACCGAACGGATTGTTGAGGGACGGTTCGTTTACAGTCAGGTCTTCGTATAATAATTTCCTAGCTTTTTATTAGTTAAAAACGTAGTACGGCCCTACAATTAGTTAGGGCGTCTTACTAAGCCATACTCTGATTGGCTATTTCGCGGACAGTGTTTTTGATAGTCTTTGATAGATTGTACTGGGTCTTTCCAATTCTAAATAATAGTTAGCTAATGGGTCTAGTAGATAGTTAGTAAATGCTTAGTACTAGCGCTATTAATTGGTCTAGTACCCGTACTAGCTAGTTATTTATATCGTAACCCTCCCCCTATTCAACTTCGATTTTCAATTTTCTATTAATAATAATACTAATATTATTACTACAATTCAATTTCAATACCTAGCTTACCGCTAAACAATTTATTACGACGGTTATAAACGCCTATTATTAAAAGGTAGTAATTTTCTATTCCGGTAAGCGACCGGTAGGTAATAAGCAACTAGCGACCAACCGGTAAAGTAGCCCGCGTTAGGTATAAGAATTTTACCTCCCCCTAGTTCGAATCTTAAACTCTCTCCTTTATTTATTACTAATTTAAAATTCTACCTTCGAAACGGGTATTGGGCAGACTATCCTACTAATTACTAACTTACAACTCTACCTTCGAAAGAGGGAATATTAGCCCTCGTAAAATTATTAAAGCCAATAATAAACCAAGCACTCTAAAATTAGTCGAAGTTTATATCTATAACGAAATAGATTATTATATTTTTAAACTCTAAAGCGACTAGATTATTTTAGTATGCGTAAGGACTACTAGATAGACTATTCTACTAATTATTAACCTAAATTATACCCTCGAAAGAAAATTAATAAAAACCTATTACTAGGTTAGTATTGCCCTAAATTCGATAGTAGATATAGATCCTACTTTCTAGATTTTATTTATTAAGTTAGTTTTCCCTTTTCTATTTATTTATTTGCTATATTATTAATATCCGATATTATAGGTGCGGAGGATTTCTTTTTTTTTAGGATTTCCTTTTTTCTAGGGGTTTCCTTTTCGATATTTATTTATTTATTTTGGGGGCTTGTATATCTTTCCTTTCGTCGTTATTATTATAGATATACCTATAAGGAATTGCCAGAAATACTATTAAGATAAACCCGTTTCCTACTTTACTAATAAATAAAATACTACTAAATTAGTATAAATATATTAGGAATATCGTAATAAACGAAGCAAAGTATATTCTATCTAAATATTTATTATCCCTATCCAATATTCCCTTTATTAATTAACCAGTACTATCTATTTAATAGTAAATCCTTCAAAATACGTAAATCCTATTAGGAACCCAATATACTACATTATCTTACTACCTACGGGTGAATAGGATGTTTAGTAATGGGTAATACTATAATCCGAGTTGCGGGGGGTTACGGGTGCGACTTAGGTAGTATCGGTGGGTTGGCCTATTGAATAACTAATATTATTAATAGGCTATACAGTATAAAAGAGATGCCGTTAAGTAATCTCCTCCTAGGATACTACGGCCCGTTTAAAGACCTCAATTTCAACTTCAACTTTAAGCCCCTTTTTTATTGAAACCCTTACTACCTCGACCATTTTAATTACACCCTTAGCCCCGTTAAGTTGTCGCTCTAATTCTAAGCTAGCAGTTCTAACCTGTTGGGATAGCTGCCTGTGAAGAAGAATTCGATGAGTTTCCAGAGCGGGAGCTATAACTATTTCTACCTATGGCACTACCTATAGCACTACTAATAGCACTATTACCAATAGTACCGCCTATACTAATACCGCGGTAAAAACCCTTAGTACTAGCCCCGGCCCCGGCCCCGGCCCCGGCCCCGGCCCCGGCACTAGCCTAGCTAGTACAATAATTTCGAAGAATTATTGACGTTAATAGATAGCTTTAAGATTGAGACTATATTATGCGTTTAATCACTCCTTTCTTTCCTATAAGTAAGAATTTATAAGTATATTTAAAATAATATACTTCAAGTTATAGATATAGCTAATTATACTTTGTATAGGACTCTCCTAATATTACTGTAGCCCGCCGCTAAATTAATCAAATTCGGCGTGATTATTATCGTCGTCGTCGTGACGGTCAACCAATCTTAATTACTCCTTCCCTCGGCAATTAGAAACGACGCAATGCTAGTATCTACAATAGGAATAATAATTAAGAAGATAATATTAATAATTAGGATATTAATATAAATAATAATATAGATAATAATATAGGAGATTATAATCCTAATATTAGTTAAAACCCCGGTCCAAATTTAGATCCAGACGACGACCTAGACGATAACTATTTCTTTTGCCTAGTATATAATATTGCTCGGACTATAATAAATAAATATATCGAGTCTAGTATTTATAAATATTGCCGGTTAGGTGCTCCCTACGGTAATACTGACTTCGAAAATAAATTCTATTTATAGTATCGTTGGGTATTAATACGAGGGTTGTTTTCCGATCTCAATAGGGAAGAGTTTAAACTTTGCGATGTGTGTCGAATTTATAATAATAGTCCCCTACTACCTCCTCCTCCTAATAGGCCGCCCTTACCCTAGCTTCTACTATTTCACTGAAGTTGTAGTCCGCCTTAGAGAAATCCGAATATACAGCCTAATCCTGCTCTTAAATAACCAGTACTACTATCTCCTCTCCGACCTCGCCGATTCCTAGGACTTCCCGGCGTTGAATTTAAATAGGATCTACTATATTAACCTAAAGACCTTCTAGTAAGAATTATTATTAATATTAATTACAATTTAATTAAAACTTTTGAAGCTATATAGAAAGAAGAAAGTATAGAATACTATCTACATTATAAAGAGAAGTAGTTTACTATATATATAACCGCCGGGTATTATTGTTAGTATTATAATTGTAATAACCGGAGGGTTACCGATAATTTTAAATATTTCAATACCCAAAATAACCTCGATTTTAGTAATGTTCCCGATTTTTTACTACCCTTCAACTAAATTGAGGAACAGTTTATTACCCGGGTTTATATCTTTATAAATATTTAAATTATTAAAGGCTCTTAGTATAAATATTCCGGCTATATTATCAACTTCCTTCGTAATATTGGTTACGTTTATTACCAATTACTTCAACTCCCCCGGGAATTAAATATTATTATTCTTCAACTTCGCAAACCTAGGGATGAGCCCCGTATTACTCAGCGAATATAATAAATTATAATAGTCAATCCTATTAAATTTCGTATTTAGCTCAACTACCTAAAGGAGTATTACCCTAGATACTAAGATATCGAAATTGTAAAGGCTCGATTTTAAAAATTAGAAGCGCTTCCTAACGGCGATATATATAATAAATTAGCTATTTATAAATTTAATCTTAATAATTTCCCGAATAACGAGGATCTTAATTTAAATAGAGAGGGGGACGGTAATACTAGTAATAAAGAAGAAGATAATACTTTTGAACCGGAAATCGCCGCCCTCCCTAACCTTATTACTAATTAAATAAATATAGAGTAATTTCGTTAATAGTTACAAGGTAGAGGATAAGATATGCCAAATACGGTACTGGTTTAACTAATACATAATTAACCCGCTGGCCAACCTCTACAACCTTAATCTTAACTTCAACCTATTAGCCAACACCCTCTAGCTTAACCCTTCCTTAAACCCGGCTTATTATACAACTACCCTATATATAAATAGAATAAATTTCAGCCAATTCTATTATAGGTATTTCCTACCTTCTACCTAAAAGGGAAAGCTAATTTCATTAAACCTCGTATATAATTTATTAATTATACGGATTATATTAAATATATATTTAAATAGTATAACGGTTAGTTTACTCGATATTACTAATTCCTATTCATTATATTCAATACTTTAATACGTAAGTAAGTCAATTCGAAGTCGGCTTTCTTTATTCGCTTTAATCGTAGTAGTACAAATAACGAGGGTTTAGCTAGTGTCGAGGCATTAAGGGAAGTAGTTAAATCCAATACGCTAGAGGCACGCCAACTTCTAGATTCGGTTATAAGGTTTTCTAATACTATACGTAATATACGGCTATACTAGATGCGTAAAAGCCGCGAGCTACGTGCTTATATACAAGTATTAAGTATACCGGCTATATTTATAACATTTAGTATAGCCGACACACACTAGGAAAGCCTTGCTCGACATATACCCAATTTCGAGGAATAGAAGGAAGTATCTATTAAAGTCCGTAATAAAATTGTAAAAAGGAACCTCAAAGAAAACCCGTATATTGTAGTATACTACCTCTAAAGACGATTCGAATTATTCAAAGAATATATTTTAATACCCAAATTCAAGATCGAGGACTAGTAGTACTGTATCGAATTTTAGGTAAGAGGCAGTGGCTATAATTATAGTATTTATTAGGTACTACATATTAATATATTTAATTTAGCCAACGAAGATGCCCGGCGGGAATTTACAGAATTATAGGGTTATTATATAACTGCTTTTAACCCTAAACTAGAAAGAGTCGGTTAATAAAATAAAGGGGATCCGCTATCTATTGTTATTAATAATAGCCCGGAAGACGAAGGCTAATATCTACCTACCTTCGACCTCCTATCTTATATAGTTAACCGGATACAACGATATAGCCGGTATACCGACGACTATTACCTTCGTATTAAGCGGCTCAACTAAGGTGCTCTTCGTTCTAAGGATCTAATATTTAAAGTCTATCGGTTTTACTTTCTAAGGAATTACTATCCGGAAGTATACCTTATACGTAGTCTCAACCTAAAGTATTAGCTATACAATAGGGTAAGGAACGATAACCGTATAAATAACTACAACCAGACCGTTACTTTAGCGTAGCGTACCAATACAAATATCTAGCTATATACTAGCTATAACGCTATTATTAATTACATCGCTAAATACTATTCGAAAGCAAAAAAGTAATTAAGGCCTTTTAAAGAAATAATTCAATAAATTACTCCTCAAATTGCTTCTAGGAATTACATCGTTTCCTTTACTACAAAAATAATAAATCAACTTATTACTAAACGTAACTAGTCAGCTCAAGAAATTAATTATCTACTTCTTAACTTACCCTTTAACGAAAATACCTATATTATCGTTAATATAAATTATTAGTATTTAAATAGAATACCCGGATATAGTACCAGTATAATTATTCAGCCCGGTAGTTAATAAGTCCAAATACAAAATTAATATACTAAATACCTATTTCGCCCTAATAACCTCAAGAATATTAGCTACTTTAAGTAATTTACCCAATTTAACAACTATCAGCACTTAGGAGATTAAACTAAAAAGAGAATACTTAACTATTACCCGATTTATAAATCCGATAACGATACCTAGTATAAAAATTAGTATAGAGTTAAGCTTATATTATATCATCCCTATTGTAATCACTTAGATTTATTTAGTATTTAAGAGCCGGGTTCCAATAGTATCTATTAAGAATTAGAAATATATTCTAATATATATCTAATTTATACAGAAATTTATATAGGTAATTATAACCACCCTTATAACTATTATAACGATATACCTAATAGAAAACCCGATAATAAATTTAAACCTCTTACTAAAGAAGAGAAATAACGAGAACTATAGCAAGTATTAGCTAGAGAACTCCCCGCTTATTAAAGAGTTGAAAATAATAGGGATTTTGGAATATTTAGATTCCGGGACCAAAATATCTTATACAACTAGTATAACTACCTGGATTATTAAGATTTATTACCTTTAGCACCAGATTATTAGCGCAATATAAAAGCCGACAATACCCATTTAATAGCAAATGCTCCTACTATTACTACCTCGGCCATTAATAATCTCAACCCAGCTCAAAAGGTTGTCTTTAATTAGTTTATTACCTATTACCAATCTATTCTAGATTACAATAATAATATTAAACGCTATTATTACATTCCACCTCTATTCTTATAGGTTAATAGCTATAGAGGTACTGGAAAATTATATTTTATTAAGCTTCTATCTTTCAAACTAGAGTAAATAGCTGTAAATCGAAGGAAGAGTAATCCTATTATCTATAGTGCTCCTACTAGTATAGTAACTAATAATATCAATAGGCAGACTTTATATTCCTTATTCAAACTTCTTATTATACCTAAGAATATTAATTTTAATAATTCTAAAGTAGCTATTGCAACTCTAGAAGGTATTAATCTTACTCAATTCTAGACTAAATTATAGCTATACTAATACTTTATTATTAACGAGAAATCGATATTAGGACTTCGAACTATCAACTTCATTAATTAAAGGCTTCGATAAACTTTTTCCGAGTATTAAAATATATTTTTTAATAGTAGAAGCGTTCTACTGCTTAGTAATTTCTATTAACTAGTGCTAGTAATATAGAAATCCCTTTTTTATAATTAAGTAATTTTATTAATAATTGAAGTTGGTGGTTATAATTATTACTACGCTTTTAATAAAATTATTAAACTATAATAGATTATATAATAATAGGGTAATAATTAAATTCTATTTAAGGATATACTTGAAGGACTACGGAATAATTAACCTATTCGTTAATATTGGGAACTCTTATATATTCGGATAAAAATACAATTGCCTAATGAGGAGGCTGTTCAATTCGAATATACCCTTCGAATTTACTTAAAACGTAGTAATGTGGCCGCGTATAATATTAAGTATATGGAAGCCTTATATTAACTATACCTTATACTTCCTACTAACTACGAGGGAGCTAGTACTAAAGATGTGGACCCTATTGAAATTAATAATTTATAGCTCAATTTCCCTTTAATAATAGGAAGCCGGGTAATACTTATCGAGAATCTCTAGATTGAGGTTAGTTTGGTTAATGGTATATTGGGTATTATCTTTAATATTGCTTAAGATAGTACTTTTCCTAACTAAAATATACCTAATAAATAGCATCCTTATAGAAATCCCTTTATTGTATTAATTAAATTTAATCGGTATACCGGTCCTTACTACTTCCCTAATTTAAATTAAAAACAATTTAAGAATATAATTCTTATCTTCCGTATTATACGAAACTTTATTTCCTATAGGAATACCCAATATAAGAGGATATAATTCCCCTTAATAATAATATATACTATTATAGTATATAAATTATAGGGCTCTATACTCAATATAACTATATTAGATATTTCCAAGAAGGATTTTTAAGCCGGGTTTATATATATAACTTACTCTCGGGTTAAGACCTTATAAGGCCTTATATTTAATAAGCCTTTTAATTTAAACGCTCTGCGGATATCCTCAAATCGTACTTTTATTATATAGACTATTAATAAGGCAAGAAAATTACTAAAGAAACTTCCAGTCCTAGTCTAAATACTAAAATCCCGGGCACCTAGTATTACTACTTCCAGTTTAGTACCGACCTTAGATAGATATAATATAAATAATACTTTTAAACGTTCCTTCTATTAACAATATTTATAGCTGCTCCTTCCATTTTATTTTATATCTAGTATTTCTTTCTCTTTTTCTCCCTCTCCCTCTTTCTCTTTTTCTTTCTCTTATATTCAACTCTTTATTACTTTTATTAATTACTAACCACCAACCCCCAGCGCTACTATGTCAGTCATCTTCGAAGACGATAATTTCGAGCTTGAGGAGCGCTTTAACAATATATTAAAAGAAGAAGAAGAACGCTGTAACTTACTCGCTATTAAGTACTAACGTACTACTATTAGAAGTTAGATTAATACTAAAATAGTATTGCTAATTAAAAATAACCTTCTATATAAAAAGAAGAAGATTATAGCTACCCCTAGCCTTTATTTTCCTATCCGTTTAAAGTAGTATATTATCCTTATTATTAACTATAACTTAGATTATTCTAATTTAGGATTTAGGTAGCTAATTCTTAATACCAATCAAAAAAAAAAAAAAAAAAAAAAAAAGAAAGGAGTTCAGCTCGACTTATTCCGCGCACCCTAATCGAATGCCTCATAGTATACTCTTTTTCAAAGTAACCGTTAATAGCACCGAGAGATAGTACGTCTTACGGCGGTCTTACATCTCCTATTCCCCAGATCGGCCACACACGCAGTCAACACCAAGATTTGTAGATGAGAAGGATTTGAGAGAGGTTAGCAGTACAATAACTAAGCGTTTAAACGAAAAACGAATCACTAGCAGGGAGTTGAACGCGCGAGCTCTCTAGACTTATACTAGTAGTAGTTGTGGGCGTCCCCTTAACCGCTATACCACGGGCGTCCCTATAGCACTCCCGGTGGGGCTGGTAATAGTAAGGTAGTTGGAAGTAGATTATATTGTTTACTTGATTGGAGTGTTCTAGAGACTGTTTGTTAGTTTATAGGTAAGATAATAGAAAGATTCGCGGAAGGGGTTAGATCTGGTGATGTTTTGGCTGGTGTTGTGCCCCTGAGTGTGAATTGGAGTTGCCAAGAGCCTTCCCGTGCTCCCGTCTTGGCATTTCTTGGCATTATCTGACTTGCTTACATAATGTGGATCCAAAGCACGCTTCAATATACACCGGGCATTGCTTGAGCTGAGGATCCAGCATCGCACCGGTGTCTGAGAACTATTTTTGGGCATCGAGGCCCCAATGACGCACCGCCCGCACCTCGCATCGAAACATATCTTTCTGCGATCATTTTTCCCGGTCGGTTGTTGACCAATGATTATATGTTATGATGGGCCATAATATTTCTTGACGAGCTACCACTGGAATGTTTGAGTGATCACCTAATTGCCCTTTAAGCTGCCTGCTCATCACTCACCTGCGCCCTTCTGCTAACAATGTATCAAGCCAGTTATTCACTCACGACACCATAAAAACATCTCAAGACTCCTGGATAGAATGGTACAGCCAACCCAAGAAGGAAACCTTTGAATTTAAACCGAGACTAGGCCCCCGCCAGTTAAGCAGTCCTGACAGATCACCAACATCCCCCATCTGACCAAGCATAGCCACAAACCCGCTAGCTCTTACGCCAACAATACCACCTGCTTGCACACCCAATCCGGTAGCCGGCCGTCGGCACCAACTTCACCAGTCATGGACGGCAGTCTGATCTCTTGGCCATTGTAATCCTTGATACGTACTTAGCAGAAAGGGATAACAGGCAAAGAAACAGCCTCTCTGTGTGCCTCGATCTTCTCATCGCCATCAGGCTGTACAGAGAGGATCGGCCAACAAAAAACCATCCAATGGCATCAAGTCAATCACCAGCCCTAGATATGCATGGAATCTTACCCGTTTTCTTCTAGACTTTCTAGACTCGTGATGGATGTCCATCCCAATCTGTCACCGAGACCCTGTCATTATTCCTCAACCCTAGGCACATCTGTCAACTGTCACTGGGGAAGCACACAGGGTGTTGCTCGAGTCATCGTGGAGAGTAGTACGACATGCTAATATTCCCCTTGCAGTCATACTGCCCCTTCACGGTGCCATTGGTCTTTTTTTCGTTAGTACCATGCAAGGTCCTAGCATCAAATCGCTCATATTCATTAGACCAACGTTTGGGTACACTTGCATTGTTCTAGCCTCGAGACCACTCGATTCGGACCATTCGACCACTTGGCAAACCCGAGAGATTTTCCCACCTCAGCACCACATCTACCAGACTGAGACTTCGTAGGGGAAACGGTAAGTACACCTGTGACACCAAATTCAGTCTGCGGCCTAATCCTATCGCCGGTTTGGGATACCATTTCTGATCACAGTCTGACGGGCAAGGTTATCTCTTAGCTTTCACTCTTTGGGAGTTGACAGCTAAACCAACTGCGCACTTGGTCCAGTGAATCTAAATAATTCTCAACTTACAAGCCTCCCTATTATTCCAAAACTCTATTTGAGCGTCCCCCCTTTGACGTACGCACAGGGATAAACTCAAGATACAGTTTCTCAAGATACGAATCTTTCAGAAGGCATTGATTGAATTCATCGGTTGCTGCAATGCGTCTCCATGAGGCTCGAAGAATCCTCCTCTGTAAGCGCTGCGACAGCCTGGTACTCTAGCGTGCAGTAGAACGTTTGGAGCTTCGTACAGAGTTTCGTTCCGACGATGCGTTCCGCAGAAGTAAGGCCAGATCATCATAGGCAAAGACAATAAGTGCAAGAGTGGTTAGATCATCGAACTGGCGGGTAAGCCCGTTATGCGAGCTCGTCAGGCGATTCCATCAAGGTTTCATTCATTTCGCAGATGGACGTGACTAACAAGGTCCCATGGAGACTATCGATGGTAATATCAAGCTCTTCGCAACTCTGAAAGGTCCGTCAGGGAGCACGCTAATCTCTTTTGAAGATGTCTGATTCCGTTCAGATGGTTCTTTATATCAGGCTCATCGGCGTAGCGCGAGTCGAAATTCCAGCGGTCGAGTTCCTCTGGATCAAAGACAATATAAAGTCGTCGTATATAGATAGCCCATTACGGGGCGATTCTCTGATCGACTCCAAAATTCAGCGAGGCTAGATCAGTTGTTGGCGTTGTGGAAGGTGAAGGGGATGTATTTGTGGATAAGCGCTATTAGGTAAGAAGTATGATTTACCGCTAGCAGGCAATAATTTCATTGTCTTGTTCCAAATGAGCCACATCATCAGAAGTCCACAGGTAAAAAGCTTCATATTTGGTGGACAGACACCCCGGTTACGAACAGCGTCCTCTGTACTAAATTGACATATGATAATGGCGTCAAGCCAGTGTAGGTAATAATTCTTTGGTTAGACTTGTGAAGGGTTTTAATTCCTTGACGTGGGTGCTGAGTAGTCTGACTTCCCTTGACGCGAAAGTGATCATGAATTGGGTATATCACTGCGGTGTTCCAAGTACAATGCCGCGTTGATCGACCTTCTTCACTTCGCGTCCGAGTAACCTTGCTATGATCTCCACTATAGAAAAGTATTGTTTTTCTGTATTAGCTCTCCAATCAATGTTTTCTTAGACTCTGTGTCACCTAAAAAAACAACGCGGCTTTTTGGAAGAGGTTTTTACTCAAGACTCACCAAGAGCAGGCCTCTTTCTCAGGCGGGAATACCAATCTAATACCAGCGCAGTTTTTCTCTGAGGGGTTAACCGCTTTATGGAGGCGATGTTTTCAGCCTCATGAATAGTAGCCATGTCCCCTACAACAAATAGCTTGTCCAATCCCTTGTTCTCAGGATGTAGTTTTAGGTTCTTGTTGAGTAGGGCCAGGCTGGGGATCGAAAGATCCCTAACCTGAGGGCAGCTTGAAACGACATCGGCAATTAGATCTTTTGAGCCAGGTTCACGGGCTTGTAATAGTCCGTTGATGAGAACTGCCACTCGCTCCGGAGTCCCCGGAAGCCGTCTGGGGAATCTGACAAGCTTCTCAGGCAGCTGGTTGCAAGAAAAAGATCGAAGCATCAAGCAAGTCTCCGACGCTAATACACCACGCAAAATTGGGACCAAATCGTTGGTACCAGCAGTCAATCTCAGGCTGCTTAGACCGACAAAGTGGCCACAAACTAATGCGGTTTGTAAGTCCAACATGAACTGACCCAAAACCTCCAGAAGTTTGGGCGTGGCAGGCAAATCTGGGTGTGTCTCTATCCAGATATCCAACCCCTTCAAGGCTGGCAGACCCGCCATAGGTCTGATGAGATTTTGTCCCAACCGCTCCATTTCCTCAAGTAGCTTCTGAGCCCTCTCCTCCCATTTAACCTTTTGCACGTCCAAAGGGGACACTTTGCTGGGTTTTGCGTCATGTCTACAATACTTGCTGAGTTCCTTCATATCCACGACAATACGAAGTCTTTGAATACGGTCCATGACGGGGCGGTAGGATTCCTTATCCCAGAAACTGAGGCAGCGGGACCAGAGCCGGGGATCACGGTGTAGAGCGAGGGGTGTGTATATAAATATATGCGCTTGGGCCGGATGGTAGAAGGTACGGCTGATGAGAGGGAGTTTGAGGAGGTGGCGGAAAATACATCTATTACAGGCACGCTTCGTGCTGAGCCAGATCGTGCAGAGGGACCGAGAATGATGTTCCAGACTGGACGCGTGCTCATACACATATGGTGGGAGGCTGGCCCACAGTTCAGAGATGATCTAGTTTGGGCTGGAGATGAGTTTCTGATTTCAATTGGCGAAGATGGTGACGGAAAGGACAGAGTTTCTGACTGACCATGTATACAATCTCGTAAGGAAGTTGATCAAGTGTGAGACCTGTATTTGGTTGAGGCTCTGGCTCTGGCTCTGATGACTCTAGCTCTAGCCATGACTCCACATCTGAATCTGAAGGTGATCCGGGCTCTGGCTCTGGCTCTGGCTCTGGCTCTGGCTCCGGCTCTGGCTCCGGTTCTGGCTCTGGTTCTGGCAGTACTTCAGAGGCTGCAACGACTATTTTGCCTTTCTTTTGGTTGGCACGTTTTCTTCTTTTCGGTCCAACCATAGGATATGGGTTTTTCTTTTTCTTCTTTCTGCTTTCTTGCAAAGCGACGATCTTCTTTTCTCTCCGGGCTAGCATCGTGAAGAGTGCTGATGAGCGTTGACCGAGCGAGACACTGTCTTGGGCGAGGTGTGATTAGCCGCGAGGATTAGAGTATGGGCATACTTACGCTGTAGTTATATGGGCATGTCTGACCAGGAGGCACCATTGTGCTCGAGTGATGGAAAGAACTCGAGGAGAGTATCTAGGTGCCAGCATCAGACGCAACCATGGTGATGGATCGAGTAGCGAAGGGAAGAGAAAATGGTAAAAAAGCTTTTATTAGTTGCGTGTGGAAGAGGTCAAAGCTGAGGGAACTGGGCGTGTTGAAAACAAGGGCCTTAGAGGGGTTTTTCTTTGTTTGCTCCGTTGATTAATTTGCATGGCTTCCCCAATGGAATGGTCGAATAACTTGGGTTGCTTGGTTGACAAGGAAGAAGATGGGTCAAGGCAGAAGCCGAGGGTCGCCGTAGCCAGCAAGATGTCTGTCTCTTGCACCTTGGTGCATTGCAAAATCCAAATTTCCAGCAGACGGGAGCACCTTCCATTTTCAACCAGACGTTGTCCTCGTCCTTTCTTCCTTCCTTCCTTCCTTCCTTCCTTCCTTCCTTCCATCTTACCTTCCATCTCATCCCAGAACAGGCCGCCTAAAATCGACGGGAGGTACATAGACGACCTCCCCAGCACCTTCCTTTACCAACAACCGCTTTGGTCAAGTGGCGTAACGGCTTACCGTCCTAGCACCTTAAGATATCGACCCGGGCCCACCCGGAAAAGATACCTACCTGTCGGTTCGGGAACGATGATGTACATTCAAGTAACCCAAAGAGCGTTTCACATCGTAGACCGCGACCACTTGCTACTTCAATGCAAGTTGGGATCTGTAAGTATCTGCAGCGACAGAAGAAGGTAATCAAGCATAATCATAAGCATACAAAAAGAAACAAAAAAAAGAATAAGAACGGTTGAAGGTGTTTCGATGGTTCGTTGAAATGCCACTCGTTTGAGCGGTTGTTGGTCATTTTCTTTTTTTTTCTGAGGGGGGGGTATCCTTTTGTACCTTCTTCGGAGGTGGAAGGGGGGAGGTAATGGGTTCAATTCGCGGGCTATGCTTTTGCTTTTCTCTTTTCTTTTCTTTTCAAGACATTCTGTTGATTACAACTGAAGGTTGCTTCATTGCTTTTCTCTTTACCTAGATCCAGCCTTCATATAATGCCAGTCTTCCATCTACTTCTACCTTGTCTGTAAGTGTGACCTACTGTCCAAATGTTGCGAGGCTCGAGGCATTTTACTCTTCAAGTACTGTGACCCTATCGTCAGCCTTCAAAAACCTCTAGGAATAGACTATGACTTGACCCTGAAAGACCTTCACGCTATGTCACCCGTCGCCACTTTCGATCCCAACCTTCCTCTTCACCTGCGTCTTAGATTCCTCCTTCACTTCGTGAATCTTCATTTGAACAAACACGGACAACCGTCTTTAGTCCGTCCACACTGGCGCATTTCTGTTATTGTTTCCCTTGCATTGCTGATGACGAGGTCGTCAGCAAGATGGCATACGCCGGCGCAAAGTCGTTGTTTTGTTAGCAATTCGATTAACTCCACATTAAAGGAATCTGAAAAATATAATCTACAGAGCATTTTAGTGATCTGTTTTAGACTGGCATGCTCGTGTTAGCTCGAGAAAGAGTCGATGACTGAAGGCTTCGACTTACTTGATACACGATATCACAGAGGAGTCGGTCCATGGTGGAGAGAAGTCCAGTAATCAAATGATGACTTTTTTCCGAAAGCCCCAGGCCAAGAGGGCTGACACTCGCCCTCAGATATATATAACTAGCTCCCACAATAAAAACGTCAGGTAGATATCGGCCAATAATCGCTCAAAAAACAGGAAGGAAAACCACTTACACACACACGTAAAAAAGACTAATGACACAAGCAACTCAACGTGCAGTAGCAAAAAGAGAACACGAGCATGAGAAAGATCAAGTCGGAGACAACAAAAGCCAAACACCATGTCAAAAATAGTTGCAAGGTACCTTTACATTCACACAGAAGCGCCACCATGATCCATTTTATTGGCAACCTAGGAACATGTAAGTCATGGCCCATAATCATCAGCTTATCTCCCAGTAGCAACCATAGACAACAACATGTGGCTCTTCCATAGTGAATCATTGACCAGCTACACGGCTTTTCTTTATCGGCAAAAGTCCTGGACTTTTGGTCTCCATCATCATAGCGCCGTTGGCCCTGGGAAGACGAGCGTACCTCCCTTTATGACCTGTAAGCTGCGGCACTTTAGCTCCTTTTGTACAAGCTCGTAATCGGGGCGTAGGAGCTTGTACTGGGGCCATGATGGTGCAAGCGAAAGCGGGGGGTCTCCTGAAACACATGGACCGGTTAGCATCAAGCCTCTATATGCTAAAGAGCTCATTGTCACCAACTGATATGACGCCTGCGCGCGAACGTGACGTCGTCAAGTTCCACTGATGTATGGGGCGCCACCAAATCTTCCAAAAATGCCAACGGCTTCCACCGTTTGACAACAATCCTGCCCACAATCAGCTTGTCTAAGCCCGTGTTTTCCGGATGAAGCTGGGGCTTTTCGTGGAACGTGAAAAGACAAAGTTCTTTCAAGTTAGGACACAGCTCCACCAAGGCCAGAACCGCCTCTTCGGCGGCCATTACTGCATCCTGATCTTCCACGGAGCCGATCGCCATAAACCTGTCATAATGAAGCGACTTCAAGTTCACGCACAGCTGCTTCGATCTCGTTGCGCCCAATAGAATCTCCACGAGCTGGTCTGCAGGCGCCTTTACCCTCAGGCTGGTCAAGTGGTCAAACCTCCCGTTGCTTAAGGCACACCCAAGATCCCTGACAGTCCTGAGAACGAGGTCAGGGATGGTTCTGTTGACAACGAAATCGTCACTGTAAACGTTGGTGAATGTGTCAACGCTGAAAATCAACTCCCGCAGGCTGGGTAATCCAGCCATGGGCAGTTCGAGCTGATTAATCAAACCAACCATCAAAGTTCGTAGTTGCCGCTCCTTGGCTGCAGAAAGAGCCAGCGCTTGATCATGTGGGGTGTTTTTCTCGACAAAGCAATACTTCGAAATTCCATGGCTCTTGACAGCAATCTTCAACCTCCTCACCTTCACCCTCAAATCTTCCGTCTCATTACTAGACCAAAACTGCAAGCATTGCGGCCAATGATCAAATTCATGCAAGTTTAGCGGGACATGCTTGAAGATGTGCGGCATAGCAGCGTGGTAGAAGGCTTTGGAGATGAAGCAAAATTGCAGAAGTTGTTGAACGGAGGGGTGGGAGTGGAAGTCATGGTCGAGGATTTCGCAGGCCGTGGGAAGGTGGAGGACGCAGAAGTAGTGGATAATCTGGAGGAAGGACGTGATGTTAGTAGTGAAGGAAAAATGGCCAAGGTGCCCGAATCATTTGGGAGGATGGTTGGTGTTATGAGCCGAAAAGACACGTAGGATGATCGTTTGATAAGTTGATGAGTATGGGTTGCTGAAACAGAAGAGAAGAACCTGGTTTGGAAGAAGATGACTGTAAGTCTGGTCCTTTCTTACATCTGGAATGGATCTAAGGAAAAGCATAGAATTCACCTGCCTGCCAGGATAGGCAAGGTCATTTCCGCGATGGACTGGTAGCGCACGAGATAACGTACTACCCAAGGTCCGACAGGATGGGAACGACGACAAGAGATGAATGACGATGGAAGAATTCTCATGAACAAGTACGAAGTAGAACATCCACCGAACCCCAAAAGTTGTACTCATCATCTGGAATGGTCATGTGCTCCTTCTCAAGAGCAATGACAGGCAGGAAGATCGGGGAGTCACTCACGCGGTAAAGAACGTCGTAAGGAAGAAAGGGACTCATGTTGCCCCGGAATGACTGACTGCCCTTGCGTGAATGATGCCACTTCGATACTGAGGGGTGAGACTACGTGATGAATGGGTGTGGGAAATGGTTGATTGGTGGCATGCGGGAGAGAAGAGCAATGGGGTGCCAGCCCAGGTCTAAATACCAAGTCTAGAAGCACCAAGAGGAAAATCAGTGTGGGGTGCTCTTTCCAGACGTGAGACTACAGTGGGGGGCGACTTCCCCAGTGCATACGTTTAAACCAACCCGGTGCAGGAACATACATCTCTGCATGGAATAAAGGCTTAGCGCGGTGAATGGCAGAGTGGTGACAACCTTGTTTTGCTTACAAAAGATGGGTGTGTTTGTCACTCCACAATCCCTAGATAGTGTAGAATGGAAGTATCGCGCTATGCCTTTGTATCCATGCAGTTGTGTAAATGTTGGATGTTGTGAACTATGGCGAGTGTCCAGTAAGGGCCAGTTCAAACCAAGGCTATCGACCAAGGAGTCGCGATTTTCCATGGTGCTCGAATACTGTTGATCATAAAGAGAAGAAGTCAAGAAGACACATACCTCCTTCGCTCACCAGGACAACCTGTTTCAGGGCTCAAAGCATTTTCTTCCCAACAACTTCGTTCCAGTCGGCACGTGCTTCAAGCCGCGGCAGTTAGTACCATCAGGAAGGTCGGCACCCGACAAGGCGATGGAAATACTCAAAAACTCAGTGATTCATTTGGTTGACATATTCAGAAAGGCTTCCATAGTCCGTAAATCTCGCTGTCAGTAATGGAACATAAGGTGGAAAGTAGGTGGATTCGAGATGTTGCTCAAGTGGATGATTGAGTATCACCTTGATTCATTCATCCTGCCAGCTCTCTTGGATTCTTCGCCTGGATATTTCGGCCATAGCCGTCAGTATTGTCACTCCCCGGGGCAGATTCGCAGGGCCAAACATCTGTACGTGGAAAGCTGTTCAGGGTTAGCAACATCTGCAGTTGATTATTAGAACAAAGCAAAGTAAAAGGGTAAACACACTATTCAAATGTCAGGCTATACACTTCACAAATGCCAGAGACAGAGGCGTTAGCCATTGCCGGTTCGAAGATCACAGCCCCTGAATGCTTTGTTTACTTTCGCCAATCTTGTAGGGTCATGATTACATAATCTGGGTCAGTCAAACGATCTGGAATATGGCCAAGTCATCATATCACAAGAGGGAAGCACACAGTAGGGTCAGGACGTATCCATTCGGAGCAAATCTCATCTGTTTCAAGATCCCCAAACTTCACAAATCGCACCACATGGCAAGGGCGGGATAACGATTAAGTCCACCCCTTTTGACCCCACAGGGCATTCCCTCTTTCCAGACAGCATATACAAGAGTAGATGGCGCCAGATCGAGTATCTTTCCCTCATTAGTGCGGTCAAGTTTGACCCATTGCCAGGGGATAAGCGGTTTGCAAGAAGCCAGAGCCAGATTCCATTGTTGGGGGTATTCATGATCAATTCGTGTTGGAAATCGGTGGGCGAGGTTCAAGCCACAAGTCCAGTCTCCATCACGCCTCCATTACGCCATTTTTGACCCAGAAACCGAATGTGTTTTTTCGATTACAACTGTTTACCAGCTGGACTCCTTGGCCTCGGTGGCGGCCCAGTCAGCAGTGGTGGCAGGGGCAGTAGCGTCCCAGTTGGGGGCAGCGGCACCGGGAGCGGCATCGGACCACTCACCGGTGGCGGGGAAGCCAGCGGGGGCAGCCTCCCAGTCACCAGTGGCGGGGAAGCCGGACTCAATGGCGGCAACACCCTCCTCCTCAACGCCAGGGAGCTTCTCCTCCTCAACCTTCTCCTCGGCCTCAGCCTCGGGGTCGCGGTCTGTAGGTTAATGGTTAGAGACATGGTCCCTCAGACGGTCACGGGGGCTCCGGGGGATACATACAGAAGTAAAGATCGACCATGACGTCCCAGGGGGTCTCGCGGTTGTAGATGGTACCGCGGAGGCGGAGGACCTCACGGGCAAGCATCCACCAGACGCAGCCGATGGCGTGGCGACCCTTGTTGTTGGTGGGGATGGCAACATCGACGTACTCGGTGGGCGAGTCGGCATCGCAGAGGGCAATGACGGGGATGTTGACGTAGGAAGCCTCCTTGATGGCCTGGGCATCAGTGCGGGGGTCGGTGACGATGATGAGGCGGGGCTCCTTGAAAGAGCGGGTGATGTAGTTGGTGAAAGAACCGGGGGTGAAGCGACCGGCGATGGCCTGAGCACCGGTGTGGGCGGCGAACTTCAGGACGGCACGCTGACCGTAGGGACGGGCAGAGATAACGCAGATATCGGCCGGGTTGTCGATGGCGGCGATGATGCGGGCAGCAAGGACGATCTTCTCCCTGTGGTGAGCCAGCACTGTCAGCCATTGTGGCCTTTGTTCGAGGTATCCTGGTGACCATGTCTCCTCCACTTGGACACCATCCACTCATGCGATCGATCGATCCTCCACATACCAGGTCTTGCCAACGTTCAAGATGTTGACACCGTCGGCGCGAGTCTTCCAGAGGTAAGCTGCAGAGTCAAGTCAGGTCAGAAATTTGTCCGTGCGATCGCAAGTCGTTGTAGCTTCGACAAGTGTGGATATATCGATAGGGAGTGCATACGCTGCATGTGAACACCGAGGCTATTCGCAATCGCACAAAGTCAGCATTTCGTGGTCTCATTTTCTCTCAGCCATGTCGCCGGCGATGTGGATTTCGCAAAAACGCACTTCTTGGAGCCGATGTGGCACTGAGCAGCAAGGAGCTGCTCAATATCGGTGCTCGTGGCATTGAAGATGGAGGGGAGGTTAGCGGGCGCCATCTTGACTGATCTCTGGCCTTGCGGTGTGAGGACTGAGGAGGTGTCAGGAAGACGGCGTGGAGGGTGAATATATTTTTCTTCTAATTCAACCAGGCCAGCCAAAGTCGCGGGACGTCCGAGCTTTCTGCCTCTGATTTTCGCACACAAATTCAATTTTGTGGAGTGCCGCGAGTGCGCCGACTGCCCCGCCAGGGCTGTGCAGTTGGTTGACAGTTGACCGTGCCAAGCCATTGCAGCATGGTACGTATTCTTCTCCTTGGACATCAGACTGCATCCAATCAATAGCTTCAAATACCATTAGCCCCATTAAATCCTAACCTCGACAGGGCCTCTTTTCTGAATTTTGCCGTTTGCTTCACCCTGGGTGGCCCGACCTCAGGGTGATCAGTGAAGTGGTCCACTTCGCAGTCTGCAAGCTCGAGTTGAGAGATGGACTAACCCTGTTCTAGCCTAGCGCACTTGGAACCCAAATTTTGGTTCAGGTGCGGACCGACACGGGAAGTTGTTCAACATCGGCCGGACCGTGACCTGGAGGGACGAGGAGGGACCGCCGGGCCAAGCTGCGAGACTTGAAAGAAAGTTGTTGCGCCGACTTGCACTTCGAGACCGACCACGCCGGTGCACCTCCACCACCACCACCACACACCCAACCAACCAACCATGCCTCCCAGGTTACCTGGCCCTCAAGGGCTTCGCAGCCTCACGCGTACGTGAGCTTTTATTTACCTTTCAACTTTTTGCCATGCCGTCCATGATGTCCCCCGCCAAACACACCTACGTACTGACATGTTGCTCTGGAAACGACAGTATGTCTTCGCCCCGCCGTGGCCTCTCCGGCGCAGGCCCTGCAACCTCTCATCCAAACCGCCAACATCTCCCAGAAAGAAAAGAAGCGTAAAATGAAGCAGGACCCTTACGGCTGGGCCCAGGCGCAACAGCGCAAGGCCGTCAACGTGAAGCGCCAGGCCGAGCTCCAGGCCCAACGCGACGCCGCATGGGGCGACCCGGTCAAGGGTATCACGACCCCCTTCGTCGAATCCTTCGACAGCGCCGGCCAGGCTTCCGTCTCTCCGCCCAAGGTCGGCCCCGACGGCCAGCTTGTTGAGGAACCCAAGCCCCTCCCAACCTCGCCGCACCTACGGAATTACCTGCTCAACAAGGACGAGTTCGACAGCGCCATTCAGTACGCCGAGCACATCTTGAAGCCCATCAAGGCCGAGGACCGCTTGACGGCCGACCCGGAGAAGGAGGACGAGGAGGCTCGCGAGCACGCCGCCAGACACGCCAAGGCCGTCGCCGCCCTTGAGCGTATCGCGAAGCTTGAGCATGGTGGTGCTAAAGACCGCAAACACGCCAACATCCGCCGCTGCATCGAGACTTTCGGTCGCCACATTACAGATCAGAGCCTCGAGAGGCCGACGCCGCCGCTGGCGCGCGGAGTGGAGCCCAAGCCCCAGCCGGTGCGGGCAGGCCCGGACACGGGCAGCAGTGAGGTGCAGATCGCCATCCTGACGTCCAAGATCCGGGCGCTCAGCAAGGCGCTCGAGGGCCACGGCGGCAACAGAGATAAGAACAACAAGCGCAGTTTGCGGAGGCTGTGCCACAAGCGCCAAAGACTGCTGAGGTACATGGAGCGCAAGGAGAGAGGCAGTGGAAGGTGGCATCACATGCTCGAGACCCTCGGTCTGACGCCCGCCACCTGGAAGGGTCAGATCACCCTCTAATACATTCAACGCACCCGGTTCGGTTGTCGCGTGTGTGTTTGTGTGTGAGTGAGCGGAAGAAGATGTGATTTCCAGTCGTAGCATGAAAGCGTGTGTAACAAAACAAAGAGGCCTTCTCTATGTACAATACAACAATAAACAATAACCGGAGAAAACCAAGGGGCGCACGCGGGGGCAGGCCATGTCGATGATGATGATACCCCTTTTGTGTTCCCCAAGAGTCCAGATATAATACTTTGGCCGTAACGCGCCCAATACGCCTTTTCTCCCCTTCCCATTTCTTGGTCATTGATAACATGCACTGACAACCCGGCTCAAGCAAAACATAGGGGGAGGACGAGGTTCCTCTGATAAAAATGCAACCTGAAAATCAAACCTCATTACGACAACTTACTGCTCTTTAGAAAACGCTGATGTAGTTGTTGATCCTCTCCTTCTGGTTCTGCGCTATGCACTCGGCGATCCAAGTGATATTGCGGATTTCCTAAATGTCACATTAGTCAACAGATGCTCAACGAACAACACAGGGGAACCCTAATCTCACCTGCTCTCTCAACTTGACCCACGCATACACTATGGCATAGGTGAACTGCCTCGTGAACGCCATCTTGGAGATCTCCATCTCCTTCTGGTAGAACATGTCCTCCAGACTCTTGCCCTCAGTTCCGCCACCGCCCATGTTACCGGGACCGCTGGGACCGCCTCCGAGGCCAGCAGCATCGAAGAACGACTTGTAATCAGCCACACCCTCAACAGCGAGCCTCACACCCTCAAAGTCATCTGCCCGCGACAACATGAGCGTCCCCTCCGGGTACAGCTGCCCAAAGTTAGGATAGAGCTTCTTACGGTCCGCCTTGGACAGCTCGGTGCCGAACGAGTTAAGAGTGATGTTGATAGCCCGCCTATCCGCCTCAAACTCCAGCAACTCCGACATCACCTCGGCAGTCGGGGTCCCGGCCATATCGGGGTGGGTGTTGACGAAGTGGTAAAAGTCCTCGAGGTAGTTCTTGTAAAGCGTGTTGCGCACAATCTCGATGTTGAGCTCGTCCAGGTCCTGGAGCGACAGGCTGCTCTTAAAGTACGGGGCCAGTGGGGTCTCGATCATGACGCTGTTGTACAGCTCCTCAATGTTGGTGGCCACGCAGAGGACGGGCATGGTCTCGAACCAGCCGAGCGGGTGGCAGCGCTCGAGCAGCTCGCGCGTGTCGCGCTCGTGAAGGGTGCCCGTGATGAGCAGGGCGACGTTGTCGATCATGTAGCCGTAGGTGAGGTAGTCCATGAACTTGGCCAGGGAGCCGGCCGCGTTGGCGCGGACATAGCGGAACTCGGAGACCAGCTTGTCGGTGGTCTTGGCAGCGAGAGCGGAGGTCGAAGGCTTGGGCGGGAGAGAGGCGAGGAAGTCGCCGTATGCAGGTCCGAGTTGGAGTTTAAGGTCTGTGGGCAATGTTGTTAGGGCGATGTGGATGGAGGTGAAATGGGTCGGGGATGGAGATGGGAGAGAGAGGCTCACCATCAATCGACTCGCATTGCGTCATGTTGGTATAGTTGGTGCTCGTCAACAGGCTGTTCCTGTATCCACGGACGATACCCTCAATGTAGCTGTTGATGAATGATGGTCAGCACTGTATCTGCAAATTAGAAATGAGACAACATACCCATTGTTGACGTTGAATAATAGGCCCTCCATGTCTGCGGTTGGAGTTGGAGGTGGTGATATGTTCAAGCGAGCGAGTGTTCAACAACAACAGATGGCTGGCACTCCCTGTCTGGGCTGCTCTTGTCGTTGTTGGAGCTCCAGTTGTCCATCGAGGTCACAGGCGCAGGAAGGCTGCGACAGGGCGCCCACCATCGGCGCTTCAGAGAGAGGGTTGGACCGTGCATGACGGGTCTTGGCATCTCCAATTCAGAGCGGCCAGAGGCGAGGGTTGATGGAGACAAAGTTGGCCGTTGAAAAGATACGTGCAATAGCCAAGCTCGGGCCACCTCTGGCCTCTTCGACCCCACACCGGGCTCTGATTGGGGGAACGGGCGCCATGGATTTCGGTGAGTGGGCAGGCAGAGTGTGGGCAGAAGTGGGTGCTCCAAAGTCTGGTGGAAAAAAATTGTTCTTTGCTCTCGACTTTTTTCTCCCCCTCGAGGCTCGTGGTGAATATCGCAAAAAAACAGCACACCCACTTGCTGTTTCCCAACGACAATTGCCAGCGCGTTCGGGATCCAAACACCAAACCGCAACCATGCCTCTCTTTATCCTAACAGAAACCAGTGCCGGGTAAGTGCCATCACATCAAATTCACGTCCATACACAACGGCGGCGGCGTCGTCCATGCCTGCATATGCGGAGGCTTCAAGTTTGAATCGTCCAATTCGGCTGCGATCAGACCGAGAGGTCTCCCCTTCCGTCTCGAACCTCAACAACACCTACCTACCATAATAGTCCAACATGTCTAACAAGTCCCTACAGTTATGGCCTGTTCAAGGCGGCAGACAAGAAGCTGCTGTCCTCGGACAACCTCGCCGAGCGTCTCAACAGCGTTGAAAAGATCACCAAGGAGTAAGCTGCCTCGTCACATCATGGCAACAAGATGCAATTGACCAACACGCGTGTGCCTACAGGATCAAGTACAAGGAGTTCGCCAAGTTCGAGAGCGCCGCCACTGCCCTCGAGGAAATCGCTGGTGTTGTTGAGGGCAAGGTCACTCCCAAGCTGAACAGCCTGCTTGCCGAGATTGGAAATGAGAAGAAGGTCACCCTCGCCGTTGCCGAGAGCAAGCTCGGCGCTGCCATCAACAAGATCCCCAACCTCGACATCCAGCCCATTGCCGACTCCACCACCACCGACCTCTTCCGTGCCATCCGCCAGTACCTTCCCGAGCTCATTCCTGGCATGCTCCCCGAGAACTTCAAGGAGATGTCCCTCGGTCTCTCCCACTCTCTCTCGCGCCACAAGCTCAAGTTCTCCCCCGAGAAGGTCGATGTCATGATCGTCCACGCCGTCTCGCTCCTCGACGAGCTTGACAAGGAGCTCAACACCTACGCCATGCGTGTCAAGGAATGGTACGGCTGGCACTTCCCCGAGTTGGCCAAGATCCTTCCCGACAACCTCTCTTATGCTCGCATCATTGTCACCATGGGCATGCGTTCCAACGCCACGACTGCCGACTTGTCCGAGATTCTTCCCCACGAGATCGAGGCTGCCGTCAAGGCTGCCGCCGATATTTCCATGGGTACTGAGGTTTCCGAGGAGGATCTCCAGAACATCAAGTACCTCGCTGAGCGCGTCATCGACTACTCCGTTTACCGCAAGCAGCTCTCTGACTACCTCGAGAACCGCATGCGCGCCATTGCTCCCAACATGACCGAGCTTGTCGGCGCTCTTGTCGGTGCTCGTCTCATTGCCCACGCTGGTTCCGTCATGAACCTTGCCAAGAACCCCGGTTCCACCATCCAGATTCTCGGTGCCGAGAAGGCCCTTTTCCGTGCCCTCAAGACCAAGCACGCCACTCCCAAGTACGGTCTCATCTACCACGCTTCTCTCGTTGGCCAGGCTTCTGGTGCCAACAAGGGTAAGATGGCTCGTCAGCTCGCCTCCAAGGTCGCTCTCGGTGTCCGTACCGATGCTCTTGCCGAGTTCCCCGAGGATGCCGATGACGAGACTCGTGCCAGCCTCGGTATCCGCTCCCGTGCCAAGCTTGAGAACAACCTTCGTCAGCTCGAGGGCAAGCCCATTGCCAGCAAGGGTGTCTCTGTCGGCCCCAACGGTATTCCCGTCGCTTCTGCCCCCAAGTGGGACATCAAGGAGGCTCGCAAGTACAACATTGATGCTGACGGCTTGGCCGCTGATGCTGAGGCTCCCAAGAAGCCCCTCATCCAGGAGGTTGAGATGCAGGATGCTCCCGCCGATGAGGATGAAGAGATGAAGGATGTCTCCAAGAAGTCCAAGAAGGACAAGAAGGAGAAGAAGGAGAAGAAGGACAAGAAGGCCAAGAAGGAGCTTGACGACGAGGACTTTGAGCGTCTTGCCAAGGCCGCTGGCATGTCTGTCGACAAGTTCAAGCGCCGCTTCGAACGCGGCCAGATCAGCATCAAGGAGGACGGTACCCTCGAGATCCTCAGCAAGAAGGACTTCAAGGGCAAGGACGCCGAGGCCGAGGAAGAGGCTGAGGAGGAGGAGAAGCCTGCCAAGAAGTCCAAGAGCTCCAAGCGCAAGGCTGAGGCTGAAGAGGAGGAGACAACGAAAGAGGAGAAGCCCAAGAAGAAGAAGAAGAAGTCCAGCAAGGAGTGATCTCCTTTTCAAGTCTTATCTTGGGAGTTAATTACCGCTCCGTCTTCCCTTCTTCTTGTTTTGTTTGTCTGTATGATACACCTCCCGGCAAAATTTCGGCTTGTGGTTGATCTCTGGCGTTGGTAATGGGCAATGTGACGGCGTACTGGATGGAGCATTGATTTGAGTTTTAGACAAGAATATTGGTTTTATGTTGTTTATAAAGCGACTCGATTCTCATTTGGATCTAAAAAGGGGGCATTGAGACAGGTGCAGCGGTGGTGATACGCTGCGGCCCGGTTCATGTCAACGGTTGGCGGAGGCCCGAAGTTGTATTCCTACCTATCTAAATAGCCTCCGTCTTCTGAAGCTTGAAATCGATTGACAGTCAGTAATCCATTGTTGATTCGAGAAGTGAGACTTGGTTCACCTTGACTAGTTTACCTCGACTCATCGGGTCTCTCCCATGGTGTTGACGTCCGAATATTAATTTTTGTGGTCCTTATCTTATCGCGTCGAGCCCATCGCAATAGCCCCACTAAAATTCCGTCACTGAGCCAAGGAGCGGTCTCCGGCCAGCAGTCGAAGGTCCCTTGCTGCCCTTCGTTTATTTACACCCCATCCTTCTTCCCTTCTTCTTACCATTACAACAA
The DNA here is from genome assembly GCF_000182925.2 of Neurospora crassa OR74A. Lineage (NCBI taxonomy): Eukaryota > Fungi > Ascomycota > Sordariomycetes > Sordariales > Sordariaceae > Neurospora > Neurospora crassa. Next base: position 857,028 of record NC_026502.1, on the reverse strand, counting down.
GAAACTACAAAATCCCCACAACTGCCGTCATGGCAGACTCGGACCGACCGAGGTCGCGTTCGCGATCACCATCGCGCAAACCAAAAATCAACACGGGGGGGTTCAAATGGAAGCAAAAGTCCAGCACCAGCTATGACGACAACCAAGACCGCGCCGGTCTGCAGCGCGGCTACAGGGACCGCTCACCCAGGAGGAATCGCGATCGGGATGATGATCGCAACAGAGACAGAGACCTTGGTCGAGACCGCGACCGCTCACCACGCAGGAGAGATGACCGCGACCGCGATAGGGACCAAAGAGGAGGAGGAGGAGGAGGAGGAGGAGATCGCTACAGGGACAGAGACAGGAGAGACCGATCCCGCGACCGCCGCGACCGTTCACCAAGGAGAAGAGACGACGGCGACAGATACCGTGACCGTGACCGTGATCGTTCACCCCGCCGCAACAACAACAACAATCGCTCACCTCGCCGCGACCGAGACCGATCCCCTCGTCGTGACCGCCCTGACCGGCCCAAGAAAGAAAAGTCAGCAGCAGCAGCCCCTGCCCCAACATCAGGTGGTGGCGGCGGCGGAGAAGAAATGATTATAGTAACAGTCAACGACCGACTCGGCACCAAGGCGCAAATCCCCGCTTTCCCCTCGGACACGATCAAGCAGTTCAAGGTCATGGTGGCGATGCGGGTCGGTCGCGAGCCGCATGAGATCCTGCTGAAGAGGCAGGGCGAGAGGCCGTTCAAGGATCAGCTGAGCTTGGCGGACTATGGAGTTAGTAACGGGGTGCAGATTGATTTGGAGGTTGATACTGGTGATTAAGGGGATACCTAGGGGACGAGAGATGGGACTGGCCAACATGTCGCGCGTCGTGGATACCCAGGTTGGCAAGCCAGCACACCATTTGTCGTGGTTAGAGTTATATGGCGAAAATGTTGGAATTATTGTATGGACTTTGCGTGGAAATGATACGAGACAGGACTTGGGCGAAACAGAGTGGTATAGTAATCATCAAACCTAGCTACTCGCTCAACGAATAGACTACTTACAGAATCAACCCCAGATTCCGTGAAAAGATGCCCCCTCCGGAAAAAAAAAAAAAAAAGAAAAAAAAAAGAAAAAAAAAAGCGAAGTAAACCAAATCGCCCACAACACCTTACGATGTGAACACGATTAATCACAACCCATCACTCATAAATCCCTACATCTGCTTCCCAAAACTCTCACCACCCATCACTATCCTCCCCTTTCCCATCCCCTCCCCCCACAAAACTCCCCGGCATCCCAACACCTCCTCCAGTCCCAGTCCCAGTTCCATCCCTCTCCAGCACCTTCCTCCTATTCCTCTCCCTCTCCCTCTCCTCTCTTCTACTTCCGCCCCCAGTCTTCGTCTCTCCTCCCTCCCCGTGCCCTTGCCCTTGTCCCTGTCCAACACTCACAATCGAACCAGGAGCAGCAACCTTGCTATACTCGGGCGGATCACCCGGGCTTTCAGCACCACCGTTACCAACACCACTAGTTCCGTTAACCAGAGAAGACCCATTCACTATCACTGCTGCTGCGCCGATATTCTCATTATCAGAGAGAGCAGACACGGCTTCGCTGGATAGGGAACTTCTATTACTACCACCACTTCCTCCTCCTGGTTCTTTATTATGGATATCGTTGTGTAGACTGCGATGGCTTCGATGGCTTCGATGGCTCTGGTTGGTATGATGGCTGACGTGGCTTAGATGGCTGTTTAGACTACTGGGGTTGAGATTGGGGGGCAGGTGGTGGTGGTCATTTATGTCGTCGTCGTCATCATCATCGTCGTTGTCGTCGTTGTCGTTTTCGTCATTGTCCAGGTCGGGATCGGGATCGTCTACGTGAGCCTGATAAGCCTGACGGGCGTGTTGTTGTTGCTGGGCGACGACTTGGTTGAGCTGGAAACGGATAGGGTCAACACGAGAATGGTCGAGCAACTCGTCAGGGTGTTCGTCAGGGGGAATGAGGATTTCGTGGGCGTGACCGTTGTGGAGGAGGATGGAATTTGCGCGCTGGCCCGGCCCGGGACGGGTGGAGGTGAGGGATTGTTGGGAGAGGCGGCGGGGGAAGGTGGGGGGTTGTGCCGGGTTTGGGCGGGTCGTCATGGTGGTTGGTTGGCCGGTGGTGGATGTGGGTGAGTCTTTGGGAGAGGAGGAGGATCCGCCGCGGGCTTTGAGTTCGCCTTGGGTGATGTAGTGGGCTTTGAGGTCTGTTGAATTGTGTTAGTACTGATGAGGAAGGAGAAAGCACAGACGAGGTGGTGGAGGGGGTTTGAGTAGGGGGGTAAATAAGGGTTAAGAGGTTGGGAACGTACGATCGAGACAGAAGCCCTCGACGATAACTTCTTGGTGGCATTTGGGTTTTGAGCAACCATCTGTTGTTTTATCAGCACTTCAGTTTCTGCTTGGACAAAGCCCTCATGATAGGAGAGAAGGGATGGGACATACGAGTCCTGCAAAAGATGGCTAAGCGGTCGACGAACTCGGGACAATCTTGGGCACGACAAGTGTCTACAACTTTGTCAGTATCTCTGGTCTCCAAGGGTCTGGGCTCCCCGAGTGACTTACGCAACGGGCAGAATTTATCCCTTGGGTTTGGACTAGCTGCCCAAGGTCTTGGAAATCGACAGTTGACCTCCGCGCAGCAGTCTGTTCCATGTCAACATGAGGTCCAACTTCATCATCCAGCCAGGGACAAGAACAAGGGCAACTCACGCTCACTGCAAAACGGCTTCGACTGGCTACTCTTGTTACAGCCCCTCTCCCTACACGTGTGATGTGCGCAGTAAAGTGACTGCTCGACCTTCATGTCTTTGCAACGGTTTACCGCGCAGGTCGCATCTGATTGTCGGAGTTTAGCAACTTTTCAGCACTGAATAGGTGGATCAAGAGAATACTCACGGTCCACGCAAAATCTGAGGTACTCCTTTGTGCCGGCGACATTATGCCTTGCTCTGTTGCAATTACTGATGTCACATTTGATGTCTTTCAGATAGTGTTTGTCAGTGGGTTGGCTAAGCTACCTCTACGTAGAGCGAGTGTGATGACTTACGGATGGCACAATAGGGATATTTCCCCTCGACTATCGTTCCACATCCATCCTGCTGGCATTGGTCTGAAGGGAGATCACGACGGTGTCAGTCTTCACGAATATTATACCCATTATACCCCAGATACAAGGCAACAGAAAATAGATAACTCACGCTCTTCACAGCAAATCTGTTTCTCAAGAACCAGTTTCTTACATCCATCGGCACGGCACCCATCTTCACAGATTGCTCACTTGTTAGCATCTTACTTGATTGAAGTCGACCGGATGATTTAAGCAAAAAAAGCCTGGTACTCACGTTCCTTGCAATAGCTAGCCTTGGCCGATGGTTTCCGACGAGGACACCTTCGAATAGTGCACTTGTCTGTGAAGGGAGAGGTACCCTTTCACATCAGCACAAGTCCCAAACAAAAAGCCTCTGGATGCCCAGCAATAAGACTCACGATCAGCACAGTACTCCCACCTCTGGTACACTGGCAGAGAATCACCATGTCTCGATTCGTAGGCTGGATCCAAATACTGAAGTCTCGCCTGGCTGCATTCGGGAACGGGACACCTCGCGTCTGTATTATTGACATTATATGTTGATCAGTCACAAACTCGTCCAATGGATGGGAAAGAGGACAGTAGGTAGATAGTGGAGAGGCGAGAGGTGAGGTAACCTACGATAAGCACAAACAGCATCATGCGACGGCTTCAGCTGCGTACAAGTCTCGTCATCTCTGAAGAAGTGGGTGCAGGTATCTATTTGTCTCAGTCACCCATGTTAGAATAATCTTTTTTTTTCAACTGCAGATCACATGCTAGGAATTTCAGAATAACAACATAGACAGTAGGCAGTGCGGATTATAAGAGACAAAAAAGAATAGGGTGGGCTAACGAGCTTGACAAAAAGGCGACGCAACAGTCGATGACGCCCCGGCATTCGAATACCGATGTTGATGACCATACCCTCCTCCACCCGGAGCTCCAGCTCCAGCCGGCGATCCTCTGCCCTGCAGAGTGTGGCCATTTCTATCCCTGATGATACTGGCCCGGCGCTCGAGAGGGTCGATGTAGCCTCCTCCTGAGCCTCCTCCTGAGTCGACGGTCTTGAAGAGGACTTCGTGCTGACAGCCTTCGAGTCGGCACATGAGTTGGCCTTTACTTCGGTGGTTCATGGTCGGTAGTACCCTACCTACCTACGGTAGTAGGAGATCCGGGAATATGGGTGATGATGATGAGGAGGAAGGATGGTTTTAATCGGTAGGTTGATGGCCTGGTCTCGACTAACTGGCCTGGCCTCGATCAACGAATGGGTTGGGTAAGAACAACCGGAGTGAACCAATACCGAGTGGTTCAGGATCTGGTTTCCAGTTCATCCAGGTCGAATTGTTCAAGTCACAGAAAGAAAAGAAACAAAAGGAGAGTTGAAGAATGGAGTAACAAACCGACGCAAACAGTATCCGTTGTCCACGGTCAAGGTAAAGGTCAGGTGAGACGATAAGGTAGGAGACTGGGAAAGGAAAAGATAACAGAACCCTAGTCAAGTCAAGTCAAGTCAAGTCAAGACAAGTCAAGTCAAGACGAGTCAAGGGAGGACGCAAGACGAGGTCATGAGCTCAGCTTTGTGGTATGGGCCGGACCGTCCGTTGAACTGGTTACAGCAGTGTCTGCCAAACAGACAGACAGGCCAGGCACACAAAGACATGTCAAGCAGGCAAGGGGGAGGGAAGGGGTCGGAGGAATGTCAGAACCCTAAAAAAAGAAGAAATGAAAACAGGAATGAAACACTAAATGAGCAAGCAAAGCAGATACATACCGACATAGACCACTCATGTCCTCTTGTCAAATCAAGTCAAGTCAGGAGGAGCCTTTGGGTACGTGGGTAGCTACCTAGAGGTAGGTATGTTGTTAGTACCAGGCACACCACGTTGTGATCAGCCCTGCCTCCCCTGCCTCCCTTCACCCCTGTACGTAGGAGCTTGTTGTGTTGATGTTTCACTTGGTTGCCGTTCGGAACCACATTGGCGGGGCAAAGCACTCCTTCCTTTCTTCCTTTCCGCAATCTTTCCACCTGCACCTTTCAGCACAACATCCCATTCTACAATCGTTCACTTATGTAGTCGCCGCCAATGTAAAATGGAAAGATGGACCAATACATACCGGAGGCGGGGACTCTTCGTTGCTTCCCGTAACTCGCCTACCTATTTTATCATTTGTTAGTAGCCAGTCCTGTGCATCTCTCCTGGAAAACATCAAGTAGCTTTTCCATTGGTTGATGGTTCCCATTCAACAAATCCCCAGCCATTCCTCAAACACTGATCATGCGTGTGGTATGTGTGTGTGTATGTGGGCGCGGGGAAGGAGAAGAAAGATGCCAAGCGGTTACCACACCAGTCAGATGGCTCCATCCAACAAACTTCGAGAGGCATACAGTGCTTTCTAACGTGCATTGGAAGAGGGAGGCTGCGTCTCGAGAAGAGGGTGTCCTGACCTCCTGGATTTTGTTTTCTGTGTTGTTTTTTTGGATAGCCAGCTCAAGTAAAAGTAAACCAAAAAGAACAGAAATAAACAAACGCCATGGTGTGATTGATGTGAAAAGCATAAAAATGCAAGCGCCCGGCCGGCCAACGGGTGACGACTGAAATATCCCCAAAGAGCGGGGGACGATCAGAAACGTAGAAATGCTTAACGCTCTTGATAAACAATCAAGCATGAAGCACATTCCATCACTTTTTCCATCTCCGTCTGATCTTATCGTCCTCGTCGGTCATCTTCTCCGGAATCCTTCGATAAGGACGCAGTTGCGCAAAAGGAAAGAAAACTTTAATCGATGCAGACTCAAAGTACATATCACTTTTTATCATCGGCGTTGGCTGTGGGGGAGGGGGATGGTCGCTTGACGACGATGATCCTGTCCCGAAAAAGAATGGAGGGATGCAAGTCATATCGAGGCCCCTATCACGTGAAAGCGTATCATCCTCGTGCTGGATGCTGGTCGCGTGTGCAAGTGGTGAGACGCGGTTACGTGCGACCCGGTCAGTTTGGTGGAGGATATTTCAAAGACAGCCACTCGGATACCGTCAGCACTTGACTCGATATCCTGGCATGTCGCGCCAACCCCAATTTAGTATAATGATACCCATCATAAAGCATAATCGAACACACAAACACCAGCAACGTCGCTCGAAACAGACTCCTCATCAGATCCATCGTCAATTCATCCTTCAGCTTCATTATGGTACATCCACACCTGTCTTGCGCCATTTCGGCGGCGCGGCCTCTCCCTTCCTCCCTTCCTTTAATTCTTTCTGTCGTTATCATGCAAGGTATTCCGGGGGTAACAAATAAAACAAGGTTAACCACCATTTAGTCATCCGTTTCTCCGTAACCCCTTTGCGCTTGCCCAATTTTTAATGTACAATACAGACCAATGAAGCAAATCCATGCTATAGCGCAATATGAACTTTTTTGATCATGAGAACGCCCAAGATCCCAGAGCAAAAATGCATACGCTCACACAAATAGATGCCAGACGAGATCAAACCGAGGAAAAAAAAAAAAAAAAAGACAGTTAAGCTCAAACAGGCCAGCCAGATTCAGCAGGCCAGCCAGATTCCGCAGGCCAACCGGATTTGGCAGACCAATCAGTTTCAACAGGCCAGCCAGACTCCATCGCGACAGGCTCGGGACGTCCAGACTCCTAGTGCTGCTCGTCACCACCGGCGCGAGGAGGACGAGGGCCTCCACGACCACCACGAGGACCGCCACGGCCACGGCCACGGCCACGTCCATCGCCACGTCCACGGTAGCCACCACGGCCGCGGTAGCCTTGCTGCTGAGGACCACGCTTGCCCTGGACGGACTGGAAGCCGTCATCAGCACCAGTAGGGGCACCGGCAGTCTCGGGATGATCGTCAGCCCACGACTGGGTGTTGGAAGGCGCGGCAGGGGTAGCCTCAAGGCCCTTCTCGGTCTCAGCGGGATCGCGCTGGACCTCGACCCACTCCTGAGAGCCCGTCATGTCGGTAGAGGCAGCAGCCGAGCCAGAAGCATCCCAGCCGCTCTCGGCAGCAGGGTTGGCAGTGCTGTCGCCGGCATCGGTCTGGGCGGGGGCACCGCCAGTAGCAGGCTGCTCTTGGGTGTTTCCGTTGGTCAAAGCAACAGCGGAACCATCGTCGATTTCGGTAAGGCCAGCGTTGGCAACAGTAAGATCGGTCTGGGGTTCCTGCTTGGACTCGACAGCCTCGGTCTCAGCGGGCTTGGTTTCGGCGGGGGCCTCGGTCTCGGTCTCGGTGGTCTGGGCAACGGGCTCCTCAGCGGCGGGCTGGGAGAAGGGAGCCGCATAGGCAATAGCGACCTGCTTAACCTGGGCAACTGCAAAGACGGAGTGAGGTTAGTATATATGGAAGGCGGGCTACATGTGCTAGTGGAGGGGTGCTTACAGGTAGTCTTGAGCAGCTCACCAGTAGTGCTGCGAGTCTGCTCCTCGGCACCCTGGACGAGCTTCAGCATGTTCTTGACAGCATTCTCGTCGCCCGAGTAGATGTGGAGCAGGACACCTTCGAGAGCCATATTCTCGTCGGCAGTGCTGTCGGCATCCTCAGCGCGACGGGCAGCTGCGAGGCGGAGGAACTGAGAGAGGTGGAGCAAGCTATCGTGGAGCTTCTTGTCGGCATCGGCCTCGGCCTTCTTCTCGAGCTCGGCAACAAGGTCGGCCTTTTCCTGGGCAAACTTGTCGGCGAGGGCCTTCTCCTGCTCGGCCAGGCGGATCTTGTGCTCAGCATCAAGCTTCCTGAGGAGAGCAATCTGCTCGTCAAGCTGGAAAAGCTGGGCCTGCAGGGCGGGCTTCTTGAGGTATGCGGCCTTTTGGTCGGCATTGATGATCTTGAGAGACACCAGCTCATCAAGAGACTTGTTGCCGTGCTCAGCTACCAGGTGGTCGATCTTGGAAGCATTGGTCTAGATTGAGGAACATAAAGTCAGTCTCTAGCGCAATGGCGTGGCATGTCAGTGCGAGTATAGAAACCTACAATCTTCTTGGACACATTGCGGATAGCCCTATACAAGAGAGAAGAGACAAGTGTCAGCAGCTAGTAGAAGGTGATGGGATGGAATGACGACGATGGCGGCTAGACTTGGGTAAAGAACGGACTTTTGGATCTCACGAATATGGGGGTTGGACGAGTCGCCCTCCTGAGACGGCTCGTTGCCAGCAGCGAGAGAAGCGGGCTTGTCTGGGGTCGAAGAGGTAGCGAGGGCGGGGGACTCGGTGCCCTGCTTGGCCTTTTTCTTCTTGGCCGACTTGGACTCGGTCGCGACCGGAGGGTTCTGGACGGCGGCGGCAGTCATCATGTGTAGTGTTGTGGTGGATGGGGTGGTTTGTCAAGCTTGTGGTGGTTGCGCGGTGGGTAATTCAGTTGCTTGGGGACAAGGCTCCAACGATATGTCGGGCTACCTATGATGCTCCTTTGCGGGGTTCAGTTGCGTTGCTTGACTGCTGATGCGAAGAGGGGTGGCTAGCAGCAGTGTTGATTATGGAGAGTGAGGCAGAAAAAGGAGAATAGCGGTAGAAGAGCTTGTTGAGTTGTTTGCGAAAGAAGGTGTGGTGGAGGGTTTGTTTTGTTGTTTGGCGGAAGGAAGGGTGGGAGTGGGTGGGTGGGTGGGCGGGACGGGAAGGCGGCGGGCGGCGGGACAGCTCAGCTGCTGACGTTCGACCTTTTTGGAGCTCTCTCCGTCCGCGGGCGGGCGGGCAGCCAGGAGAAGGAGTGGAGACAGCGATTCCCGCCCAGGCGGGCACCACCTACAACGAAGTCAGAGCCGGGCAGTTGCTGATACCTTCCATTGGAAGGTTTTGGCGGGCGTCCGACGGCTGGGCGGAGGAGTCACAACGGGCCTCCTGAAGCTACCTACCTACCTCTAGAGGTACCTACAGGCAGCTGAGGCTACCATCGGGTTCCGTCTGGGGTTGGCCGCAGCTCGGCGGCTTCCCGTCGACTGGAGCCCACAGACGCGGGAGGGACAGGCACAGAAGCCTGAAGAAAGACCAAGAATCACAGCTCCATCACAGGCAACGGCGGTCCATGCAGTATAGTACGGCAGAATTCTTGGACATGACCATGAATTTTGATTTTACCATTATGTACGATGGATGTCGAGATGTCTTCCCCCGCACTCGATTCAACTTGTCATGTATGAGCCAACTGTTGTCACTACCTACATCCACGAATGAGGACGTGTACAAGTCCATGTATGCACTTGTACCCTATTGAAAACTGATAGGTCGTCGAAACCATGCTCCCGTTTGCTTCACCTCCAACGGGATCCCTTTGACGGTGGGGGTAACCAGCCCGTGTGTTGTCTAGGCGCAGTGTTGGAATTCCTCAACCCTTGAACTTGGCAAGAGTGTCCTATTGCAGCAAAATGTCAACAAAAGGGGGTCAAAAAAAAAGGGGGGGGCGTGGTTGTGGGGAAGAAGAAAACTGACCGCAGTGACTTTCTTGACACTCCGACCTGTGATGCCCCGTTCACCCCCTTGCTTGGCTTCGATGGTAGCCTCCTTCATGAGGCTGTCAGAGTGTGTGTTAGCGTGATACCGTTTCAGAAGGTGTGAGGAAGTGGTTCCTACGTTTGCATGAACAAAACATAATCGAGATAGATCTGCGACAAACACGATGTTAGTGCGACGCGTTGGATTTTGGGAATAGTGGCATTTTTATTGTTATCTTCGCTTACCATGACATCGACATTTTTGCTAACATTGCAGTTAGCGTGGGCCTTGACAATCTTCTTGACCGTTGCCCGCGGGTATGCTTTTTGGCCGGGCATATTTCCGCCCAGACTTCTTCTTGCAGTTGATTGAATATCGTGACAAGACCTAGGATATCCCCGATACCATGTCCTTTGCTGCTGTGAATAGGCCAACCGTGCCCGAGGTTGATGTTGATGGTCACTATCAGGGCAGATAGATGTGTTGTTTTGATGTTTTGGCGTTGCGCAGAGGACTTAGCACTAACACAGACGTTGTGACCAATCGGGTAGCAGAGCCCCAACCCCACCATGAAGTACAGTGAAAACCCTTGTAAGAGCAACCTTGTATATGAGCAACCCCCCCTGTATTTGCAACAGTATGGGCCAAAACTCTCTTTTTTATATGTGTAAGAGCAAACGAGTATACAGTAATAGTCTATTTAGTAATTTGCTCTAAAGTAAGGGTACTTCTCACCCAATTATAGCCTTGATACTACTTTATACCCGCTATTTACACACTTTTTACATTAGGGGATGGGGAGGTCTGGGCGCCAAGGCTTTCCTAGAAGTGCAGGTTTTGGTAGTATGGCCCGTGCACCCTACCCCAGCACCAGCAATCCCCCCTGTTTGAGCAATACTTGTGGCCGGATTTTTGGTGTTGCTCGTACTAGGGTACTGACTGTATGTACCTGGGTAGTACCCCCCCCCCCCCCCCCTGGCGTCGATGAACAGCTCCCGTCGCTGTGCCCCTGATGGATTCCAGGTGGGGTCAGACGGGAGCTTCGACGTCGCTTCGGTCGCTCCCTAGGTCGTCAGTCGTCACCACCCAACGACTCTATCTATGTACTGTACCGCTATCAAACATCACCAACCAACTCCACCGGCAAAATGAACCGTCGCATGGTAAGTCCTTGGTCCATAACATCTGCTCTCTCGCGCTCGTCGCTAACCACCCCTCAAAACAGTTGAGTAAAGAGGACGAGGAGGCGGCCGGCGACGAGATCGAGGTCCGTCGCGAGGACCAGGACAAGATCAACAGGTTCAGCCGATTGCACCAGCGCGAACTCGCCCTCGAAGAGGAGCTCAAGAACAAAAACAAGGAGAAGGAGGAACTCGACGACTTGGAAACCGAACTGGAGCTTGTCGAGGACGAGGACGAGCTTGTCCAGTAAGTTGCAACCGTCAGCACGACACGTAGCCAGACACATACTGAGACCCGACAACAGGTACAAGATTGGCGATTCCTTCTTCCACATTCCCCTCGAACAAGCCAAGGAGATGCTCGGCATCGCGGCTGCAAAACTCATCAAGGAGATCGAAGCCCTCGATGACAAGCTTGAAACCATCCGCAAGGAGATGACGGGGCTCAAGGTGGAATTGTACGCAAGATTTGGAAAGACAATCAACCTCGAGACATGAAGCCATGCCCGCAACCCATTTCGCCGGCTTACATCCCTTTCGATGAGTGTGAATAATGCTTCCGTGTACAACACTGGCAACAGTTCCATCGACCAGGGCTGAGCAGTCGCTACCAACTTAAACCACGTCAACAACATGATCAGACTCTTGGGCAAATTACTGGATATAACGTGCATGTTATGTCACTCAAAGTCCCTCAGGTAGAGAGGCCAGACTCGCCGGCAGGTCAAATGCCCAATGAAGCATATCTGCAGCTCGCAGCGCCTGTACTGCAAGCCGCTCGCTGCCGGGCCTCGGCCCTATCACCATATTCCACTGTCAACGGCTGGCTGTCAGTGGGAACCAAAAACACATTGTAAGCCTTTCTCCAAGTCAATACAGCAACTCGGTCCCGGCGCCCTTACCGTACTGACTGAAGCAGGTAATATAACTGATGTCAACCTGGGGCCTCGTAGACTTCTTATCTTGACCATCAATGCCGGAATATGCATTTGCTACTATTTGGATAATTGGAGATGCGAGAATCGCATGTCCCATGCGCTGAGATGTGCTTCAAGCAGGAACGGACTTGACGCCTTGCCGTCGCTTCAGCGATTTAAGATGTGCCAATCACCCGATCCTCGTCCTAATCACCTTACTCACTCTATCGAACGAAATTGTCGCCGCGGACGGCTTGCCTTAGTCCAGGACACGACCTCAGAATCGCCAGTCTCTAACCTGCGTTCACTGGCAGGGCCGGCCCATGGAATGCTGACCACTGTTCCCGTTGATCAGTACAGCTCGAGCCAAAATGCTGCCGACTTTCGAATGAGTTTTTTTTCTTGATGTCCATGACAGAGTTTCCTGAAGTCGATCTGGGAAAAAGGCCTGAGGCTGCAGACCGTGGCGAACAGACATATATATAGATATTGGCCCTCGACGTGCAAGTGACGATACCCCGGATCCAACCAGTTGGAAACAGCCACACCCACGGCTATGCTTCATCTCCGCAGGCCCCATCGAGCTCCATGTGCTGACCGAGTTGACTCCGTCACCCTTCCCCGTCTGTCGACAATCCCTCGGCCGTTGGGATAAATCAGGGATTGTACAGCACGAACGTCATGTCCACGTCGAGACCATCCCCTTTGTTGTCCCTGAAGACCTTATCCTTTTCACATGCCCAGCTCAACTCCTCTTGCGCCGCAGGCTACCACCATGTTGGCAACGTCAGCAATCCCTCTATCCTTGCCCATCCAGCTGGGACACCTGTCTTCCAACAAATTAGTCGCTGAAGCTTGATTGGGGGACTTTCATCGTTTCGAGATGAGGGTGCTTTGCTCAACGAAATATCACTTGGCCGGATGGATTAATGATGTGATTGACTTGTGGCTTGTTAGTTTACTAACTGTTACCCTGCTCATCCTCGGATATCATCACTTCCGTGATCAAATCCCCTTCCCGTCATGCATACACTATATCTGTTCAAGCATGCATGACATATTCTTTCTTCATGACGATTATCATGGGCGAGACACATGCTTCGATTCTCGTTTCGTGACTCTGCTGTAATGGTATCTGAACAAGATGGCAACTCTATATCACCTCTTTTTCTCCATCGCTCGCCCGCTGTCAAGTTTTGGAAATGACTCTTCTTGTGTTCGTCTTGATTATTGTGTAAACGACCTGACCTTCAAAGAACCATCGACCTCTCCGCTCCATTGAGTGGTCTGATGACCTCCATACTTTCGCACCATGTCACACAATCTCGAAGAGAGCCCCGGTGATGATGATCATCGGCAATCCCAACCCACCGAGGCAGAACAGGGCATATCAAGATATGGAGATCGAGCTGACTCTGATTTTGTGCAACGACCCAAAAATACGGATGGCACACTACAGCCCAGCAAAGACAAGGAGTCCCTCCGTAACAAGAAGTCTCCGGAGCCGAGGAAGTTCTATCTCGTAACTCACAACTCGGGAGACGACGAGAGGCACCGTGGGAGCGAGTCTTCATACTCGTATGAGTCAGTGAATCTTGAACAACCCTTTCGCTTCGGCGAGTTCAATACACTCGTCGGAGAGTCTTTACCTTCTCTGTCAACACGGGACAGTACTAGTGGTGAGCGCACATATGCTTCTCCAAGTTACATGGCCGCTTCTGCTAACCGATCCAACAGCTCCCAGAGTCAGCTTTTCAGACCCGGCAACCATCCCCATCAGTGGACATGCCAGTTCTTCATCCTCGTTCCACGAAAAGCCAACCACTGTTGAGCCACGGGGGATCCCATCCCAACTCCTGCCCCGAGCCAGCAGCATAACCAGTTTCGGCTTCATCGATGACGGTGAGGACACCATCATCTCCTGGGAAGAAAACGACCCAGAAAACCCGTACAACTGGTCCTCCGGCAGGAAAGCCGCCATCTTGCTGACGGCCGTCATGTTGATCCTCAACTCGTCCATGGGCAGCGCCCTGCCCAGCAACGCCATCCCCTTTATTGTGGAGGAGTGGAAGATCGAGTCGGAGCAGGAGACGGTCCTGCCCATTTCCATCTACCTGATCGGTGAGGCCTTGCAGTATTTTAGTTATTTCTCGCAAAGACTGACGGATTTAGGCTATGTGATGGGTCCGATCTTGTGGGCGCCGCTAAGCGAGCAGTATGGGCGCAGGAGATTGAGTATCGGGACGTTTGCCATGTTTACTTTGTTTACGTTGGCGTGTGCATTGGCTCCTCATTGGATTTCCTTTATCATCTTCAGACTGTTTTCGGGCATCTTTGCAAGTGCGCCTATTGCGCTGGTGCCGGGGATTATTGCGGATATTTACAATGAACCGAGGCAGCGTGGGAGAAGCATGGGGATTTTTATGGCTGTCAGTTTTCCCTTGCCCCTTTCCCATCCACACAACCACTGACCACCCCCCTCCCCTCACAGACTACAGTCTTCGGCCCTCTCATCGCCCCCATCATCTCCGGCTACGCGGCCACCACCATCGGCTGGCGCTGGGCCTTCTGGATCGGCCTCATGTACGCCGGCCTGACCCTCCTCCCTCTCTTCTTTTTGTTGCCCGAAACCTACGGCCCCATCCTCCTCCTCCGTCGCGCCCAGCACCTACGACTCACCAACCCCAACGCCCACGTCGTCGCCCCCCGCGAACTCGAAGACACCCAACACTCCCTGTCCGAACTCACCACCATCGTCCTCACCCGGCCCATCCGCATGATCCTCATGGAACCCATCGTCTCCACCAGCTGCGCTTACATCTCCCTCTGCTACGCCATCTTCTACATGACCTTTGAAGCCTACCCCTTCATCTTCATCGACCTGTACGGCCTCACCCCCGGCCAATGCGGGCTCACGTACCTCGCCATCGGCGTCGGCTGCTTGATTGCCCTCCCGATCTTCATGGCATGGGACTCCATACTCACCCGCGCCCGGCACCGCAACGCCCCCTGGACTCGCCAGGAAGAATACCGTCGCTTGCCACTCGCTTGCCTCGGCGGCCCCATGTTCGTCGTCAGTCTCTTCTGGCTGGGCTTCACTTCCCGTTTTTCAGTCCCCTTCTGGATCCCCATGCTAAGCGGGATCCCCTTCGGCATGGGCTTCATGTGCGTGTTTCAGGCGCTGCTGAACTACTTGACAGACGCGTACGAGATCTTTGCCGCGTCAGCGAATGCGGCGGCTTCGTGCTCGCGGTCGTTGTTAGCGACGCTCTTACCGCTGGCGACGGCGCCCATGTTCCATCGCTTGGGCATTGCGGGCGCATGTTCGTTGTTGGGTGGATTGAGTCTGTTGATGACGATGATGCCGTTTATTTTCCTGTGGCAGGGGGAGAAGATTAGAAGGAGTTCCAAGTTTTGTTTGTTGTTGAGGGAACGGAGGGAGGAGATGGAGAGGAAGATTGAGGAGCAGAAGAGAAGGAGGACGGGAATCATGATGACGATTAGGATGAGTGGTGTGCCACCGCCGGCGTCGTCGTCTGCTGCTGTTGCTGCTGCTGCTGGCTTGCGATTCTCGGCTTATGGAGAAGGTATGGCGAGGACGGAGACGAGGGGGGAGGCGGGGAGGGTGCTGGGAGGAGGAGGAGCTATGGTGGACATTGCGGAGGAGGAGCAGCAAGGGATGAAGAAGGATGTGGAAAAGGGAATGATGGAGATGGACAAAGGGAAGGAGATGGAGATGGAGATGGAGGGGAGGAAGAGTTCTTCAAGTGGCAGCAACTACTCAAGCCACAGTGAACGAAGATGCATTCAGGCGGGTGATGGTAGGAGGGGGACTGGCGATGTGGTGAATCATGTCTTTGAGTGCCCGGACTACGAAGGAGCTGATGAGGTGGGCGAGTCCTCATTCAGTCACGACCATGACCCTCCTCCGCCTGGTTCAGGTTCAAGAAGTGGTGGCTCGTCAGCTACCGTGGCGGTTAGTCCTCCACCGCCTCGGATCACTGGTACACCTCATGACGATGATGATAGCGATGATGATGGAGGGGGGAAGTTGAATGGAGACGGGCTTGTTATTGGAAGTCGGGAAGGAAACGAAAGGAAGAAAGATGAATGAATGATTGGATTCGCAGATGTTATGGTACGATAACGAAGAAAGATATATACTAACCAAGGAAATAAATTGAATAGAAAAATAGGAAAATAAAAGTGTTTAGCACCGGTTAGTAGTGTTCAAACGCGGGCCACCTACCTAGAGGTATTCGTCCTACTTCCGCGAAGGAAGATACTACGACAACTTGAGTGATTTAAGTGTAGGTAAAGAAGAAACAAACGAGCATCATGGCGAGAAAAATGCTTGGTTATTTACACTTGATGGACAAATGTCACTGGTGTTCAATATGGAATGAAAGAAATCCTTGATGTAGAGGATGGCCTTTCGGCTGATGATAATCGCTTAAATACTACCTCTGGTTTTACTAACACAGCTGCTGTAAGTCGTTACATCAGAGAAAGCTTGTCATTACTTGTTTCCCACACCACACGTGATGGCCAGTAACGCAAAGACAATGATGCCCAGTTCCGCCTGGTTATAATCACACTCTTTTGGCGTGGTTATCAGGCCTTTCAACTTTTGCAGAACCACCAAACACTGGAAATGCACGTTGATTCTCTACTCCGCACAATACCTAACACTTGAAAATCCATCAAGGGATGAAGCTAAGAAGGCACGAAACAACAAAAATAAAAATATGATTGCTCATTGAAAACCAGTGATGGTTCACTTCTTCCCCCTTTTCTACACGTTGCCGGCGGCTATCTCCTGGATTGAAAGCGAGTTCTCCAGATGAGATCCACGCTTGTTGTTTGTGGGAAACACTTGATCACTATCGTCTGACTCGTTTGCATCATCGATAGTCTGCGAATCGTTCGGACCACTCCAGGTATTGTACTTTGAGGAGCCAGAAGTGGCCGAATCACTCTGACACTGGCCATTTTCATCCGAAAATCTGACCTGATGTGTTCTCAGCACCAATGTTGTATCACTCTTGACCGAACTCAGGTCGGTAATTTTGATTTCTGGCACAACCGCTTTGTTCGAAATGGGGATAGACGACTGACGACTGGACTCTGGCGAGTATGACCGCGGAAAGGAGTGAAAAGAAGCATCGTTGAGAGAGGGAGAGCTGAGTGGCGTCGCAAACTTGTCAGTGGTAGCTGATGAATCCCCTCCACGACTTCTGGGGAAAGTGCCTGGCATAGTCAAATTCCGATGACTGCCGGCATTGGACCCATCAAGTTCAACATCGGAACCAACAGGGAGAGTTACCCAAGGTCTGGGTCCGTCTTCCACCTCATTCGACACCAACCGCTTCAGGCGCCTGATTTCTCGGCCTAATGCTTCGAGTTCTCGATAACCAGCCTCGGTGGGATGGAGTGCAAGCTCTGGGTATTCCAGTGTGGCTCTTGCTTGGTCAAGATGCGAATCCCCGCACGAAACGTCTGATGATCTTCGGGAATGAACAAGCTTGTCGAGGCCGGATTTGAGAGCCTTTCCGAATTTGCTTGACATTGAGTTCTTCTGTCTGTGACCCATGACCCCGTTATGTTGGCGGTTGGAAATAGCCCCAGAGATCGCGGTCTGTGTAATCTCTTGGTTCGGCGGTTTATGGGAAGCTATTCGCTCGGTCCGAGCTTGGTCCGTATTTTCGTGGTCCTCATTTCGTTCTGCACGGTTGTACGAAGGAAACCTTGCCCATGCCTCTGGAAACTTTCGAGGCCTCTGTATCTCGGGTCCTGGGCTCTCGAGTGACGATCTGCGCACACCTGCGACGTTCAAAACATTATCGCTCGGCTCTGGATTGCTTTCAAGTGTCTTGGCAGAAAGTTCAGTGGAAATGGACACGGGACTGCTGCTTTGATCTTGGCCACCAGGGCGCGCTCCTGGGTACGGATAGGGGTAATAAGTTTTGGGTGGAACGTCAAATGGTCGGTAGTCGCTATGTCTCTTTTTAGTACCTGTATGGCGTCTCCAGATTTCCTCTCTCACAGCAGATTGCCAAAGCTCTACTGTACTATCATCACAGTCGGAGAATGGAAACTCGCTGCTTTGATGGAGCGTTTGCGGACCAACATCACTGAGTGCAGATTTCTTGTGTCTTTGCGAATCAACCGGGCGTGATGTAGAGGGCAATGGAGTATTCTGCTCGCCGTCTACCTGACCGTCAAAGGAAGCCGGGGTCAGTTTGACACGTCGAGGTAAGCTCAAATGTAATCTCGCCAGCAGTGAGCGCTTCGACGGTTCGGCGCGTAGTTTCATGGAATCGGTCGGTTTATCGAACCTTTTGGAGATATTGGACGGTGCCCCATGCCCTAGATGAAATCGAGCAAAGCTCCTCTCCATTATATTTAGCTTTGGTACCGATTGACGTTTGTTGATGGTATCTGATGCCACGCCCGATGAGATTAGCTCGGTCTGAGTGGCGGTGCCTCCATCAGTAGGACTATCGAGCGAGCTCCCTCCCGTGGCCATGTTCGAATGGCTTTCACCAAAAGGGTTGGACGGAAGAAGCCCTGTAATCTATTAGCATCCGAACAGAAGTCGTTCATGGTGGACTACTCACATCGCAGTGGTGTCGCTGAAAGCAAGTTATGGGGACCCATGACACCTGACGGTAGATGCGATGAAGAAGTTCCTGCGCTAGGATCGGCGCTATGTCCAGCTGAGGGATATGCCGATGATGGGTTGCTGATGAGGCCAGCCTGACCGTTAGGCTGTCTGTGTGATGTCTCGGTCCCGTATGCAGCTGTCTGATCCGAGCTACCATGTCTCACAACATACCTACGGACTGTGTTCTGTTCCGACTCGGTATTTGCAGGAGATTCCTCAGGAGTGTTCAGAGTCTGTGTAGCAAGCTGCCGATGGATATCCATGTCATGAAGATGGACAATCTCAGGACGTTGAAGACTAATGTCACCGCCAGGGTGGTTGGGAATCGAGCTGCATCTCTTGAGCATGACCACTTTAGCCTGTTCCACGCTTATTTCGGGATCACCGTCTCTATCCGAAGACCTACCCAAGGAAAGTGACGGCGAACATGATCCAAGACCCTGGCTTCTGAGCCAAATACCCATTGGTGACTGATCCAACACGCATGGAGTTGCATTCCCAGGAGTGCGGGCCGAGGAAGAGCGTGGACGAGTCTCTGACTTGGACCGGCGTAGTAGCGGTACTGAACGTGAGGTAACCGCCCTCGAAGCTGCTGCTTTGAGGGAAGACTCGGCATCTTGGGAGGAACCATCTTGATCGATGAAGCCCAGAAAGTCTTCGAGTTGAGTAGCGCTGTAAGAAAGCCTCCAAGAGCCCAAGGAGGAAGTGTCAATAGTATTGGAATAGCGCTGCGGAGCCAAGACCGGAGAGGCTGGCATCTCTGGGAGTGAACTGCGTTCTCGAACTGGCTTCTGGATAACCGCAATTGTTGGATATTTGAGACTGTTTACTCGGGGGCAGCTGTTTTCCTTGTCTGAAAGGGGAGCCGCCTTTCCTGGTGCAGAGACATCGGCACTGGACTTTGCAATGGACGAGGAAGTCGTATCGGAATGTGCCTCTCCTTCCTCTTCTTGGGCTACCGAGAACTCTAATGCATCACGGGGCCCTCCACCCGGAAGGTAGTCAGGCGAAGAGGATCTGGGTGGTGGCAGCACAGAGGAAACCTCACTCCGAGACCGCTCGTGGGATTGCTCAATGCGGAGTTCCTCTTGTATCCTTTTGTGCATCAGTCTCTTGAGCTCGGCCCGTCTTTGGATTTCCTCTTGGCTGGAGCCAACAGCTGAGCGAGACTTTTTCTTTGGCAAGGAGTCTTGGGACAAGTGACGACGAATATTCTCTCTGACAAGCTGGAGAGTGCTGGTACTCTTGCTTGGCTCGGTCGATCTGCCTGGTAAGTCGTCCTCCGAGTCTTCAACCACGAGATCGCTCAAGTCGGCTGGCCCAATCGGAACGATCACAGAAGATGTTGCCAGCTGCAGCGATGTACCAGACTTGCTGGAAGAGTCTGGATAAGCGTCAACGGCCAGCGGAATGGCGATGACTGGGTTGGATGTAAGTGGTCCTGCAACAGGTAAGCGAGCAGGAGGAGGAAGTGGCGGAAGTGCACCCGAGGGTTTCGGGGTTTGATTCCTGGGGCTCGGTGTCGACGGCGTCACTGTTCTGGGAGGGCGAGGTACCCCACAACAGCAGAAGCCCGTCATGGTCCAGGCTGCTATGTCGAGATGGAGCAATGGATCATTGGCTTTTCTTTCGCATGGGTGAGTGGCCCTGCTGGTGTTTTGAGGCTTGCTAATGTTGCAGTGTTTCCAAAAAGGGAGTGTTGTAGTTTTCGCTGTAATGGGCTGGACAACACAGGGCCATCAAGACCCACGAGAAGCAGATCAGGGTGAAGATGCGAAAGGGAGCAGCTCCAACAGCAAGACGAGGGGTGGAAGAGAGACGAAGCTGACAAGAAGAGCAATCTGAAGCAGTCACACAGAGCGACAGGTCAAAGGTGACGGGCGTAGATGCAACATTGGTCCAATTTCCTGGGAGGCGTGGTTCGAGCTATTCCTCTTGACGAGGAAGGTGAGGTAGTGTGTAAGTAGGTAAGTAGCGAAGGTGCGGAGGAGGGGTTCAAGGTTCCTCAAGCCCGGGCAGGTTCCGAATCAATCGTGCGACTCTGGATAAGGTAAGACTGGACCTGTGATTGGATTACTACCTACCTCTACCTGAAAGGAAAGGAAAGAACCTTAGGTTCAGTGATGATACCGAGTACCTACCTTACCTCTAGGGTAGGTTGGTAGTGTGATGGATCCCATGTTGGAAATCTTGAGGGTCTGATCCATCATCACTCTTTCCCTATTTGCTTATAACTTTCCTGCTTCACTGCCCCTGCTTCAGTAGAGAGGTTGCCTGCCTTGAGCGGTAAGACATCTGCAGCGCTGTGGAAGGTGCAACAACTTTAACAACGTGAACGGCAAGTGCAGCTCACCATGGCATGGGGTAGAGATGGAAAAACGAAAGTCGCGTGCTAGCATTTGCGCGAGTCACAGACCTGCAACACCAAACCAGCTGCACCCAGTATGCCTTAGCTCGTCTAGCGATATTTCGCCATCGTCCCGGGGCGGGAATCATAGAGCGTAGAGGTAGCCATCTCAGTTCGCCACGGCTGGCTTGTAAATAGGCATGTTCTTGCCTCCATCAAACACCTTCCCGCTCCCATCATACGGCGTATTCCACGGCACTCCATCTTCAATATGCCACGTCTTCTCGACCGCTGGCAAGGCACCCTTTCCACCAGCACCCACGAGCCTCCAATTTGGGATCGGGATAGGCAACCAGCTTTCGTTGTGTAGAAAGCCCGGATAAGACAACGAGTTGTTGAGTGTCGCCAGGTTCGTCGGGTCCCTGTTTCCTCCGTACCTGGCCGTCTCCGCCGCGAATCGGAACACATTGGCTCCGACGTCGTACCTACCCAGATGGGGCAGTCCCCAATTGTTTTGCACCGAAGACAGGATGCTGTAGTGCGTGTAAAAGGTGTCGTCATGTGTGCCCCTGAGCTCCTTGGGGACGGCATTGCCCAGCAGCAGGGAGACAATGTGGTTCGGCTCCCCGTAATTCTCGGACTCGTCGAACGTGAGCAGGATGAGCGTCCGCTCGTCAAAGGCCTTGTCGTCCAACAAGGGCTTCAAGAACTCATGCGACCACTCGGTTGCCGTCTCAAGCGACGTGTTGTGTCCGTCATGCATCATGTTGGGCGACATAAACACAAATTGCGGCACTCGCTTGGCCACAAAGTCGTCGTGGAATTCGTCAAAAGACTGCAAGCAGAGCAGACGCGTTCCGTTGGCCGTGACGCTGTCAAACGACACAAAGGGACTGAAAGATAACGGGTTAGTTTGGTGTCATGGTGACATGAGAGGGGGAGAGGGGATCTTGTGCAAGGTAAGAAGGTGTCGGTTTACTTGTGCTTGCGGACATAATCCCACCCGCCGTTGTGCGTGGAACCATCGCTGTAGTTACCCATGAAGCCGGGGCCGGGCATGTCCTCAAAGTATCCGCCCCATGAGATGCCACGGGTATCGAGCAGGTCAACTACCGTTGATACATTCTCCGGGACTCTGACTTCGTAGTCATGATTGAGTCCGAAATAGTCACCGGCAATGGCAGCGAGATAGTTTGGCTGGCTTGGGTGTGTTTGCGCATAGTATCTCGAGAGCAGGACTCCCTGCTTCTTCAGGTCGGCAATGCTTTTGTCTACCGCAGCCTTGGCAAAGTCCTATGGGAAGAGTCAGTGAACCTGTTGATGGAAATATATCAGGTCAAGACGACTGGACTGACCTGATTCTCCAGCCAAATGGTGATGAATCTGTCAAAGACCTTTCCCTTGACAACGTTAGCTGCAGCGCCCACAGTGTGCAAAGCTGCAAGGCCGCAAAGGGCGAATAAGGAATTCCGCATCGCGAGGCTCTTGTTGGTGGTCTCTTCTGCATACGCCCACTTCCTGATCAGGACTGAGTGGTGTGAGATAATCTCAGTCGATCCTTTCGCATGCTCTCATGAATCTCGTGATAAAACGGTAGGAAAAACCACGTCGCCGTCGGCAGCAGAGCACTTGCTGCCAAGCATCCTGCAAGATTCTGGACCCATTGTCGGCCGCCTTACCACAGCTGTGTTAATGGCGGGTTATGGCACAGCATGGTGCATTTACGACTCGGACAGCCGACCCCGACCCCGAGTCAGTCGTTCCTGGTTGCCGGTGTCACCTGGGACACTTTATGATCTACACCGAAACGATCCAAAAGAGAACATGGAACATTATCGTGCTATCGGAGCTCACAGTGAACAAGATAGTATGATCTTTATCCCAGAGATCACTCCATCCATGCTCTGTCGTGACCGTTTCTCCGAGAAGCGAACCTGAAGAGTGGTCTCCCTCAACCTGAACCCCTGGACTGGACTTCCATGTCTCTAGTGAACGGGATATCTCACCTCAAAAAGATCCAAGACAAGGACGCTAACAGATCTACATTGGGTTTCACCGCCATTACTGTTAACGACAAGGCCTGATGTCGTCATTCTGACTGCCCGTTTGGACCCCTATCAGGCACACTTTCCAAGCTGGAACAGCGATCCCCTGTAACATGGAACTGGGCAGCACTGACTGACCTGCACTGCACCCCCCGCATTGTATTCGGTTCCATGCCCCAGATCCAACCCCCCCCCTCCCCCGACAACCTGAAGTGCCGTCCGTGGAAAGATCCATCCATCCGCCCACAGTCGCGTCGTCGCGTCTTCCCCCCTCCCCCCCCCCCGCAATTAAGGAACATTTTCCAAAACTCCCGTCCGGCTTGCTCCTTTCCTGCTCGTCGTCAAATGCCTAACCCGGAGTGCCATTCCGCTCTGTAAACAACTGAAGGAAAAATAGGAGGGGAAAAAAAAAATGGCATCCCAAAACTTCCTAGGAGCCTCCATCACGGGCGGCACCCGAGAAAAGACGTACTTTGAGCAGCAGCGCGAAGCACTGATTGGGGAAATCGCAAACAGCTTTGAGCACGTGTTGGCGAATATCAACAAGCTGAACCGCTCGTTGGAGGCTGTTATTACTGTATGCATTTTTGTCTTTCTTTCTTTCTTTCTTTCCACTCGCTGCTGCTCGTCTCGATTTTTTATGCAAGTCCAGTGAGTCCGATGACTTCAGTTACTAACGTGCGTGACGTTGCGACGATAATAGGTTGGCAACGAATTCTCCTCTGTCGAAGCCCTCTGGTCGCAGTTTGAAAATGTCATGGCCAAAGATCCCTCGGAGACACAGGGACAGCAGCAGCAGCAGCAACAAGGACAGCAACAACAAGCCGAGCAAGGAACAGCAACAGCACGACAAGAACACGGACAGAGACGGGGCCAAGAAGGACGACAAGAAGAGGATGATACCAAGATGGAGGTGGATGAGGAGGATAGCAAGATTAAGATGGAGAGGTGAATCGGGCACACGGAAGGAGATCCAAGGACAACATGTCACGTCCGAAGAATGGACGCCGGACAGCTGAACTCTGGATTGGACAAATAATCACACGGAAGGATGGATAAGATACCCAGGCAATTAGGCCAATGCGAAAGCATTCAAATCAATTCAAGTAAGAACTATTAACAGTTCGGTTCACAGATACACCCCGAGGTACGACAGCCATCGCACATGTGGATGATCTCAGGCCAAGATGCGGCAAAGTATTTTATGATTTTAAACATCTATCTGATGTACCAAGATGTCTCCTCGTCTATAAAGCGAAAACTCAGTAGGAAAGGATTTGAGTAGAAGCAGATCGCGGAGGAAAGTTTTGCTCTTCCACCTCTTTTTAAGACGTCGTACCCATGGGGAAGCTGGGGTGACGAGATGCTAAGATGGATTCGAAAACCCGTCTCGGCTAAGAATGGTGTTTGTTTCTTCCTGTCTGCAAGTTGCAAGTTTCAGGCGTTGTCGGAAGAGCATCATGGGGGTCTTGTTGGCAAAACCCATGGCGTTGTAGTTCGTCCTTCAGGGTATTGTTCTCCAAGCCGACCCTGTACGGCATCCCTCCTCTTGAACTGAGCCTTTTCTTTCCATCATTGGAGTTTCCAGGCACAAATTGTTTGGTCCTAACATTGAACTTTCACGGCGCCAATGCCTTGTCCCAAGTCGTTGTCTCATGGTTCATGACAATCATCATATCCGAATCAAATCCTCAGACTTGTTCTGCAGGTAGAAACCACGACGTTAAGCATGATGCCTTTCATCGAAAACGCCAAAGAGAAGGGGGGTATGCATGTGCGTGTGAAACGCTCAGTGTGGCTTACTGTCCATTCCGAGGTAATCTGCGGCAACGACGAGCTCAAGGCAGTTCTCGACGGGGATCTCCATATCAGGAACGTCCTCGCGGTCACGGTATTTGTACCAGTAATGGAAGTACTCAACGACCTTTTCAAGGATAACGCCACTAGAGAAGAAATGGTTAGCAACTGGGACTTGGCAAGCCGAGATAGGTCAAACGAGCAAGCGGATTTGGGTTCGTGAAAAGCTATCAGATCAAGTGTAGTTGATAATCAAGCAGGCCATGCCACCCTTCTTGAAAAAGAGAAGGCTGGTCTGTCATAAAGAACGCAGCAAAATATTTTTCATCACGCAGCTTGTTGTCTCGGAGAGCCAAAAATGGATGGGGATGGGGACGGAGGAGATAACCTACTTGATGTCCTGCAGCTCGCAACGACCGGTCCTGGCCTCGGTCATGTTGTTACGCAGCATACCTCTAATGTAGTCACTGCAGAGGGTCGCCTCGCGGAGCACAACAAACTCGAATCCATCCTTGGAGACGAGGGTGATGTACTTGCTGGCGCCGCCGTTACCGTTGGTGGCGTCCATTTTGTGTGGGTTGCGCGCACTTGAGCAGCTTCGTTTGTTGGACCGGGTAGAAGATGAAAATCCTGACAGGATGGGGACTGTGCGTGATTAGTAGCAGTCAAATACCGTACTCTTCCCTCGTTGATTGTTATTGTTGTTCTGACGAGGAGTGTGTAACAGCAAGAAAGAGTTTGCGGTTGTTGCGCCTCAACGCGTGCCAGACGCGGTTTGGGGAACAACGGGCAGAAAATTCAGAAGACAAAGTGAGGGGCGGGGAGTGGAAAGTGGAAGGGGGATGGAAACCGAAGAACATTAGAAAAGCGGCTGACGACAGCCCGTGCACCACTTCCACCTACCACTTGCACCTGCAGTGGGTCCGCACACCCCGGAGCTGATGAAAAGCCGGCCGGCCGGCGTGCAGATGGTGGAAACGCTTTGTAGGTAGTTACTTAGTATTCTACAAGTGACGCACAAGCCACATGATTTTTGCCCAAGCTCATCCTTGAAGCTTGGAGCTTCTTTTCTTGGCGAAGCCTGGTCCCGTTCCCGCTCGTGCCTGTTCGTCCAGTGTCTGGACGGCAAAGTGGGTCTTTTTCCCCTTACCAGCCTCCCAGCCTCCTCGAGTTCCCAGCTGAACATGGCCGAATCTGTACATGTGGCTATGGATGATAGGCCTCCGCATGTGGTCTCGGGAACGAGAAAAGACGCACACAAAGGGCGTATTGAAAACCAATCTCGTTTTCGTCGGTTATTCCTGCGCGGGAAAGCGGTGCGATAGAAGTTGAGACGATGCCCACAGTATCATGTTCCGTATGATGTGCTGCTGCTGTTGCGACTCGCGGATTCGGTACCTGCATCAAAACAGGCTTTCTCGGATGCACTTGAGAGACGCTCCGACGATCGACCAACGCGACGGATCTCTTTAGTGTAGGGTGGACCAGACTTGTCTTTTCCGGACCAATTTTAGCACTGTTTTCTTCCAAGGCCGAATTGCTGTTTTGAACAAGGCTGTGGTCGTTCTGCGAGGTAGGTCGTCTGGTGCGACTCAGACTGCGAGTCTGCCCGAGTGTTCCATGTGTTGAGAGCAGCCAAAGTTGTGTCATTGCCATGGAAGCTGTTGAAACTAAAAGTGAACCAAGGACGGGAGCCAAGGCAAAAGGGGAAAACCGTTGCCCCGCCGACAGTTTACACTACGCTACACTACACTACAAACCCTCCTGAGTGCTGCTGGGTGCCCTGCCCTGCCTGTGCTTGCTTGATTGCCTTGCTTGACCACCACCTGCCTGACAAGGGCCTCCATAGTACAATATCCACACCCACCACCACAACCTAAGCAAGTGGTTCAGTCCACTCGCTCTTAACCTTGTTTCTCACCATTCCCATTCGACGGCTCTTCTCCAACAAGAACCCCTCGATCAACATTGATTGACCGCCGCGACACAGGCACGGAGGCCTAAAACAACATCTCTCCCAATCTCCTGCTACCAACCATACTGTGTGCCGACTAACCAAGTGCTTGACCGCCTTGGCCGCCGCAATCCGCATTCCTCGCAACACAACACAAGCAAGCCCCCCCGTCACAACCTCAATTCGCGCTTTCCCAGCACCTTTTGCGACTCCCCAAAACATTCGATTGTGTTGTTGCATCGTCAGTCACCACTCAGTTTTGGCCGAGCCGGAATCGCAAAAAGTCAGACACGACAACAGGAACACAACATCCAATCTCCGCCACTCGCTCCTGAGTTGCCTTCGTTGCGCACTTTCACCCAGACAATTTCCGCACTGCCGCTTTCTCCCAACTCGGTGTGAGTAAGCTCGTCTGCCTTCAGTGCTGCTTTGTTTTGAATTCCTTCTTCACATTTGCACCACAATCTTTGTTTGCCTGCCTACCCAAGGTCCCCCCCACCGAAGAATCACCAAAAGAAAAGAAGAAAAAAAAAGAGAGAGAGAGAGAGCAAGCAACAACCAAAAAGCTCCCAACCCGTTTCCGTTCGTTGACGACTTGTCGTTGTTGTTGTTGCTGTGGTTGGCTTGAGGAGAGGCTGTTTGGGAGAAGCGTACGAAACGCCGTACCGTTGCCGGACGCTAGACCACGCCAACTTTAACGCCGTCAGAAACGAAAGAGTTACGGGAGGGGGCGGTGACCGAACACCCAAAAAAAACAAACACCCCTAACTCTCTACATCCCTCACCTCACCTACCCGCAAAATACACACGTCAGCCTTGTTAGCATGTCGTCGTCAAGCAAGTTCCGCAGCTCACACCACTATCATTCGCAGTCGGTGTCGTCAATCCTAGGCAGGCACGATAGCACCAGCCCCGGCGCAGAACTCCAACGACGACCGACCACCACCTCGTCCTACACATCCTCTGGTAGCGCCAGCCGACGAGTACCACGCGACAACGGGACGAGATCGAGCGATGGGACAGTGAGTACCATGATGAGCACCACATCGTCGACCGGAAGAGAATCAGCAGCAACTACGGCCATGACCGAGGGCCCGGCCTACTCCAAGAAGGTGGTGGTCGTGGGCGATGGCGGTTGCGGAAAGACATGTCTCCTGATCAGTTATAGTCAGGGATACTTCCCAGAGGTATGACGTCCCACCCCTACAAAGGTATCGCTTGGGTTGGCGCTAACCGTGATTAATTTCGCAAACAGAAATATGTCCCAACCGTCTTTGAGAACTACATCACCTACCCAACGCATCCACCGACCGGTAAGACCGTCGAGCTCGCCCTGTGGGATACCGCCGGCCAAGAGGAATACGACCGCTTGCGACCGCTTTCATACCCAGAAACCGACCTTATTTTTGTCTGCTTCGCCATTGACTGCCCCAACTCCCTCGAGAATGTCATGGACAAGGTGAGTCTTCATACCGTCTTTTACCCTTCCTTTCACCTACGCTCATGCTAACACACCTTCCCAGTGGTACCCCGAAGTCCTCCACTTCTGTCCGTATACACCCCTTATCCTCGTCGGCCTCAAGTCCGACCTCCGCAATAAGAAGACGTGCATCGACATGCTCAAGACACAAGGTCTCACCCCCGTCACCACCGAACAAGGACTCGCCGTCGCTAAGAAGATGGGCGCTCAGTACATGGAGTGCTCATCAAAGGAGATGAAGGGTGTAGAGGAGATTTTTGAGCAGGCCATCCTCACAGTAGTCGCCAACGACAGGAAAACACTGGAACAGGAAGCCGCGAACGGCATGCTGGGTGTTGGCGCGGGCTCGGGAAGCGGAAAGGGCAGCGGAATCTCGTTCAGCAGTGGTGACAAGGCCGGTTCCGGGATAGGGCCCGTCAAGGCGGCCGGTGTGGGTGGCACGATTGTCCCGAAAACGAGGAAGAAGAAGAGAAAGTGTGGTATGATGTGAGGAAACCAAGGGAAGGAAAACAAGGGATGAACAGCAGCTATACAGGATTCGACATCCACACCCACTCTACCAAGACCGAGCCGAGCCGAGCTTGACAGCCCGCATAGCGCATACCGATACCATTACCGATACCGCTTTTGCAACGGATGGAGGACACAGCTCTGGATGGATGAAACGGTTTGGATGGTCTGATGGTTGGATTGAAACCGACCGAGGAGGATGTGATCGAACAATGTCGAATTGGCGATTGATGCTTGCATAGCGAAAAGCAGCTGGGTCAATGGCTATTACATGGCGAATTTGGTGTTGTTCGTTTGCTGTAAGGGAGTACAAGGAGGGGAAAGGAGGCAAGAAACATGGTGACAAGGGAAAGGAAGGAAGACGAAAGGGGAAAGGGGAGGGAAGGTAATGACACCTGACTGGACTGGCATGCATGCATGATTTGCAACGAACTACAACCACACACTTACACACTACACTACACTTACTACGGCTACACTACCTTATTACTCGTTTTATTTTCTGTCTTACTTTCTGTCCGTTTTCTCTTACACATTTTCTTTATCATTGCAGTTAGCTTCTCTTGTTCCTGTTTTGGTTTTGCTGCTACCTCATCTTCTTTTTACTCATCTAGAGGAATGAGGGGAGGAGCCTTCTCTGTTCTCGTCGTATTCCCTGCCTAGGTTTCACATGGGGGAACATTTCTCATGCGGCGATGGCGGCATAGCATAAGCGGCGTGCGTGACTCGAAAAGAAAGAGTTCGGTTACTGGCTTGCTACTTCATTTTTGAGTTCCCGTTGGTTTGTACGTATACCTTTCCGTGTCCGTGTTAGGTTTGATACCTGCGTAGGATAGTGCAGTGGAGAGACAATCAAAGGAGAGAGCCGAAGCAACGAATGACAATAGCAAAATATTTGTTATTGGCATTGACGTTGCATGAGAACTTATCCCTGTGTGAGTCAGTTGTAGTAATGAGTCTGTGATGAGATGAACTTTGACAGGTGGGATGACTCCCTGGATAACCTTATGAGATGTCTCTCCTACTCTACTCATAGGTACGCCATATTCATCACGCAGTATTGCTACTCTCCACCCTGCGCACCACTTGATTCGTAGCGTATTCAGTAAGCAAACAGGCTGGAAAATGGAAGAGGGGATTAACCATTAATTTTACATTCAGTATACATCATCCACCACACAATTCATCTACCCACCAGATAAACCACGTATAAAATTACACACCTGTTTCCTGTTACCTTTCAACAACAACTCTCAGCAACGAGGTTGTTATCGAAGCAGCTGCCGATAAAACGCCAATACCTTCCTCGCCCCGACCTCCCAACCTACATCATTCTGGCAATGATGTCCTGCCCCAGGAACGAGTGCGAACCTGACCCCTCTCCCCGCTGTGTCTTTGAATCCCCCTGAACCCTCCACCTCAACCTCCACCTCCACCTCCTCATCCACCGTCTCATTCTCACCACTTCCTACCATCACCCCATCAATCTTCTTCTCCTCCACCACCAACCTCTGATAGGCAGCGCGATACCAGTCTGCAAGCCGTTGCATAATAGGCTGCGTCATGATTTTGTCTCTTTGGCCCGCAATCACAAGGACCCTCTCTTCTTGGCCCTGCTTCTGTTCTTGTTTGGTTGTTGTTTCCTCCCAGCCAGATATCCGCAGCAGTACTTTCTTGGGATCAGCAAAAGACCGGGCCATGCCTAATGGCCAGAGAAGGGACTCGTAGCGGCTCATGAAGGACATGAATCTCGAGAGATACGAGTCGGGGAGGAGGTCGTTGCTGGAAAAAAAGATAAGGCGGACGAGGGAGGGGTGAGAGAGCGGGGAGTTGGGGTGGCCTAAGTGGAGGAGGAGGCGGAGGGCGAAGAGGGGGTCGAGACGGAACCAGGTTAGGTAGATGGGGATGCTGGGTTTGTTAGTTTTCGGACTGGAAGAAGAAGAAAAGGGGGGAAACAAATAGGAGAGGAGAGGAAAAAAAAAAAAAAAACATACGATCCAAACCCAGGCACAGCACCCATCAACACCAGTCCCTTGATCTTCACTCCCAATCCACCCAGAAGACCTGCGCTGAGAATGTACTGCGCCAGACCTCCACCGCTGGAATGGCCGATTAGTACCATTTCCACCTCTTCCCATTCTTCTCCTCCCCTACCCTCCTTCCCTTGACCTTTAATCCCTTCCCGGCCCAGCTGCTGCAGCTGCTTCCGCTGTCCCCGCTCCCTATCAACAGCCCATCGAATCCCACTCACCACATCCCCCGTCAAATCCCCCTTGGTCGTCCCGTACACCATCCGCAAATAAGAAGGGTACCAACTCCCGCCGTGGCCGCGCATGGAGATGGCGTAGCAAGGGATATTTTGTTGTTGTTGCTGTTGTTGTTCGGAAAAGAAGGAGAGGTACTCGAGCCAGACGGAGGCGGAACCCATGCCGCCGTGGATGAAGAAGAGGGCTGGTTGTTGGGAGGAGGAGGAGGTGGTGGTGGTGGTGGCGGTATGAAGAATCTCGAGGTCACCGTGGGGGGTGGGGATGAAGGAGCGGGAGATCCCCGGGGGAAGGGGGGGTAAGGGGATGGGAGGGGAAGAAGAAGAGGAAGGGTGGCGGAAGTGGATGTTTTGGTAAGTGAGGTTGAGGTTGAGGTTGAGGTTGAGGAAGGACATTTTGGTTAATGGGAGGGAGGGAGATGTGAGTTATCAAGAGTAAGAGAGGAAAATGCGGTTGTTGGGTACTGTATTCGGTCTTCGAGCGGGGAGTTGCTGATTTATTGGATTGGGTCGGGCTTCAGAGTCAATGGTATGAGACCAAAGAAAAAGAATGCTGATATCGTCGGAAGTAGGCCTGGAGATACCTGGTCATCACACCTGGGAGTCTGGCGATGATATATGCTCGTGGTGATTTATATATATATATACCGAGATGCGGCTGAATCCGGCAGTTGAACCCCGATGACTACCCGGGCAATCTCGGGGACCGTTCCGGGCTGCTGACAAAAGCCATTCTTGGCTTGGAAAAGGCCATCTATACTAGTGACACAACCTTATAGCGACTGGCTGCGGGATATTGCGATGTGATGTAGAAATAAAGTCAAATTTCATACGAGTGTAAGACTTGGTGTCTGGATGTTTGACAGTTGAAAGGACAACGGAAAGTCGAGACGGGGACGTACTTGTATGAGGGCCGCGCACTGTTGATAAGTGGGTCATTCCCACACTCAATCGCCTGTGCAGTCTTGGCGGACGTGTGTGTGTACACGCACACACGACTTTTTGGCAAAACGGACTATCGATAAGATTTCGTTTGCTTATATCTCTACCAAACGAAGAGATAAAAGAAAATGGACTCAAATTTTAGAATCGGCGTACCTAAGACTACTAAGACAATAATCTTTTCTATAGTATAATTGAATTTCTTCATCTTCGTCTTTCGTTTCGATGGTCCGTTTTGCCAAAAAGTCGTGTGTGCGTGTACACACACACATCCGCCAAGACTGCACAGGCGATTGAGTGTGGGAACAAGAAGTTTGATAGTGGGGAAAACTGCACGGCACTGTGAGTGTTTGAAGTGCAGGCAACTGCAGTGAAACTGAAGAACCTCAACACCAAAACCATTGAACTTCTCTCCAATTTCGTCAACCTCATCGCCTGGGTCAGGGATACCAAAATCCATCACTTGAATGTTCAGAAACTCACGCCGAATTCCCCTGGCTTGAACACAACAAAAAAGAACAATCCAAAGGTTTTTCCATCGGCCACCCTCGAGTCGCATCGCCATGAGTATCGACATCCAGACCACGACCCAACAGGGCGTACGCATTGCCGTAGAGGGTTGTGTGAGTTTTACCATCTCCCCTACACCACCAGTTGACTGAACCCAATCCTAACGCCAATCCCAGGGTCATGGCACACTCAACGCCATTTACGCTGCCACTGAAAAATCGGCCAAGGAGCGCGGATGGGACGGCGTCGACCTCCTCATCATCGGAGGCGATTTTCAAGCCGTCCGCAACGCTGCTGATCTGAACGCCATGTCTGTACCCAAGAAGTACCGCGAACTCGGGGATTTCCACGAATATTACAGCGGCGTCCGGAAGGCGCCATACCTGACCATCTTCGTCGCCGGCAACCACGAGGCTGCTTCACACTTGTGGGAGCTGTACTACGGCGGCTGGGTGTGCCCTAACATCTACTACATGGGCGCCGCCAATGTGCTTCGGTTGGGTCCCCTGCGCATTGCGGGGATGAGTGGTATCTGGAAGGGATACAATTACCGCAAGGCGCATCACGAGCGCCTACCATTCAACGACGACGACGTCAAGAGCTTCTACCACGTCCGTGAGATCGATGTTCGCAAACTGTTGCAACTGCAAACCCAGGTGGATATCGGCATCAGCCACGACTGGCCAAGGGCCATTGAGAAGCATGGAAACACCAAACACCTCTGGAATATGAAGCCGGATTTTGAGAGGGAGTCGGCTGATGGATCGCTGGGAAATCAGGCGGCCGAGTATGTGATGGATAGGCTGAGGCCACCTTACTGGTTTTCGGCACATCTGCATTGCAAGTACTCGGCTATCAAGACGTATGATCTGCCGAAGGAGACGACTAGTGACGGAGGAGAGACAACGAAACCAGAGGAGACAGCCGTTCCTCAGCCCCAAGAGCAGCAACCTGCACCAGCGGCCGCGAACCCTGACGAGATAGATCTTGACATGGAGGACGAACCCGCGCCAGCACCCCAGCAAACAGCAGCACCCGTAGCGACCTCAAACCCCGATGAGATTGATCTCGATGACGATGAAGTTGCGCCTACAGCGCCTTCACAACCTGCTCCCACATCGGCAGCCCCCGCTGCCGCCGTCACCGAAGAAGAAGACCCAACTGAAGCCCTCCGCTCTCTCCTCCCAGCGTCCTTTTCGAATCCCAACCCCCAATCCTCTTACAACGCCCAACCCCACGGCGGCAACAGCGGCAACAAGCCCAAACCCGGCCAACCGGTTCCCCCAACAATAACCAACACCACCGTCCGCTTCCTTTCCCTCGACAAATGTCTTCCCGGCCGCAAATTCCTCCAACTAGCCGAGATCGAACCCATCAACCCTTCACCCAAAGAATTACAACGTCCCCTCCGCCTCTCCTACGACCCAGAATGGCTCTCCATAACCCTCGCCTTCCACCCTCTCCTCCGCTCTGCCGTCGGCAAACACTGCCCTTCGCACCCCAACGCCCCCATTCCCGTGGACCTCGGCGAAGCTGGCTACAAGCCCTTGATCGAGGAAGCGAGAAAATGGGTAGATGAGCACATTACGGGCGATAAGTTGCTAGTGCCGGAGGATTTTGTGCAAACGGCGCCGCCGATCGATTTGGTCAACAGGCCGGAAACGGGAAATATGACAGATGAGATGCCGGTGGAGTATACGAATCCGCATACGGCCGAGTTTTGTCGGCTGTTGGGGGTGGAGAATTATTGGGATGCTAGTGAGGAGGAGAGGGAAGGGAGGAGGGTGCAGGGGCCGAGGCCGATGGCGGAGAGGTTTGGTGGACGTGGTGGTGGGCATAGAGGTGGTGGACGCGGCGGTGGTGGGGGAGGAGGAGGAGGATGGAGAGGCGGACGTGGAGGGCGAGGAGGTGGAGGAGGAAGGGGAGGAGGCGGTGGTAGGGGTAGAGGTAGGGGACGCGGTGGATGGTAACGGATGATTGTGTGGTGGAATTGTCGAAGTGCACGAGTGATTTGATCTATTTTTGTAGCCTTCTTCCTCCTCCCCGTTCAACCCCATATCAGCACCATCAATACCACGTCTTGCTCCGGTGGCAGGACTTTTCCTTCTGTTCTTTCTCTTGCAACTCTCTTGCTGTTCATGAAAGACAGCGTAGAAAAAAAGCAAAGGACAAAAAACGAAACATACAACACCAGGGATTCGCTGGTCGTCACCGACCCAACTACTAGTCTGGCCCTCACTGGCTTATCTATGGGAGAGCGGACGGGATCCCGAGTTTTCCAGTGGGTATGGTCGTATGTGCTTATCGCTCAGCCAAACTCTGCTTATTACATCAAGTGATGTTTTGGCCTCTTCTCCCTCGCCCCTCAACCGCTTTCCGTTTGCTGCTATTCACGCTTTGTATTTTTCTGTGGTTTGCCGTCAGGATACTAGGCAAGTTAATAATTCAGGGCATGACACCATTTGACTTTGATGGTTTGGCGCCGGTGCCTTTGTGTCGTTGCGCCCAAAAAATTGGTGTCTGGTGTTAAGGTGATGCCCTTGATGCTAGTTGAAGGCTGGTCATTTTTGTTTGGTCCCTCGCCAAGTTCCCTAGAGCCACTCTCTGACTACATGAACAGGCCATTCCATACTGTAATGACGCTACTCCTGTCTGATTGACGTCCTCGGGACTGATGGGTGCCCCACGGTATTAGAAGCCTTTTTGTGCAACTGAAGCAGGAGAGTACGGCCTGGGAGGAAGACTGCAGTGATAGCCATTGCCTGTTCCATAGGGGGCATGTCTGTGTTCTGGGTCCCTCAAGATTGTCGCGGGTGTGTTTCCTTTCCAGAATCAAAACACGCTTCGTCTAACAGAGTATGGCAACAGTAGAGATATGTAGCACATCTTCTGTCCGTTTTTTGTATGTGTATGGCCCTTCTCTACCTATGGATCTCACTGCTTACTTTCGCATGAGGCAGTCATCCGACCATACTTAATGCTGCTTCCTCTCCAGCTCCGCCGCCTTTTCATCATACCTCCTGAAGGCCATATACCCCTCAAAGAAAACGCTAACCATCCACTTCAACCACGTCAGCCCGCCCATCAGAATTTTGTCGTTCTTCGCCAGCCTCGTCCGCTCAAACATGACCATCTCGGCAATATGGATCCCCAACACGGGCCAGAACATGGCATTCACCAACCACTTGAACCCATCCGCGCCTCCTACAGGCCACCATTTCTGCGTGAACTCCCACGCCCACAGGCCCTGCTCCACGTACCCTCCCTTAACAGCTGCATAACAGCCAAAGAAGAAGGCAACACTAATAGCCACGGCGCCATCCCAGAACAGTCTAGGCGCCAGGTACGTATCAATCACAGCACCACCTCCTCCCTTCTTCTCCCGCTTCCCAACCTTTTCCTGCTCCTTCTTCTTCCCTTCCTCCTCGCTAGCCACTCCCTCAACAGGAAGCCCCAACCCTTCCCTGGCCTCCTTGGTCATGGCCACCAACCTCTCCCTCCTCTCCGCCCAGCTCTTCATGGGCGGATGGATGGGGATCGTATGCGCAATTGTCGTCCTGGTTTGGAAAGCGCCCTCTTTGGCGCGCGTCTGCACTTTCAGTTCCGCCAGGGACATGTCGACGAGGCGAAGGTCGACGTCCTCGCCGCGGAGGTCGCGGACGAGTTGGCGGACGGGCTTTTCGAGATCTAGGGGAAGTTGGAGGAGGGCCAAGGGACTGTAGTGGATGAGCATGTGCAGGAGGTCGGTGGCGTGGTCTTTGTTCATGTGGGCGATGGTGCGGGCGAGGGAGGTGGGGTCGATGCCGTCTTTGTTGTTGTTGGTGGTGGTGGGGGTGGGGGTGGCCATTGTTGCGGTGGTGATTTGTTTGGTTTTCTATGTGTTTGGTGGCCTGGTGGTGGGTGGGTTTTCCTTCGTCGAGAGATTTAATTCTTGGCTGGTGGCAGGAGAGGGTTGATGATGCTCAGTATGAAATGGGAGGAGGACGGAAAGGAGAGGTGAGGTGAGGTTGAGTTTAGGTTGGAGCTGGGGGCGCGCTTCGCTGGCACGCTACACAGTTACCAGATGGTCCGATTGGGCACATTACAGGGGAACCACAACTGTGGGTCGATGAGATCAGGGTCAGGTAGTAGGGGTGACCCATGCGCGGGGCTTGCAGGTTGCCGCCGAGCCGCTGATAATTGTTAGTGCGTCCCGCTGAACTGCACTTCATCCCAACGTCGCCTTTCTCGATTCACTTCACTACTATCGTCGCCATGGGCACGGAATGGAGAAAAAGATGAATTGCAGCCTCTATTCTACTTGATAAAGGTTCCCTAGCAATGTCCGACTACCACTGGTCGTCAAAATGAAATGCTGGATCGATGTAGGTGTCTCTCGATCCAGCCTTGAGGGTCTTCATGATCCTTTTCCTACCCTCTTGGGCGTCGATTATCTGGCTTCCCTTTTCCGCGCACAGGACGGCCGCCACATATCGCCTCAGAATTCCACCCCCATCTGATCTCACCTTCGCCTTGTTTGGCTTGGGAATCTCTAAACACGATGAGGAGGCCAGTTGAAAGAGGTTGGCTGTGGCCCAAAACAGGTGTACGGTGGCCGAGAGGTAGGCCCTGATAGGGTCGATCATCAATACTTTCAGAGGAGATTGCGACCTGTTTCGGCTGTTGAGGTAAAGGTTCAGGCTCCCTAGAAGCCCCTTGAGAAGCTTGACTTTCCGAATTTCTTCCTCAATCTTCTCCAACTCCTCCCATAGGGGCAGCGTCCCTGGGCTTATCTTGGCCCTTCTGCGAACCTCCTGGAAACGCTGACAGATCTTGGTCTCCACGATCATGGCCGAAACAATCGCTTCATCGACCTCCTCTCGCAAACTGACTTGCCATTCTGGCCCAGGCACTGTCACCGGAGCACGGCCTGCCTCTTCTATCCAACCCTCTTCATGCATTCGTCTCACCATGTCATATTCCGACATCGTTTCTACTTGAGCACGGCATCGCTTTGTCAAGTCGACTTCCTCTTTCTCCTCTTTGGACAAGGTGATGTCGCTGCAATGGGGGAGACACCATATCGCGGACTTGTCCTTGTACATGGCCCTTGCCAAGACCCTGGGGAAGGAAGGGTGTGTTTGGGCAGAGATCAGATAATGACCATCGGGCTTGCCGACATGTTTTTGCAGGAGATCAACGAGGAAAATTTCTCGGTGACGTACCGCCGCTTTTGCTCGGTTGAGATCGTTGCAGTGTGCTTGGTCTCGTAGCCGCGAGAACCATACTTCTGGATTGGCGTCTACGAATATCTCCAGCGCGACTGTTGACACTGGCAGAGCCATGACGATGGGTATGTGCTGAGTCCTCTGGATGATCTTGAATGGGCCGTGTGAGTATAGGCAGAATTTGTTGGACTCAGAGCGGAAGGGCGATGGTGCTTCAGCGCTCACCATATACCAGCTGGAAGACGGGGCAAACGGTTGTTCTTTATACATCAGCGGCACTGTTTGTCGCTTGAAGTTGATTGTCGAGGGAAACACTCATTGAGCAACCATCGCGGCCTGAATGACATCTTCCACGATCAAGCAACCATAACAATCATCAAACTTGACGGGAGAATGATCAGTGCACGAGGCAAGCATTTAAGCTGAGCGACAAATTGGTTATCGATGCTGCGGAAAAGACGGAACTGAAGCAAACTGCCTGTATCATGAACTGAAGGCTGACCACACAGACACGGAATTGTAATACGCTAACATGCCAACACACGTCAGAGTCAATTATGGACCGAAATCTCGATTTTGTCCTGACTCTCTCACAATCTTTCTACCAGTAAGCTCAAGCTCTCCAGCCTGTCCCTTGTTCCTCTATTCACCTCACAAACTAGCTAGGGCTTAACATTTTGGTCGCATTTTTTTCTCTTCTGACCAGATGCCCAACCAACACATCTGTCTCATCAGAAGCGATCTTGGGGAAAGAAGTCAACAAAAATGAAAAAAAATATACAGCACCTGGGATTCGCTGGTCGTCACCGACCCAACTACTAGTCAGGCGATTAGTGGCTTATCTATGGGAGAGCGGACGGGATCCCGAGTTTTCCACTATCTATGGCCGTATATACTTATTGCAACCAAAACAAAAACCTATAAGACACTTCAAAGTGAGAACTGCCATCGACAAATCCCAATTACCTCTGGTACCACCTCCCGATACTATTATAAACGTAGCTCATCCGGGACAAAACAGATGAGACCGACTAACAGACTAGAGAACCCAGTCCGCTACCACTCGTCAAGGAAAAAAGAAGAAGAAAAAAGAAAGGCCGTTGCAAGACTGTGATAAAAACTTACAACAATTCGAAAAGACATCGGCTAGAGTCCCGATTGGATATGTCTATTCAGCAATTTCCCAGAACTCAACATCAGAGGTGTAACAAAGTCGCTGGATGCGTAGTAGGAGTGGACCCAAGGTATAATGTCAAAGGTCTCACCTATTTTGTCTAGGACGAACGTAGGTATTTGTACAGAGAGGCAAGTCTCCTCTGGTCGGAAACAGAGTGATTTGCCCTTCCCAGTGTGGTTCTCGATGTATCATGTAACTACCAAAGTATCTGAAGAGCATCATCTTTGGAAGCTTGTTGACCAGATGAAGTTGAATACGTACATGACGATTTGGATCCAGATCCACCACCATCTATTTCATCTTTGGGAAATTATCAATTAACTCGGTATGTGGTTGTAAGAATCGATGTTTGGCCACGTTGAAAGTGGACGCGGTGGGCGATTTTGGCAACATGGGAAATTTTCGATTAGGGATTATTGATAAGATCTGCCGTGGAGGTTGAGGAGAAAATCCGGCTCATGTACAGATCAATCGCTCCTTCTTCTGCAACATTCGACAAGAACGGATCACATGGTCTGCATTTAGTCGTCAAATTTTCACCGGCGGCCTCGTCGCCAACAATTCTCTTTGATCAATACATCTTCCGAATTGAAGCCAAACAAAAGGAAGGCCCATGCAATTGTAGGTCACTGAACCAACAGTTTATCCAGGGCGGCTAAGACGACCACCAACACATCGGACAAAGCAGCAACAGAACCAACAAGCCAAACATCAGCGGCAAACACGGTGAGCTAACAGCCGAATCAACACGCACGAGAAAGGGAAATGGATTGACTGACATTGACAGAAACAGGTTGCAACACGATGACGATGACATCTATCTCTTAACGCCCTCTTTCCAACATTGCGAGACCGGCTCCGCAACCGGTCTAAATGAAAGCCTTCCCGCGTATCCTCGAACTGAAGGAAATCCGACGAACGTTTCCGCTGCGACATCAAGACCGGCGTAATTGGCCTTGCACGAATTCCGATAACCGGTCCGACACGTTAAAAATAATAGGTCCAATCATTCCAAACGTGTTCGAAGGATTCGGGGTAACTAGATAACCAGATATAAAAAATGTCAGAGAAGGATACAACATGGCTTCGAAAACGGCTCTCGCGGGATGTCGTACGTTACGAGTGGTTCCACAACGGGTTCCGAATCTCCTGGTGTGGATTCACCGGCTCCCGATCCCTCCGCCTTGTGCTGCTCTGCCTTGGGCTGCTCTGCCTCAGACTCATTGGTCTCAAGCTCCTCCACCTTCTGTGCCTCAGCGTTGGTTTCACAGATTAAAACCAAGGCCAAG
Organism: Neurospora crassa OR74A; assembly: GCF_000182925.2. NCBI lineage: Eukaryota > Fungi > Ascomycota > Sordariomycetes > Sordariales > Sordariaceae > Neurospora > Neurospora crassa. Next base: position 817,202 of record NC_026502.1, on the reverse strand, counting down.
TAGTTCCGCAAGAACTTCTCGGCGATGCTCCGCATAACTTCTCGTGCTTCTCGACAGGAGTCGCTGGCAGGCAAGGACCACCAGGCATCAGCCGTAGCCAAGAAAAGGTAAAGAGTGGCGGTTAGTAAGTAAATCGGGAAGCTCTTGCAGCACCTCGTTATACACCCGCCCAAGTCAATGATAAAGGGTCTAACTTCTGTGAGCCGTATATGGACCTCCCCGTCCTTCGGCTGCGTTTCGACAATCTTGGTCTCCTCCGTCAGTAGTTGGTCTCTGATCAGCACCGCCAGCTCCTCAGTCATCTCTTGCATTGACTTTGGCGAGATCAAATCATCGGATAGAAACTTCGCTTTGTCGAAAATGGGCAAGATCAACCCGATACCAACCAGGCGCTCCATAATCGTACTCGCCCCCATTTCTTCACGAATCTTGTATTCCCCTTCTAGTTGTTGAAGATACCTCACGGTTCTCTCAAACTGATTGGTAGTGTTTATCGCGATGAGATACTTGCTCTCAAAATCTTGTACCTCCATGAGCAGCGGCAGTTCATCACGTTTATCGATGACCATCATCTTCGCAAGTACATCTGCGAAGCTTCCGATATCGACTCTGCCCTTGGGTGTAAGGTATGTGGAGGACTTTGGGAAAAGCTGGCTCTGTCCAAATCGCTTTGGACCGAGCCCTATACTTTCAAGTTCAAGGCGATCCTTGACGAGATTGTCAAATTCTTCAGATGGTATGCCCAGTTCTATCCCAGCGAGACCGGCGCTCGGGATCCCTGCCTTTGATTCGACGAGTAAGAGGGACGTTACATAGTTCATGAAGGAATCCCTAACAATAGATTTCAATGATCCTATTCCTGTGATTTTCGGCATTGACGGGTCGGTAGTAACCTCCAAAACCTTCTGTGCTGACCAGAAAAGAAGGTTGCTGACAGAGAGATAGTCCTGGATTGAATCGCAGTCTGCTACTGCCCTCCCCAAATCGAGAACAAGGCGTCGTAACGACTCGAGGTGGTCCTCCTTGTCCTTTTCACCCTTGCAAAACTCTCTGGCACGGCGCGCCGCTTTGGCTACAACGTTTGCCAAGTCAGGAAAATCTTCGACATGAATCAAGTCGTCATATGAGAACTTGTGACTACCGAACGGGCTAAAGTCCGCAACAAATTGCTTCCTTAACCCCTCTTCCATTTCTTGACTTGTCAATTTCAGTATCCGCTCGCGAGCAAGTCTTCGTTCTTGCTCACGGTCGTCTTTAAGGTGATGCTGCTCGTGCCGTGATAGATTCGGTACATATTTATCGCCGCGGTCCCCAGCCATGACTTCGCTCAAGGCCTTTGCGAGTCCGTCGGAGTCGAACTGGCCATCGTCTGTCTCAAACTTCTTGGACAAATGGTGTCTGCGACACAGTAGCCACAATCTGTTGTCCTCCGCATCGGGACTTCTCCCTCGCTCGTCGAGAAGTCTATCAACATCTTCGGGTGGTATATCGAGGGTCAAAGACATGGTTATCGTAAGGGTGAATATGAATTAACCGTGATTTGACAAGAAACAAAAAAAGAACAGCGAATGCGCGGGTCTGAAGTTGACGATAGTCCTAGGCCACTCTGGTCATATGGGAAGACCCAGAGTATCTTTTACTTTATATCTCCTTCATCCTTCCTGTTCGCCGCTGTCCTCGTGGACCATAGCACTCGCCTGCCTTTGTCTAGCATCGTCGCGGACTCGTTAGCCTTAACCTCTTTCTAGCAGGTAACAAAAGGTGTTGTTGGTGATCGGCCAGACAGGCGCGTGAGAAGAGAGCGCGTGGGATCCGGACCAACATGAAGGACCTCCGGAAATACTTCACAGTTGTGGACAAAGGGGCCTCGAACCAACAGCACACGTATTCGACAGGCGTCGAAACCTCTTCTGCCCACTTTCCCAGGGCGCTTGGGTAGAAATCGCTTCCGAAACCTAGTCATACCCAGTAACTGGCATTCTGCTGGTGTATGTCTGGCATAAAGGCTTTTGATCTGAGCTGATTACCTACCCATCAGACACTCAGCAACGCAGTGATGTCAGAAAAGCCAGAAAAGCCAAGTGATCTCTCGAACTAAATAAATCAATCTCTCATGTCTCCCCTTAAAAGCGCGAACCCAATTTGTCCTCATGTTAAAGATGATCGTTGACTGACCAAAGTCGATACAAACATCCAGACACTTGCTTGGCTTTCGTCTTCTGAACATTCCCAAGCATGGGCATCTTTTCTCCAACCTACACCAGCGTCACGAAATTCCCCAGTGTTTGCGTCCAATGGCCCGCACCTTCTTTTCCGCTCTCACTCCACGACCTCATCTCGAGGAAGAGACTATCCACCGCCAAGAATAAGAAGAGAATGATGCGCATGTAGGTTTTCATGTCCGAGCATTCGGTCGTAGCTTTGCCCATGTCTAGAATCAAGGCGACGTACGTAGTTTGGTCTTCATACTGGCTAGGACGGAATCTGATCACTAAGTTAAGTCAAGCTTTTCCATCTTTACAGCCAGTTCCGCCATCGTCCCATCCCATGGTTTTTTTGATCTCATCAATGGCAAGCAAAGTCGTCTGGTATGAACGTTCCTTTCTTTATCTCAGTTATCATGTCGGTCCAGCACTCCCAATCCAAATTCTTATCTCCCAGTTCTTGCTCGTCGTTCTGGCAGAGCAATTTCTCGGCGTCGGTTTGTTTCTGCTGTATTTCTTTCCCCTTCCAAAAGGCTGCAGGAAGTTGAATGTCATCAAATAAGTCGGGGAACATAACTTCAGCTAGTTTTATCGCGAGGCGTTTCTTATTGAAAACTTCCTTATCGCCCCAGGATAGTTACATGAATGCAAAGCATTGTAGTCAGAAGGCGCTCAATATGTAAAGGTACAACTGGTGAGGTCAAGACTTGCGAGCCGTTTAACTCGGGCATTCGCGTTTGGAGGGGGCAATTCTACCTAATCACCCTTTTATATCGCTAATTTCTAGGTAATGATTGAGAATCATATGCGGGATGTTTGAACCGAACCAGATAGAGTTCATGGTTGCAGTGGGAAACGTCGGTTTGCGTGATGGTAATCGCTTATAAGCATGGAAGATAGCTGACCTTTCACTCTTGAACGCATCTCGCATCAGGTACTGACGACGGTTAAGTCTTTCAACCTTCGAACCCTTCGATCCAAGCCCTCAAATATATACTTGGTTCGGAAGATTCTCCTCTTACACGTCTACCTCCAGATCACCACTACCATTAATACCAAGTCTTACTTACTCCGTAGATACGATTCTTTCTTTTGTTACTTCCTTTACTACTTTTTTATTGTTCATGAAAGACAGCGTAAAAGAAGGAGAAAAAGCAAAAAGAGGAAAAAAAAGGGGGGAAAACATACAACACCAGGGATTCGCTGGTCGTCACCGACCCAACTACTAGTCTGGCCCTCACTGGCTTATCTATGGGAGAGCGGACGGGATCCCGAGTTTTCCAGTGGGTATGGTCGTATGTGTCTTTCTTGTGCTATCTGACTGCTTATAAAGTACAAAGCAAATGGTCCGCCTTTGGCCTCTTCGAGGATGTGAGGAACTGAACAAACATATAAGGTACCCTAGAAAAGCGAACAGGACCCCCTTCATATATACCATCTTCAAGGCCATCATCTAGCCGTCCGTTTCGTTTGCATATCAGGCGCCGTCGAATTATCACCTATATCATGAACCGCGCGAGAGCCGCATGAAAGCCGCGAGGTATGGCAAACATGGGCGCGGGGAATACAGGTTCCGAACCCGACAAAGGCCGACGTCACTCCACCCGCGGCACACACACACGGTGGGTGTGAGTTTATGCAGCACACAAGACAACACAAAGCGGTTATGGAACCAACAGGCCAACGAAGACGTGTCAAAACACACTGGAAATTCTGGGAAAGGAGCGGATCACCAAGAATAAAAAATAAAAAAACGGATTGGGTTGGCCCCCTTCTCTCTTCTTTTTAGCACCATGGCCACCTTCTTCTTTTCCTATCTACTGCATTTTGAGTACGCTGTTGGATTCCCTACTTTGCTCCCCTCATCAGGCTTCCTATTCCCTCGACCATTCCCTCTGCTTTTTATGCTACCATGACTTGGGTTCCTCCCTGATCCGTTAGACAACAACAAACTCACTCTCATCTTCCGTCTTCGCCTTTCCCTCTCCCCCAAACACAGACTCCACCAGCAACACCGACGCCACATAGTTCCTCAAAAACAAAACCACAGGCTTAGCCGCTTGTCTGGTCGGGTTCTCTTGCAGCCGAAGAACTTCCGCCGCCCCCAAGAACAGCATGAGACTAGTTACCAACCAGTCCTCAAGCGATTCGCACTCTTCTATATCCTCCCCCAAAGCTTTCATGAGCACCTTCAGCCCCTTTCGTTGTTGCTTACTCCCCACCTTGTCTCTCCGCAGATAACTTACAAACCCTTCCGCCATTCCAGCGAGAGCACAAGGCTCCTGAAAATCAGACCCTGTAAAAGTCCGCTCCTCCGCGCCGAGACCCAGGTACTTGATCCACGAACGGGACCGCTTGGGTTCTTTCATCAGGCGGTCGCTTAGTTCGTGCGCATCTTGTAGCGCATCCATCTCCCATTGTTTATCTGCCTCCTCGTCCTCGTTCTCGGCATCATCTGTAGAGGTACCTACCGCGGCGCTGTTGTCGTCGCCATCACTGGAGTCGGAGTCTTGTAGGGAGGTCCAATGGGAGATCATTATCACGGTGAGCGCATTGGCGAGGTGCCCTAGCCATCGCTTGTGACGGCGTTCCCATTCTGATTCTTCTTCCGAGGTGAGTTCTTCTTGTTGGGGATCCCAGTCGTGTCTGATGATGTCTAATAGACGGATGCGGCTGGAAATATCGAGTGATGCGGGGATTGCGGCCTCTCCCTGGTCGGCTTTGGTGTTGCTGTTGCCTTCCTGTTTCTCGAAGAGTTTGCGGAACAATGGAAGGAGCGGTTCTGCGCCATCATCAAGGAGGCAGTTGCGGTCTTCCTCGCTGATTTTTAGGCTCAGCGAGATAGCGATGGACTTTTTGGGTTGATTGGGGATTGTAGAAGTAGACATGTCGACGGTGTTGCGCTCGATAATCGATGCTCGGTGCTCGAGAACTAGTCTCCATTTGGGAAGGGCGAGCCTGTTTCTTATGTAAACCTAGTTGCTACTTTCGAGTCATTTTGGACGCAGTGGCTTATGCTGCGGGAGCGGGGTGTTCATTGATCGATCATCGCAAGTGGAAACTATCGGGTTCACCAATACCTCCCTGAATGACAGTCATCTAGAGAAATACGGTATCGAGTTGGTAATCGCAAGCGGCTGTGCCAATATGCATTGAATTCTGCAAGACAACACAGTAAATCAGCTCGACGAAGTGACTCGAGAAACGAACCGGTGACGCACTTGAATCATTCGTCCTGTATTCGACATTGCACAAACTCCCAAACTGGTCATGTTTGGCATTCGAAGGTGTGTCAATCCTTCAAAAACACCGTTGGTTTCGATCATCGTTGAAGTGCGAGGTGATTGCCGGTAATGTGGTGCACAGGTATGGTTAAACCCTCCGTAGGATGATGAGGACACGTAAGTGCATTAGACCTTTTTCCCGAGGCCATCCGGTGAGCGTGATCTCGCCTGTTAAAATCAGCATCTGTACTGGAAGAGAAGGCAGGGGGCTGTTCGATCTTGAACGATGCCGGCCACGCAGATTGAGTGCAATGAAGCAACTAACTCCATCACTGAAGCCACTCGTTTTACATGTTATGGCGTGATTATTCTCAGATGAAAAGCCGACCCAATAGGCCTGTGGTCAACTCGATGTGTTCACCGGTCGGGACTCATCCCTCGAGGAACTCAGAAGGCACACTGCCCCAACGAGCCGACTACCATCTGTGACAAACTGGATATCACTAACCACCCGTGTTGACGTTGACGGCCGTGCTCGTGCCGCGCCAACATCAAGTCATGTTCCCGTGCGTTTCTTTGAGCTCCGTCTCATCGTTGACATCAGCGATGACTTCAACCAAGGCCAGGAGAAGGCAGTGATGCAGTCAATATCTAGAGATGACAAGTGGCCCAAAACTTCCAAGGGCAATCACACCAACACTGATTCAACCGATATCACCTCAACATGTACTTCACGTTGGTGATCTCTTTCATAATCGGCGCCGCCTCCAAACGATCAAAGGAATCATAGTTTGTGTGTCAAGCTCATGCGCCATGAGCGTGCCTCGAACATCACCACACCTCTGTGAAGAGACATTTTATAGAGGTATAAAGATGCTTCTCCAGTCTTCATCTCTTACCCTGTTCCTCAGAGCATCTTATTTCCACCATCGAATAAGCAGCGCCTAAAAAGCAACTCAGTTGACCATCACAAGCCTTCTTAACTTTGAGACCTTCATTCTCAGCAAGAAAAACCACCCACAAAGACCAGCCCCCCAGAATCAGCACAAAATGAATAACCGCGCAGACATGGTACTAGCCAAGTTCTCAAGCCACCTGTCAATGATAAAGATATGTGGGTGGGATCAAGGAGACGAGAAAGCGGCCCGTTTATTAGGGAAACTCAAAGAGCAAGAGAAGCAACTCCAAGACCTGTTTAGGAAGCTTGGCGGCATTCAATCTGTAGAGATCAAGGCAGAGTGGGATGAATTGATTAAATATATCGACGAAGGTGCGTTTGTTTTCTTGCATCATTGTCGTCAGTCGTTCTTTCCTTCTTATGGATGGGGGGGGGGGGGGGGGGGAAGACAACAAGATGATTGACTCTCCACTACCTCTCTTCTAGAAACCAAGGCAGAGAACATGCCAACCGACGACAAGGACACGTTCCTCAAGAAAGTCCAGACCCTCAGTGATTACATCACCCCAAAGATACAAGCTCTTGAAAGTGCCATTACGGAATCCCAGACGACCGGGGTGGCTCCCGCAGCCTAGGTTAGATTGAAGGGATGCGTACCTACGCAAATGAACAGAGGACTAAGGTAGCTGGACTACCTTAAGTACCTAGTTTAGGTAGGAATGGATAGACTTGGTTCGACTGAGTCTGAGGACTTGTCGTCCACAGTTTGACGAATATGAGGTTCTTTTACCCGTCATTATGCTTTCTTGAACTGTATAACCGGCAAGTGATTAACTACCCAGCTACCTAGTGTGCCTGACACTAAGCTCGAGAGGACAACGAACAGTTTTAGATTAAGAAGTAATGATCAACAAACATTTCACGAAAGAATCATGCCAGTAAAATGGGATCAGTTTTTGTGTTCATAGAAAAATCATTGCTCTCATATGGGATATCATAGATGTCAAGTAGTACAACCCTAGGCCCAAGGTTTTGTCCCCCTTTCCGTAGACACCAGGAAAAAATAACACCGGACCCGGCTCCTGTCGCTGACCATCCTTCCTGTAATTATGTTATTTTTGTTGTTTTACTTTATTTGTGTGATCGTGAAGTCGGCTACACTTGGATTGTCTAGTTGAGCTTGATAGCAACAGACTTGCACTGGGTGTAGTTGGCCAGAGCAGCCTCGCCGAGCTCGCGACCGATACCGGACTCCTTGTAACCGCCGAAGGGAAGCTGGTGGTGAAGAGCGTTGTCTGTTGGAACAAATTTTGGTTAGCACGATGAAACGTTACTCCTTCCAATACAAAGCAGGTATACTTACAGGTGTTGACCCAGACGGTACCAGCCCTAAGGTGGTTGCTGACGCGGATGGCAGTGTTGAGGTCCTTGGTGTGGACGGCAGCAGCAAGGCCGTAGTTGGAGTCGTTGCCGAGCTTGATAACCTCCTCCTCGGTGGAGAACTTGGCGACGGCGCAGACGGGGCCGAAAATTTCCTCCTTCATGATCTTCATGTCGTGACGGACGTTGGTGAAAATGGTGGGCTGGATGAAGTAGCCCTTGTCACCGTGGCGCTCACCACCAGTCTCGACGGTAGCACCCTCCTCCTTACCGGCCTTGATGTAACCCATGATGCGGTCGTACTGGAGCTGGCTGACCTGGGGGCCCTGGAAGGTCTCGTCGTGGAAGGGGTCGCCGACCTTGTTCTGCTGGGCGCGCTGCTTGAAGGCCGCCACAAACTTGTCATAGATACCCTCCTGGACGTATACACGAGAACCAGCGCAGCAGGTCTGGCCGTGGTTGAAGTAGATACCGAAGTTGACCCAATCAATGGCCTGGTCGATATCGGCGTCGTTGAAGATAATGTTGGGGGACTTGCCACCAAGCTCGAGGGTAACCTTCTTCAGGTTGGACTCGGCGGCAGCCTTCATGATTTGGCGGCCGACCATGGTAGAGCCGGTGAAGGCAACCTTGTCAATGTCCATGTGGGAGGCCATGGCGGCACCAGCAATTCTGCCGAAACCGGAGATGATGTTGAGAACGCCAGGAGGGAAACCGGCCTCCTTGACGAACTGAGCAAAGACGAGAGCAGAGAGAGGCGTCTGTTCAGCGGTCTTCATGACGATAGTGTTACCGGTGGCCAGGGCGGGGCCGACCTTCCAGGCAAGCATGAGGAGAGGGAAGTTCCAGGGGATGATCTGACCGCAAACACCGAGAGGCTCTTGCCTGGTGTAGTGGAAGGAGTCGGGGGAGATATCAATGGTCTTGCCCTCGATCTTGTCGGCCCAACCGCCGTAGTAGCGGATAGTGCCAACGACGGCGCCCACATCGCCACGGGCCATGGTGATGGACTTGCCATTGTCGAGAGACTCGACAGCGGCAAGGAGGTCGAGGTTCTTCTCGAGCAGGTCGGCGAGCTTGAGGAGGTAGATGCCACGCTGCTGGGGAGTGACGTCGCGCCAGACACCCTCGAAAGCCTTGCGGGCAGCGGCGACAGCGATATCGACATCCTTCTCGGTGGCCTCGTGGACGGAGCAGATGACCTCCTCGGTGGCGGGGTTGATGACCTCGAAGGTCTTCTTGTCGACACCCTCGACGAACTCGTTGTTTATGAACCTGGTAGCGTATTCTGTGGTTAGCTCTCGTGCTTGGGGAGTACCTAACTTGGGGGAGGAGAGAGCTGTGGATGGGAACTTACAGGCCGGTGGGCTGCTTGTAGGTGCCGGTAACCGGCGTCTTGAGCTCAACAAAGACGTTGGAAGACATTGTGACAGAAGCTAATGGAGAAGTGGGGTACGGTGGTGGGGGGTATATAAGAAGAGACAAAAACTGAAGAGAGAAGAGAGCAAGGCTGGAATAGAACACAAACTCGAAACTCTGGGAGAGTGTTCCGGTTAAATACTTGATGAAGGAGAAGAAATAGTTGACGACTTGGAGATAGGAGAGACAGAAAAGCACGACGAGGTGGTGGGAGGGGGAGGTTCAAGTAGTCGGCGCATGTGCAGTAAGTAGGCTTGGAGACTAGTAGAGTCTGGGCACTCGAGTACATACAGCCCCAGTACCTGCTTACCGTCTTTGTCCTTCTTTGCGCCCGAGGTGGATCGTGATAATGCGGGCGGTAGGTCGGGTCCCCCTGGAGGATGACCGCAACACGGAGCGGGGTCAATGATGCCGGGCGACGTTAGCGTGGGCGGCTGACGGTTGAAACCAGTCTGAAAAGGTCTTGGGTGTGGGTGTGGCCAAGGGAAGTGCCACCCACCTCCGTCCCGGCCTTGACCACCTACTCAGGGCAAGACGGGATACGAAACTAAAACTGCGGATCTCGAGTCGTTCATCAAGCTCCATCAGATCCTTATCTTGATGTTCAGTTGAACCTACATAGTACACAACGAAGACCACAGGACACACACCGCATATGGCAACCTACCGTAAAGAGTTACGTCTTATTTTCTGGAAACGGATAACTTGTCCAGCGACACGGAAAGAGAGAGACCGACGGGAGGCTGAGAGGTTCCATGTCCATTCATGATTGCCCTATTGTGATGGGATTACCAAGCAGCAAGGGTAGTCGGATCGGCATTCCATGATGGCCACGTCGGGGCTGTCATTGTTGCCGTCGTCGCTATGGGGTCCCCACAGTCTCCATACTCTTTCCCCGCGTGCCTCCCCCGCATTCCCCTTGTCAGTGCGGAAAAGGGGGCCCGCCAGTAAGCGCAAAGTCCGCTTCCAGCATCTCCCTGCGCGTGGCCAATCATGGTTTGAGAGTGAAGCCGGGCTGGAGCACAGCCAATCACACGTGACGTCTCAACCCTTTCCTTGGCTGACGATCAATAGGGCCGACAGCCTCTTCTCGACCGTCCCTCCAGGTGTAGAGTATCAATCGGATGAAGGGGCTCATGCACATTGGACGGTTTCCCCAAGCTTCTCCAAAAGAAGGAAAACAGATTAAGAAACGACAAATGAGGCGCAAGTGACCAGCAGTGGGCGACTACAACAACAGCGAGCGCCATCTGGATTGTCATAGGTGATGCAGTGCTTACCCCGCAGATTTCTCCAGATAGGATCTCGCTGCCCCAAAGTCCACCCCCTGTTCCGTGGACCCGTTCGCCCATCCATCCTCGTGTTCCAGCCACCATCATCTCCAAAGGCCTTTTTTTTGTTTTTTTTTTCGTTTCTTGAACCAGTCTGAAAATGCTACTGAAAGGAATATGAAGCATATCCAAGATCTAAGCGTGTCGGCCTCAAATGCTATTTTTTTTTGGGGGGGGGGGGGGGGGGGGCTTTCGTCGAGAACGAAACTGGAGCCTACAAAATACTAGTTGGAGTTCCTGAAACGAAAACACAAATTTCGGGGTAATGTTCTGCGAAGCGCCTGGGGTGGAGTGCTGACCATGTGCGATGCCGCTGTGGACTCTTTTTGGTTCTGAACTCCAACCCCGGACTTTTGAAAGGACAACACCAACAACACCAACCTCACCCGGCGACAACCAAGCCCATGCCAGCTGATGTTCGTTCAAATGCTACCTTGGCGGCCAGATGTAGTGTACATACATCGGATTCGGCGCCCTTCCCCCACGGACGGACACATATGCAGCCACGAGGCATCAATCACTTCCGGCTCTCCGAGATTCTTCCCTCTCTCCGGAGCATGGGGGGTCTTGGTGCGGGATGGCGGTGCCAGCGTTAACTAGGTTTGCTTTGTCTAACCTATCACGATCCGTCGTATTTGTGCATCTGGACGTTCCCATGACACGAGGCCATCCCCACACCAACGAGCCTCCGGGTTCTAGTGCAGTGTACAATACGGACCAAGCAGATGGTAAGCAAGCCTATGAGGCGACTTGCCATCGAATCAGATGGATTGGATGTCATTCCAGTACATGTTTGATGGACTTTGTTTGGAGGTTTCTCCAAACAGTGTAGGAGGACATCAACGCACAAGTCACCCATCATCACGAATGCTCAGAGACGTCCACATTTCCTTCACAACGTGGCTTAGGTCAGAGCAAGCAGACTTCAAGTTCGTGCGCAGCATACGTTTCCAGCACAATGATCACCAATGAGAAATCCAAGTACATACACATTGGACTGCTTACACATTAAACTGCATCTGGGTGTAGGTAGATAGATAGGTACATAAAGTGAGGAATGTCTGCTTACCGTTGATGACCGGTCTTACCCGTCTGCAGGATGCATTGTTCTTCGACATCGGTTCCTACTAAACCAACCAGTTGGGCGTGTCGGTGTTTTTGAATCAAGCATGAACAATCTTCTTTGTCATCAGCTGTGAATGAGATACAAATAGGTAGGTAGGCACTCACACGACAAGTGGAACTTCCGCTCACCTCATTGCTGTGGTTGAACCTCTTTTTGACTTTCAGTTGACAAAGTGCAGCCAAAAGGGCAACCAACTAGGAATGCGTGAACCTCAACGGCCACCGGCAGGGGCAGCCGAGCACCATGCACGATTACACTACGAAGTGGGGCCAGCGTCTTGTTAGAGGCAATGGGGCGGGAGCGCTGACTAACACAAGCCTAACAGTATACCAGATTCTCAGCACGTATAACTGCTAGCCGATGTTCAGTTACCGCTACAACACCCAGGGGTAGCACCTAATGTCGGTACTAGCTAGTGAGGATGGAAGGAGCGACTCCTCGCTCGGTCGTCTGCTAGTTCACGACCAGCGAGGCAGCTCTTGTGAATGAAAGACTTGATGGCGGAATTGGGCAGTACGGTAATTTACTCTGTCATCGGATGAGGCCAACGAAACTGAACCATGAATTGCAACAGTTTTGGCATCATTCCGTTCTTTCGTTGCGGCCAAATGCCATTCCGTTTTCCAGCAGCCTTCTCCAACCGCCACTCGTCGGTTGGTCTGCAATTTTTGACGCGCCTCCCAAAATTTGCTAGCATTGCCTGGACGTTGTGTATCAACCCGTTGGGGCTAGAAATAAGGGCAAAATTTTTCTCCTACCAGCTCCTCCAATCCATGTCCGAACACCTCAACGGCCAGCAACCAACGCCGATCCACGACCGACCGACCGACCGTCCGTCTGCCCAATTGATATCCATCCTATACCGTAGCATCTTCACGTGTACCATTTCTCTTGACTGACTCGATCCCTTCGCGCGGCCGCTGATTGCTCCGGTCGCCGGCTCAGGAGGCCGCTGCTCCCTTGCGACAAGGGCCCGAGTCTCCTTCAACGAACACCGTTCCGTTGTCGCGTTCAATGGGTCGTGGTCCTCCCTCTGCTTCACCATGGCCGACCTCAACTTCTCAGCGGCCATCGAGGCCAACCTCCTCGCTGCCCTGAGCAAGCATACCGAAGAAGCCAAGAGCCCGGCTTCAACTCCGACTCCCGCTCCCGCTCCGGGTCCAGCTCCCGTTCCCACGCCGACACCACCGTCGATACCGACCCAAGGTGCTTCTGCTCCTCCTCCCCAGCCAGTGCAGCAACAACCACAACAAGCACAGCAGCCACCGCTGAACCACTCCCTACAGTCGTCTCAAGGACCCCCGAGCCAGACAGCCCAGCCTCCCCAGCAGCAATTGTCACAAGCTTCCTCTCTCAGCCATGCTCTTCAGCAGGCTCTACAAAGCTCGAATCCCCCGTCTTATCAGACGCCCTCGACTCCCCAGCCTCAACCCTCCTCAACGACGACCGCTGCACCGATCTCCCAACCACTCGTACAAGTCCCGCTGCCCCAGCCGAGCCCTCATGCGGTATCCAACGTGCCTCCCCAGGCGTCTCCCGCTTTGACAGAACCTCCAAAACGGTCCCATAGCCCCGATCCGCAAGACTCGAATGGCAAGCGCCCCAAGCTTGAACACGTTGATGAGATGGATCAGGACATACCGTTTGATATCAAGGCAGCCCTCGCAACTGCGCTTGGCGATTTTGAGAAACAGCACAGCCAAATCGGCAATGATAGCTCGCTCGAAAATCCATCCGGCCCCAGCTCGGCTCCTCCTCCGGCGCTCGCTGTCTCTCTGTCTGCTACAGCTACACCGATGCCCGAGAAATGCGGGGATAAACTTATGAAGGCCTCATCTAACTCGACGTATATGATCCGTTCAATGAGTCTTCCGGTGCTCGGAAACTTGGCTGTCCAGATTCTGCTTCGACTATCCCAACAGCCCCGAAACGAAACATTATCACTTCTTTCTGAAACCGATGCCGAGTTTCGGAAACACTACGATTTGTTGACAGAGTCGTTCAAGTTAGCCAGAAAGGGTTTCTCCGACAGTCCTGTGCTTCTTCCAGACGAACTGGAGATCAATGATTCAGAGGACCGCGAGACGGTTCGGGTTGCAAACCTAGCTACGACGGCTATCAGTGTCTTTGGTGCAAACGATGTTGCCTGCAAGGATTTGGACGACTCTTTCTTCTCAATCTTTGTACCGGAAGATGGCGAGTTTAAAGATACATTGGCCGACTTGCTCCTCAGCCTCAAAACTCAGGCCTTTCTGGATTCCTTGGATGAGCAGGCGACTCCTCAGCAGGTTACAGAACAACTCGACAAGTTCTTTCCAGATAACTTCGAAGACTGGCTCAAGCAACGTAACCTTGATGTCGTCACAGACACTGATGCGGACCAACTCGCCGTGAAGATCAAGGACCGCAGGGAGCTGTTGTCCACACTCGCCAACAGTGAACAGCCCAAAAGTATGCCTGGCCCCATACCTTTTCAAGGCAAGTCATGCTGACGTATAAAAGAATCTCTAGAGAGCAAGTACCCACCTGATACTTTTCCCGAGACCCTCTGTGCCTTTTTGCAAAGCCACATTGGGGTAGTCGTTGAATATGCCGAAGAATATGGGGTCAAGATCCCAATCAGTGAGGAGCCGATTGCACCCGAGTCGATCGTATCGGACCCAATTCAAAACGGCAACAACGTCCAGGACGAGCATGCCGACTTGGCCGCCCTATTGCAGTCCAAGATTGTCGAGAACGGCGAGCTTAAAGACTTCCACGCGGGAAACCTCCACAATGAGGCGTCCGTATCTGCTGATGACAATTTCGATCTAAGTAAACTTATCGAGCAATCTCTCCCCGACCATATCAATGGATTGAAAGACGGGCTTCTAGAACAAAACGGGCAGGGTGAATCAAGCGGGCTTTTTGACACAAAGGATCTGGCATCCCTCATTGCTGAAAAGCTAAACGATAATCTTGGGACACCAGTTGACGGGCTCTCAAATGTTCCACAGAACTATGAAGATACCATGCGGGAGAATCACGGCCAAGGTAAGGCTGAACACATCATGCTGACGGGACCCCAAGACTAATTTTTGATATGACAGTACATCCTCAGTACCATAACATCAACCAGCTACAAACACCGACATACCAGCAATATCCCCCAGCATCATCTTCTAATATTGGAATGGGGACAACGGGGGAGACGTTACCTCCTAACCAATCTTGTCCCACCTCAGTGCTATACGAGAAGGCAAGACAGGCCGCTGTCGCAAAGTCATCGAGTACGACTCGCAGGGAGGGACTGCATTCGACTCGCAGACCATGGACCCCCGACGAGGAAAAGGCTCTCATGATGGGTCTGGACATGGTGAAGGGGCCTCATTGGAGTCAGATTCTGTCACTCTTTGGGGCTCATGGGTCCGTTTCGGACATTCTGAAGGATCGCACGCAGGTCCAGCTCAAGGACAAGGCAAGGAACCTCAAGCTGTTCTTTCTCAAGACAAACTCCGAGATGCCCTACTATCTACAGAGTGTTACGGGTGAACTCAAGACCAGGGCGCCCGGACAGGCTGCTCGCAAGGAGGCGGAGGAAAAGGCCCGCCTTAATGCGGAGGATGAACAAGCACGGTTAGCAGGCATCATGACATTGGGTGGGCTACATAACAACCACCACCCAGTTGCCGGCAGTCCGATTGCGCCCTCTCCCGCTCGTGCTCACACCGCAACTCCTGGACCAGGGACTGGTCACTTGAATGGGACGCCTACGCCCACGCCCACGCAAGGACCGACAAACCAGCCTGCGGCTCTTGCTCCAGTCCCGATCTCACCAATGGTCAAGACTGAGCCCGTAGACCACTCAGCGCATCAGGTCGGCAATCTGCCGCAAATTCAGCCGGCCCCAGCTCCTCAGTCTTTGCAACCGGCGTTGAAGCCTCAATCACAACCTCAGCCTCTACACCAGCAACAATCTCAGCCACATCTACAACAACACCCTCAAGCAAACGCTCAACAACACTCACAACAGCACTTGCAGCAACACTCGCAACCATTACAGCCACTTCGACCCCAACAGCAACCTCAACAGCTAGCCCAATCCCAAATGCGTTCTCAAACTCCCCAAGCGCTGGCGCCAGCTCCACCGCAACAATACCACCACCAACAACAACATCATCAGCCGCAAGGGCAACAGCAGCACCAACAGTTGCACCAGCAGCAGCAATTACACCCAGGTTCACAGCAACACGAGCAGACGCAACCGCAACCGCAGCCTCAGGTACAGGCACAGCCGCCGCCGCCGCAGCAGCAACAGCAGCACCATGTGGCCCCGGCTCCAGCATCAACATCAACTACGACAACGGCAACACCAGCAATAGCAGCTGCTCAGCCCCATGTCCACGTAGCCGCTGCGGAGCCAGCAGCAGCAAGCTCAACATTGAGCAATCAAGCTACACCGAGCTTTGGGCTCCCACCCATACCTCCGAACCACCACTCAACACCAGATCAAGCTCAAGACGTGAAGCTCTTTGAGACGCTCCAGGCTGCAATTGGAGCGACTTCGCCTGCTCACGAGAGTCATCAAGCGGCAACTGTGCCGGAAACGTCTGCTGGATAGAATCCAAGCCCTGAGAGTGATGAAGACGTGGAGACGAGTATTATACAGTTGGGAAAGCGTTTCATGTCACTACAGATGCTCGATGGATGTGAGTACATGTGGGATTGAGGAGGTTATTTTCTTCCTTGGCATGAAACTGAGATGATTCAGGGACTGTCATGATTATTATGTTCAGGCGTTTGGGGTTACAGTATGGGCGGCAGGACAGAAGTGTCGGGCGCTTTTTAGACATGCTTTGAATTCTCAGGAGGCGTTAGGTCACCAGTGGCCATGCAAGAGGGATGGTGATACCACGGGGAATATATGTATGGGTTTAGACAGTGTTGTCTTGTACCTTTTGTAGTGGAAGGTTTTATTGATTGTGATAGAGAAACATAAACTAAGATGATGCTCTTTCGTGTTGTCCAAACGGTCGAGTTATGCAGGTTGAGTTCAAGTTTTATGCATGACCCCCTCTTTATGCACGACTGTCTTGATTAACGCCGAGGTTGATGCCGAGTTGGCCAAGATTACCCAGGCAGCGAATTGACTCGTGACTGGTTAATGAGTCTATAAAGCAGGGAGTGTGCGGGGTTAAGCTCGGACTTCCGACTTAAATGGCTGAACTGAACATGCCCCCCAGCACAATTCCCCCATGTTCGTCAGCGCTGGGAAGGAAACATCGAAGCCAGAAAAGTGCCTGTGAGAAATTTTACGAGGGGGGGACACCGGACACTACCAAAATTCCAGGCAACGATGGGCCTTGTTGAAAATATTCCATCCTTCCACGCTCAACATTCTTCAACTCCACCTTTCTTTCCCTCTGGGACTTGAGTTGCTCTGTTGCTGTTTTTTGCTCGGAACGCCACGTTTCACATCGTTTGCTCCATCGAGGGCCTACCCCGGATCTTTTGGAAGATCTAGGTACTTACTATCAGATCCATCTGGGACCACGGGCCAGCCTGGGTACCCGTTCCTTGGACCCGACGGAACCTAAGTAGGCGAACTGCAGCGAGACAGTGCAGCTCCAAAAACACTTTAGCCCAGCAGAACCCCAACGCACGCAACGTCATTCTCCGATCTTCCGGTACCAATCCGACGACTCTTTTCTTTCTTCTTGTTCCACCCGCCGGCAAAAACACGGTCAAGCATTGATCTTGCACTGACCCTGCCATCCACCACAACACCCACTCAAACAGGGCTGAAGGGCTAAAGGGGCCAAGACCCACCAAAATCTCGGCCGTCTCTGGGTCCAAGTCCGAGCCGCCCCTCGCTTTTACTCTCGGACCTCCGCTGCCCTTCATCATGTCGGAGCCTAGCCGGGGCAGCGTCGAACCCAGCAGTGTTGAGCGCAGTGTCGAGCCGAGTCAGTCTCCTGCCGCCAGCAACAGGCGTGACCGCATCAGCAGCCGGGACCGGGACGAGTCCCATGACCAGGACGACGACCATCATGACAGCAATGGCTCCCGCCCACCCCCAAGAAAGAGGCAGCGTGTCCGTCTCTCGTGTCTAGAGTGCCGCAGGAGGAAACTCTCGTGTGACCGCGAGTTCCCTTGCTCTCGCTGTATGCAGTCCGGCACTCCGGAGCGTTGCGAGTACGAGACCCGGCCCGGTCTGGCGCCGCCAAACAAGCTCGGCCTGTCTCACTCGGCCCTGGCCGGCTTCGACTCCAGGCTGTCGCTGCCCAATGGCGGCAGCGGCGACTCGTCTTACTACCGCAAGGATGCCCGCGAGTCCGAGAGGATCCGTCGTCTCGAGTTGGAAATTGCCCAGCTAAAGAACATCGTGCTCAAGCAGCACGCCTCGCTTGATGGTAGCACTGTTACAGACAACTCACCTCCTATGCAGAAGCTTCACGCCGCCTCTGGAGAGGACCAAGAAATCGGGGCGCAGTATGGGTATAACCAGTTTTCCGATGCTGTGAACGATGAGTCCAAGGAGGAGCTGCGATTTCTCCGTGGCAAGGAGTTCAAGACGCGGTATTTCGGCCCACACAGCGCATCCCGTGCTTTCTCAGAGGTATGTATTGGAGTCGTGACGGTGAGCAAGTGAGGTGTTCTTTCTGCTAATCACCGTCTCTAGCTTGCCGGCCTTTGTCACTTTATGAAGGAAACATCGGAAGAGTTCTTCCGTCCGTTTACCATTCCTAACACGAAGGACCGACAACAGCGTACAGAAGAGAGAGAGATCAGGTTCCATCAAGCGGATGAGTCGCTCGAGTCTTTGCTGCCGTCCAAGGAGAGGACGGATTCCCTTGTGACCATCTACCTTGATCAGTTCGAGCAGATTCATCGCATTGTTCATATCCCCACCTTCCGCAGGGACTATGACAAGTTTTGGGACCCTGCTCAAACAAGATCAGCCGCCTTCACTGCTCTCATCCTGGCCATCTTGGGCGTTTCCAGTTGTCTCGGTTCACATTTTCCCCAAGAGTTTGACAAAATGATCAGCCGCTCACATGCTGATGCACTCAAATGGATAGATGCCGTTGATGAGTGGCAGCAAAAGCAGAGTCAAAAACATCGTCGTCTCATCCACTACCAGATCGCATGTTTGGTGTACCTCGCAAAACGCGTCAACACGGTGAAGAAAAAGCGATTCTGGAAAGGAGCTGGCGCCATGTCGATGGATGCCATCTCGGTTGGTTTGCATCTCGAGCCCAGCCATAATATCAGCCCCTTCAACCAGGAACTGAGACGCAGGATATGGGCAACCATCCAGAGCTTTGATCTGCAAGCATCCTTTGACATGGGCCTACCCAGCATTCTCGGCGCTTTACACTTCAACGTCGAACCTCCTCGTAACATTGACGATGACGAGTTCGACGAAAACAGTAAAGAACTTCCTCCTTCTAAACCACCCACCGAGTATACTTTTTCCTCCTACCAACATCTCAGCCGGCAAAGCCTCGACCTTCGTCTTGACCTTATCCGCGTCCTCAATGGTCCATGCGAGAAACTCGATTATGACCAAATAATACGCTACACCAACGAGATCAATCAAGAGATCGACTCGTTACCCTCATGGGACGTCACCGACGCCGAGGCTCCCACGGGCGTGTTAAAGAAACCTCTCCTCGCCTACACTCTCCTGCACATCCAGCTTCGACAGTTCATCATCAAGCTCCATCATCCCTACCTGAAGCTTCGCAAAGACAATTCGAAGTATCAATACTCCGAGATAATTTACTACAACGCTGCGCGCGACATGGTCCTTCTCAACGACAAGCTCGCTCAGCAAGGCATCCGCACCCTCAACTACCTCCGCGAAGACTGTCTCACCCTAGCCATCAATCTCTGCAGCGTCACCATGCTGCAGCCCCGCGGCTCCACCAACATGATCATGATTAACTCGCAGCACACGCTGCAGCTTCTGGAGAAGTGCCTGGCCATCAAGGAGGACCGTATACTCCGATGCGGCAACAACGAACCGTGGGGGTACTCGATTATGTGCGCAGCGGTTGGATTGCTGGAGGCACACTTGGGGGTTAAAACAACAGAGCAAGCAAAGGCGACGAGCGCTGAAAGGTTTATCAAACTGCACTGTAAACTCGTGCCGATGACCCAGGGAGGAGCCGGTGGGTCCAACGAGAGTCAGCCGAGCAGTAGTCAGGAACGTGGACATCAGTGTGGTGCTGAGAAGCAGGAAGACGCGGAGAGGCCACCACAGCAGCCTGGACTGGCTGGGAATAGGGAGTCTGCGACGCCTGTTAATGGTCAGCCTGCTGATGTCTCTGGTGGTGTTGGGAATAACAAAGTAGCGCCAAATGGGCTAGCGACGCCTTCCAATTCGCAGTTTCTAAATGGGATAGCGGCGGATTATATGGCTCGGTTAAGGGTATGTTCTTGTTCTCCTCTCTCGCATATATACGAAAGACAAGCTAACCGTTGGATGTTCTATCAGCCCCCAACGCCCTTCCTTCACCCCGGAAACACGCAACAACAGCCGCAACAAGCACCCATGCCGCCAGTCACGCTCGGTCCGGCGGTAGACATCCCGGGCACACCGTGGAGTGTAGTTCCCGGTGTTGGTCTGACGGGTGCTGGAGGCGAATGGTCTAACGCTGGAGGTTTTCAGTTTGTGAGTATCCCTTCCCTGGCTATCGTACATAATATGTTTTTCTTGTTTTCCTCGTCTTCATTTTTCATGGTATGCGCGCAATAAGCTAACCAGATATAACTCAAAATAGCCTAATACCATGAACTCCGAATTCGACATGACCCAGTTAGGTGCTAGCATGGGCGAACTTTGGCCGTCTGACTTGTGGGATTTGATATAGTGGGACCATTCTTAAGGGAACGGTAAGATGCGGCAACAAATCAAGAGAAGAGAGGAGGGATCGAGCGATCGATCATCAAGCGAAGAAAGCGAGCAACCAAACGATTACCATGGGGGCTTTTAGTAGACAAGCCAGGAGAAAGGCAGGCATATACACCTACATGCCGTGGGTTAAAGAGGAGGGACATGACCTTGAAAAAAAGCGCGATGGATCATGGAAGAAGGGCACGAAAGGAAAGTGAAAGACAAAAATTGGGGATGGACAGCGAAAAGGCGAGCCAAGAGGAAAAGGACGGAGGGGGGAAGAAAAGATATATTAGAAAGAATGGTTTCACACGAAAGGATTAAGGGAAGCACACTTCAGGATAATGTATACTTTGGGATAGTTGATGATGACAAGGATGGGTGGGATGCGAGCGTTGAGGTGCGTTGTCGCCTGGCTTGTGGTATATAGTAGAGATAGATACCGATTAACGAGCACAGCGGTGGAAAGCAACATTACTTGATGGACAAGGAGAACAATGGAACAACTGGTGTAGGTTGGTTGCATCACGATGACATTCCCATGATGGATGGACCTATAGATGCGGTTCGCTGGAGTTTATGATTTGGGTGAAGTACGACCGGCACCTTTCTTCCACTGTTTGAGGTCCTGCGTGATGTCCGATTTTCTTTTCTGACCGTGGGAGAATAGAAAAATGCAAAGTCAAGGGAGGGGAGGGGGCATGCAACACAAAAGAAGAACTTACAACGACAAGCGAAAAAAAAAAAAAAAAAAAAAAAAAAAAAAAAAAAAAAAAAAATTATGAGGGGAGAGGAGACAAAGCACTACAACGATAGTGAAGTAGAAGAGAAAAAAAATGTTGGTCTCTCCCGCCGGGAATTGAACCCGGGTCTCGAGCGAATCGAACTGATTTGACGATGTTCAAAGCTTGACAAGCTCACATACTGACCACTATACTACGGAAGATGTTACAGTTGTGAGGCAACTGTCGTAGTTTGGTTGTTGGGAATCGGGCTGGGAGCAAGTGCTTATATAGGCGGGACTATCTAGGTGAGAGTGGGAATGCGACACTTACAGAATGTGGCATTCGCCTCGGGAGACACTCGAGGAGGTTGCGCGCTTCGACTCGTTATATCGCCTTACAATTTTCGTAATTCTCTTTGGCAAGAAATGGGGGTTTCGAAATTTTTGCAAAGTCAGCTGAGGCTCTGTAGTGTAGTTTTGATTGTGGTTGTGACGAAGTTCAAACAAAACGCCGCTGCAGCAGCAGCAGCAGCAGTCTGCGATGCACGATGCGTGATGCGTGATGCGTGGAAGTGCTTAAGTGCAGATGAATAACGCAATAACGTCACGCGGCACGTCACGTCTTGCAACTTCTTGATTTTTTTTCTTTCTAGCCTGGGGGTTATTAAATCGTCTTCTGCGCTCGTATCCAGTTTAGCAGAGAGAGAAACAAACGATCCATCTTTTAGCATGCATGCATGCATGCACTTGTGATGACAGTTCTAGTCTAGTCGAGTCAAGTCTAGTCTAGGAGTTCGTTACTCGATAGATAGATAGATAGCATGCGCCGTTTTCTTCTACGCCTGCTACCTGCGAGCTTCTTCCCTTCTCCGGACGTTGTAAACGTTTGATTGTCGGATATCGACTATCGAGTGTGATTCATATGTTTTGTTGGTATTGATGTCTTCTTGTCTTGGGTGGCAAGTGCTCGTAGGGTCGCCGTTTGCGATACTGACTGTTTGAACATTTACTTGTACGTAGTCGAGACCGAGGTATAGATTGTTCGATATTTGGATACCGAAATATCATGTTAACGTGGTAGTTTGTCGTATTTCTTCCACACATGTATGGTTGAGCCTGGGATTAAATCACATAAGATATGGGTCATGTCATGACAGTAAAGGTTGTTTGATGAACAAAACTACCCTCAAGATACTTTGCAGCGAGCGAGATGGGCAATCTGCTAAAGTTCTCACCCTTCTAGAATCTAGACCACATCTTGTCCAACCTCTTTAGCTAAGAGATGAAAATTTTACGCGCGAGTTCTTCCAAAGAAGCTTAGCCCGCTCAAGCCTGCACTATTCGTAGAAAAAAAAAAAATGAAAACGAGAGTACAAATGTGACGTCCAACTTCCATCCATGATGTCTTTATAGAAAAATTAGAAAAATACTAATGTCTCGCAAATGGCGATTTGGAACCCCGTAAAGCAACAATGCAAGCATCGAAAATGATATTAGAAAGTTGTCGGACAGCTTTAGTGGAGCCTTGTTGTCAATCCTCTTGATCATTTTTGGGAGGACAACAATCGCCGCTCTACGAGTTTGCTCTCAATATCGCCGCATGCTGTGCAAGAAAGCATATCGCGACAAAACGAAAAAGGCAAAAAAAGAGACCAGGCAGTAAATGCACAAGCAAGAAGAAAAAAGCTGATTTTGGACGAGCTGGGAATCGAACCCAGGACCTTTCGCATACAGATGAGTATGCTAAGCGAACGCTCTACCAACTGAGCCACACGCCCGAACGATGAAGATAACAATAACCTTCTGCATTTTATCAATGGAAGCTGTTCCATTGTCGCGGTATTGCATCTCCCCACGAAGTCTTCTAAGGTCTTCCCTTGACGACGTCCATTCTACCTTGTACCTCCATCCATAGGTTAAGTACCCATTCCTTGGTCCCTCAGAAGAGGCCTCAGTCTTGAAATATATCAAGATCAACTAAGACAAACTCGGATCGATACCCTCCTTTCGGACCGGCATAGTCTTCAGCCTCCGGAACTCCGTCCAGTCTCCAGTCCGGCATTCCCCCCCCCCCCCCCCCCCCCCCTCAAACAGGCCTAGGTAGAGAGCCGGTACGTAGATACTTTGCTAGCAATTGTTGACGGTGACTGACCCAATCGGACTGGACCCATTTGTCCCTTTAGTTCGAGCTGGGGCTTAAATATCGGAATCCCTACGTCCGGTGTTGTCAGGGATGTCAACCAAATCCCAAACATCCGGCTGTTTCGTATTTTTAGGCTGTGGCTGTGGCTGGGTCTAGCCAAATTTTTTTGGTTTTTTTTTTTTTTTCTAATGGAAAAGAGTAAGTCCAGATCGAGATGGACCAACGTGCTTGAACTGCTGTGGATAGGAGATTTCATCACGCCGGCGCAGAAGAGGACAAGACATGAGACTTTTCCGCGCGCGGATGGCGACTGTGAAGGATAAAGGCAAGATCATCCATCCAGAACAGTTACACTAGAGCCTTATCCGTCGAGACCGCCTTGGCTATGGCCCCGGCAACTTGCTTTTCTACAGAGCCGGGGCCATGACAGGCTTGAGCTAAACCTAGACCGGCCGGTGGCGGCGGGCGGAACAGACAGACATTTTAGGCGGGTACGGGTGGACGGGAAGGTGGAAGGCCTGGCCCGACGTGCTGTTGTTGGTGCTGGGATTTGTGTGTATCTGACAGCTCGCAATCATCATCCTTGCTGCTTACATAGAGCGGAACTGACAGCTATAGAACAAGGGCGTACGATGAATACATCCCGACGGTGCACTGGGACTGTGTGGTATGTGAGATACGGGATAGTCGGTGTATGATCACGGAAGGAGGACGGAAAATGAAGTTTCTCCGGCGGCTCAATGTCAGGTCATGACAGTAAGAAGTGCGATGATAGCATTGTGGATGTGAAAAGGTAGGATTGGGTTGAAAGAGGTTGACAGAGGCGGTTTCTGGTCAGGGACACCCGACTGCTTGGATAAAGGGTTGAATTAGGGTGAAACAATGCAGATCAACGATGGCAAAAGGCCTGAAGAAGGGTAGCAAAAATGACGTAACTAGCGTAGAAGACTAAGTTTTCTGATTTGCCTCTGAAGAATCGCATAATAACTAACATCATGTTGATGGAGTACAGATGATGTCCTTGTCCCAGCTTTTTCCTCAGGGACGACGTCGACGTCTTCGTTTTGAACTACTTGTACGGTGACAGACTCCCGGAATCCACACAGTACCGAGCAGCGCGTGCAGCCCAGCACCAAGCGAATGCGACCAGGCACGGTCTTCGGCAAAATACACGTGCTAAACAACCGACAGTAGCGCGGCCTATTGATGCGACCTTTATGTTTTCCTGCTGAGCTGTCCAATTAGCCCTCGTTCAATACGGTCCTCACAGCCTGTCTCACCTGTGGCGTGCAGGCTGTCACAACGTGGTCCATTGGAGAAGGGACCCTGGTTCGGTGTGCCTGGCTCCTGGATTCTCCCCACATCCCGAAAGGCTGGGAAAGCCATCGGGATCTGTCAAGTTGCCGTGTGAGACAAATGGAATTGGAATCGGAATTGGATTTGTATTTTTGGGTTGTGGAGCTGGGAATGATGGACTTGACCTCCAGCATCATCCAAGATGACATGCTTAGGCAGCGGCGGTCATCGGGAGAAAAATTCGAATATCCACTTGGTGAAGCAATTAGTGCTTCTAGTGCTGTTCTCAAGTCCATTATCCCGGGTTTTCAATGCCATCGAAAAGTCCGAGAGACGGGAATCTCAGCTCTTCATTCTCACGGCTACCTACACAGTATCAATATGCCATCATGTCGATCGTAGCACTGAAAAGTTCTTGACCGAACAGGGGACTCGCTGGAGGCGTTAGTTCCTGTCAACTGACAATTTTCAGCTTTCCGACACTGCCCTTGCCCAAGTCAGAAAAGAGCGAGCAACACAAAAAGGGTCGGCCCGCGCCAAGGCGGATAACGAAAAAAGAAGAAATGTTCGTGGTGGTTACCTCCAAGGTAGATTGCTCATGCGAACTTCCTACCGGCTCACCTTGCTTCCGCTAGGCTTTAAGTACATAGTGCAACTAGTTACAACCATGAGATATGTAAACAACACGAGAAGACAAGGCTGGACTTATCTCAGTCTTTCATGCAAGTCTCACACTGTCCTCAGGGTCCATTCCACCCTTACACAATCTTCAGACTGTCAACGGGGAAGAAGCGCAAAGCAGGTCAATGACCCGGACTGACGGATATCCCTCCTATCCAGTCAGAACCGGGCATTTTATCAGCATGTCTCGGGTTCGACCTGTTGGGCGCTTGCGGCGGCCTGCAGAGGTGGAGCTTGTGGCGACTTCCTTGTTCGAGGTTCGGTGATCAAAAGGGTAACGAGTAGTTCTGAATGAAAGACCATGGAAGGCTGGGGAGCTGTTTGGGGCCTTGTGAAAACTCCTTGCGCCGCTCTAGATCGACGGCGGAACTTCTGCCAGATACCGCGTGGCATGTTGGTCAGGATGTTCCAGACCGGCTGGCTTCTCGTGGTGCCGAACTCCGAGTTGAGAGACACACCGATGTGGAGCTCTAGACCATCTCCTTCCACTTCACAATGAAGGTTTATCTCCTCTACGTATTGGTCGGGATGGCCTCAGATCGCGGGAGGGTCTCCAAACAGGAATACCTCTGGTTGCGGGGGCAAGATGATGAATGCGAATACGTATGAGACCCACAGTGCTAGGACGCTCCTGCCTTCCGAAAGTTTTCGGGGCTCGAGTTTAGTGCGATTAGCTGCGCTGTCTAGATTACTACCTATGTAAGCGGAAGGGAATGAGGAAAGAAGACTTTTGACTTTGCAGGAGCGAATGAAGTGATTGATGGGTGCAAGGAAGAAACTCGAGGTCTGTAGAGACACTTACCCACACCGCGCCCGGCAGGATTTAGCGGAATGGATTTATTCTTCTGCAATATTCTGCGACTTAGGGGCTCTGCGGCAGATGAGTCGTGGGGGCCTGGTTACTCACTCCGTTGGCAACTCGGGCTGTTCTGGTCGAGTGTCGTCTTGGGAGTGGCAGACCGCCTCATCCATCCGCCTCGCGAACTCTGCGCAGAATCGCTTGCCGAACGGTGCAGCAGCATATGCAGGAACGGTTATGAAGAAACAGTACCACTCAGCTGAAGACTGATCTTTTTTTTTTTTTTTTTTTTTTTTTTTTTTTTTTTTTTTTCCCATCTCTTCCCATCGTGTTGCTTTCTGCCGCTCCAATGCGAATTTGTTTTTTTTATAAGAACGGTCAGACAAGGTGTTGCCATTCATGACAGCAAAAGTTGGAGATATTGTAACCTCAAATCAGTTTGGTCTTCAACAAGCTGTACATACTTGTTTGTCCACGGCTTGGATAATCTTCCGAGACATTCAATCAGATAGCTAAACATGGGCGTGATTGTTTCGTCGTGATGAGACATATCTCTGCGTTCAATCTGTCAGGAACGAGGTCGTAGTGGTCTCCGACTTCTCGCCCCTTGTCCCAGATGCGTCTTCTGTAAATAGAGGTTGTTGTCTGCACTCAGTGCGCCATGTAGCATGTGTAAGTTGTCACGGTAGTGCACTGTGATTGCTGCGTGGAAGGAGTTGAAGATTGTAACGCCAACCGGTGCGCAATGTGACCTCATGGGTTGTATCGTCTTGCAACCGTTGAGTTTTCTCAGGTTAAGCAATAAGCAAGAAGCAATGTAGTATGCCATTGACCAATCATGCAATGATCCAAGCCAAGACGCCTTTCTTAGTGGGCGTTGGATCTGGGTCGTACTCGTCCTCAACATAGACAAAGCTGAATGTCAGCCATCAGACGAGGGTTCGTGGACGTGCTACAAATGAACGCTTGGTCAATGTGTCGCAAGGAACGAAGAAGGTGACCGTTCCCCCGGCAACATCAATGTGCCAACCTCGAATACAGTATGTAGTGTGTTCATCCCATAGCCCGTACCACGTTAATATGTTGTTGAGTTGAGTTGTAATACTACATGCCGAATTTAGTCGGTGGCCCGGGCCGGTGGTTCCAACGGCGACGCCACATCCCATTACGACGGGACTCGTATGCTAGCTAATCACGTTGCATACCAATAGTTTGTTCATATGAGTATACAGTATGACGGCGCATTCCACATATATTTACAGGCCAGAAACGATTTGAGCTTTCGTATAAGCTTCGTCATATCCATCCTTTGCGTGACAAAATAAGAGATTTTGGGGGGTTCCTGGGATTGGTCTGCGTTTTTCAAAGTGCTGGTCTGGACATGGAGGATACAACTCACATACAGTATCAACACATATATGACGTGTCGGTGCGTGTCCGGCTGTGTGCTTGCTTTGCATCACATTGAAGACTGGCCGAACGAGGAAGCATGATCACGAACAGGCAGAAGACGGTTGCTATCCAAATGGCCAAGGCGTTTCAGTGCAGTTTCAGGCCATCCGTACCTGCTCTCTATCGAACTGAGAGCTACCCTTGTTTATCACAATACCACGACACCATATCAAACAGGCGGGGTTAAACTCAGTTGCGAACTTTCCCCTGCAGCCCCTCAGCTGTTGTTAGTCAAGAAACCGTTGAAGACCTCACCAAACCCCAACAAGTTAGGGCGTGTTCGGCGACTTTTGTGAATGGACTTTTGGAAATGATTTTGGGATGTCGTCCGTATCATGTACATACCTATACACTACACTACTGCCAGATAAACGGAGCTTGGTAACTAAATTACCCATGTCCGATTTCCGGAGCTTTTGAGGCGTGGAAGTGTGTTTTTCCGACGGGCATGGTGGTGAATGCTTCTTGACGCCTTTGCAGTTTGCACCTCTCAACTTCCCAAATTATGTCCGAGTCCGGATTTTCGGAGACGCCGAACTCGGCCCTAAGCTGATCATCAACGCTAAAAGAAGATCCAGAAAAAAGAAGGTGGTTGGAATGATGGTCGCTTTCGAGAACATAACGATATCCACGCTAGAACAATTCCACCGAAGAGGATCCGACACCAAGTTTCGAGCTTAGCCTTATTGAAGGCCACTCGGTGCAGTGGATGATGGACTCGCTTCTAGCCTGGATATCTTCAGATGAACGGGGCGGCTGCGTGAGGACAGCTTGATGCAGTGGTTTCGGCTTCATAACGAAAAACAGCAAGGTGCCGTGGATAGAGGTAGCAAGGTGGATAGCAAGGTGGAGAGAAGAGGTATGCAGGAGCGGCCGTGGGTTGAGGGAGAAGAAGTCATGAGTAATGAGGTGCAGAAAGTGTGTGCAGATTGTGGAACAGCTTCAAGCTCACCTTGATATCTGTAGTGGTAGGATATTCCCGGGCCCAGATGATATTCCCGGAGGGTGGTTCTGGATGCTGAAGCCCGGGCTGCGAGGTAGCTTGACCGGCGTCGCCGTGATGCGTACCCGCACGGGGAGTGAACGAATGCCCACTGGGTGGATGAGCGAAAAAAGCGTTCATCAAGACCCATTTCTCGTCCACTGCCGAGGTTGCCTTTCTTGCAACCTACTACGGATCCTAGGGGGAGAGCGGCCGTAGAGATGATAGTATCTTCAGGTCACGCGGCAGGTTGTTTGGTGGGATATTGAGAAACGAGGATGTCAAAAGAGTTGACAGTGGAATTTGGAATGGGTAAGGGAAGGTGTCCACAGCGATAAGGCGGGATGCGTTGATTTTCGTCCTCCACATCTAGCATCAAGATGGTTGTCTGGTGGTTAGGTTATGTGTAGCGTCCCGGGTAGATTCTATGATGGTGGGGACGTAGAATTGGCTCTGAACTAAGGCACAAAACAGGGGCATTTAACCCCGACTTATACCTAACTTGTAAGCACTTGCTGACTGTGGACCCACCTGCCGCCTCCTCCTGCGTAAAGCCCGAGCACTTGCATTCTTTTTATGGGGAGAAGAAGAGGGCCAGCCAACCCCAGCTACAGTAGAAACCCCTGAAAGTGCAAGCAATTAGGGCTGCCAGAATTCTTTTGCATTTTGTGGGGTATTTGCACTTTAGGGAGGTTGCATTTTACAGCACACTAAAAACTCCTGCAGTTGCAACTGCCCCTGATGCTAGCTCCCCACTTATTGCACCACCGAGTGCCAGATTCATGGAGGCATACATATGTAGTACTGAGACTGCTAACTGTTAGCTGCAAAGACAACGACTCGTTTCTTGCATTAGCATGGGTCAAGTTTTTGTAGAGTAATTACTTGGAACCCCATACTGGGATTCAGAGACCCCCTCATTTACGCAGTGTCTTTCGGTGGTCTTTTGGTGGCCCAGGCACCTACTTACAATGCGGTCTGTGCGCTGGATGCCCCTCCTGCAAACACCTTATCCATTGCAAGAAATATCGGTCACAAAACTGCATTGCAACTGCAAGGGGTTTTGCTGTATTTCTCTTCCACTGCACTGAGTCTTCCTTCCATCGACAACCAATCAACGCAACTTTACCTAGTAGCTAGGGTACTATGGACGTTCTTCACCCAGACTCCCAGAGCAACCATTTTTTTTTTCTTTTCCCGTTTTGGACCCCCTCATGAAGGAGGAAAATACCTAATCAGTGAGCCTACCGCTTTGCTTGACAATAGGAGCGGCAAATGTACACAAGCCGTAATGTGCCCGCTCAAGCCATCCCGACGATACCTCCTTTCCAATGGCCGACAAGTGACGAGAAGTGATCTTCGGTCCCGTCGCACAGTCAGCACCTAAAAGTTTAAATCGACCACCTTAATTAGTTGACCATACCGTGATGGAAAATCAGTGCCCGGTTCCAGTATTTGAGAAGCGGCACTTGGATTTCGTCAATCCGAATTGGGGTGCAGCATTCTTCCTTTGAGACAACAACTCCCAGCGCGCAATCCCAAAGAGGGGCAATTACTGACTGCATCACAATGTAGAGGTATGCTCTAGTGCTACTACCTCTACGTCCCTGCCCGCCTGATCAGGAAGGTCTGCCTCATCGACTCCCACACTTTGCATCATCATCTCTGCATCGCATCGATGCGACTAGCTTCCCGCTGCTCCAAGCACTCTCGAAGCGAGAATCCTCTTCAAGAACCTCGGAAATACCGGCACACCGGCACCGGCTCCACCACACTATGTACCGGTCTACGCACAACCCTACCTAATGCGCACAAACAGACATCAGCATATTATCGTAGGTACTTGCAGATCGAAGAGGAGCAGGGCTGCTCAGGGTTGTGAGCCGGAGACATCTTACTCCGCGAAACCTTGATACATTGGGGACTTGCGGGTACACAGACACTGCAGATCGGGGGGATGTGAAGAAGTTTCAGGTTTGTTTTTCTTTTCTTTTTTCTCTTCCGAGGCAATGTCAGATCGCGAGAGATCACGCCAACGTTCAATGAATGGAGGCATACCGACTCACATGGCTATCCTCGATGCCGGCTAGCAATCCAACTTGAAGTCACACTGGATATAGCTTCAAAGAAGGGTACTTACTCGTTATCACACCGCCTCGAATCCCCAAAACCAATATACAACAAGCGACATGCAAATTTAACCGAGTCTGGTGAATAACCCGACACTATGAGCCGCGTCTGCATCAAGACTGCCAGGCGTTTCTAGCCCAGGCGAGTAAGCTTCATCCGCTGCCCCCGCTTGGTCAGCGGTTCATCACTGCGCTTAGCTGGGTGCGAGATGAAGAGACACGGCGGTTGCCGTCCATCCTTGACCCAAGTCCAAAAACCTCCTGCTCAAATTGGCCGAGGTAATTTGTCTTGCCACCAGATTGGGCAGGTATATCCCATATCCCGAAATTTATCACAAGCAGCCGGCGTGTCTCCCGTCCAGCTCCGACGTACCGACGGACATTTTTCCATCCCTTGCAATTGGTCCATTCGGCTCCGTGGCTCGTTCGGCATCCGGTTCCACGTGCCTTACCGGGCTTCCGTGGAGCCATCCGTGGATCCGTCCGTGCGTGTAAATACGGGGAAGACAGGGTGTTCATTTTGACAGTCATACAATCTAACCCTGGTTTGTTTGTTAGTTTGGCACCAAAAAAAAAGGCCATTTCTACTCTAGAGCCACCAATTGTAGGGAAAGCATTCGATCTTCAGACAGACGGGTACTGAAAGAGGACCACCCCCTGTTATCATCCAGTCTTGGGGGCCCTGAGTCTGTAGCGTTTTCCACCCTGGCTATTGTCCTGTGACGCTTCAAACGGAGGCCAGTTTCTCTCTTTGGAGGCCAATGAGAGCCCCAAACTTCCCATGTTCAACCTATGGCCGAAGACCAAACTAAGAAACAAACCAGTATTGAATTATAGGTGCCCCACCTACTATGGTCCGATATTGTCTTTTGCCGACCCCGTCTTCGTAGATCAGTAGCGTATGTCTAGAGAGATGGAAGCGAGATCAAATGACATGATTGACGCCGAGAAAAAATCGGTAGTGGATAACATCTCACTTAACTAGAGGTATAGTACCTATTCCCACACCACTGCGGTCACTTTCGCAACAGCGTGCCAAGACTGTCGGTATTGAAATCAGCATTGCCGGCCTACCTACG